>NW_027531626.1:554186-838283 GCF_008692635.1 Crocuta crocuta
CTCATAATTGTAAAACCTTTAATGACACTGCCTACTAATGAATTCCTGATCTAAAATCTTCCTCTTGTTAAATCAAGAAAAGCATTCTTTGTACCAGTTGGTAATGAAATTTCAGTTAAATTTCATGTCTTTTATTTGTTTTTTTTTGACTTAGATAAAATCAAGCAGAAAGTAATTTCAGAGAATATTTTAATCACAAGATTCTGCGATAGCATTTACAAGGACTATTTGTAAACTAAGTAGAGAAGGACAGTTAAAACAAAAGGATTACATTTTATTTCTAGCTGAGTAAACTCCCTTATGAAAACTTTAGAATCATAAACTGTTAAAGTTGGAAAGATTTTTTTTTTTTTTGAGAAAGAGAGGGTGCACAAGCAGGAGAAAGGGGCAGTGGGAGAGAGAGAATCTTAAAGGGGTTGCACGCTCAGCCAGGCCCTGATGCGGGGCTCAATCCCAGGACCATGTGATCATGACCTCAGTGGAAATCAAGAGTGTGACACTCAACTAACTGAGCCATCCAGGCACAAGAATTTTGAACAGGAAACTGGGGACAAAAGACATTAATGGTATGCTGTATTAATTAGTAGCTAAACTAGAACTTAGCCTTAGAATGCAAACTTTATTACAATTAATTGCAGGAGTTGTCACAACCAGAAAAGATGACTCATAATTGAGACACTGATTGATTGAAGTTTAAGCCAAAATTTTAATAGCAATTCTCCAAAACTAACCTAGAATTTAGAATAATGTCAAATTAAGCTCTTCTTTATACCGTATATGATCTTTAGAGGAGAGTCTGTTAAGTGTTGTGCTTTTTCTTGCCTAGATTCTTTTTTTAAATTCTTTTTTTAATGTTTATTCATTTCTGAAAGAGACAGAGCCCAAGTGGGGGAGGGGCAGTGAGAGAGGGAGACACAGAATCTGAAGCAGGCTCCAGGCTCAGAGCTGTCAGCACAGAGCCCAACTCAGGGCTCAAACTCATGAATCATGAGATCAAGACCTAAGCTGAGTTTGGACGCTCAACCAACTGAGCCACCCAGGTATTCCAAGATTGTTTTCAAAAGTACCACTCCATTCATGTGGCTTCTAGTTAACAGCATTGATGGTTGTTTAATAGTGCATATTGTCTGGTCCTATAGATGTTTTTTTTTTCCTCTTAATTCCTGTATGACCTCAAGTCCTTTACTATTCTCATTTTTTTCCTAACCAGAAAATGGGGCGTTTGTACTATTGTGATTATCTGTAATCTCTAAGGCATAGTTGAGACTATGAATGATTTTGTGATGTGGATAACTGAATCTCTTCACTCCTTTTTTTTATTGATTTAAAAAAAATTTTTTATTAGACAGAGAGCACGTGTGTGCAAGTGGGGGAGCAAAAGATTCTCAGGCAGACTCCATGCTGTCATTGCAAAGCCTGATATGGGGCTCAAACTTGTGAACTGTGAAATCATGACCTGAATTGAAATCAAGAGTTGGACTCATAACCAACTGAGTCACTCAGGCACCCCTCTTCACTCTTTTTTTTTTTTTAATGTTTTTATTTATTTCTAGGAGAGAGAGAGAGAGACAGTGTGAGCAGGGGAGGGTCAGAGACAGAGGGAGTCACAGACTGAAACAGGCTCCAGGCTCTGAGCTGGCAATCAGCACAGAGCCCGCCGTGGGGCTTGAACCCATGAACCATGAGATCATGACCTAAGTGAAAGTCGGACGCTTAACCGACTAAGCCACCCAGGCGCCCCTCTTCACTCCTTTTTAAAGCTGACCTCAAAACAATAACCCCAAACACCTTTATTTTTGTCCAAACTAAAGATGAATAATGTGAATATATAAAGAAAAAAAATAGCTTACATAGCAAGGAACTCTTACCAGTCAAATTTATCCAGAACCAAGCACTTAACATAGCAATTTGGTGATTTAAATGAAAGGATATAGAATAAAAACTTAAAAATGTAGAGAAAAATCAACAGTTTTCTTTAGCAAATTATGTCCAAGGGTTTGTATATATACATGTGTAATGCCTTTAGAAATAATTTATACAGTCACTTTGTTCTGAAGCACATGGTGTATGTAATAATGAACGGAATCCAAAATGATATCATGTAATATATTTTGTTTATATCTTCCATATAAAGTTGTTACAAGTCTGGATTCTTTTACTGGTCTAGCTAATTATCTTAAATCTTTTATATGTCTTCACTTCTCTCATCTTTCATTTTCTTGTTGTAAAATAAAAGATGGTTTTTAGATTTTTATCAGCTATAAAATATGAAGATTGTGTATAAAAGCAGATGTTCATAGTTAGAGATCTTCAAATGATAATTATTTTAGGGGCAACTGAGTGGCTCAGTTGGTTAAGCATCCTGCTCTTGGTTTCAGGTCAGCTCACAATCTCAGAGTTTGGGAGTTTGTGCCTTGCATTGGGCTCTGCACTGACAATGTGGAGGCTGCTTGGGATTCTCTCTCCCAGTCTCTGTGCCCTGCCCTTCCCCCCTCTCAAAAATAAAATAAATTTGAGACAGTTTTTTAAAAATGATAAGTATTTTACTTGAATATTATGTTCATGTTGGTTAAGATTCACACATTTTTACCTTGATTTATAATTTTATCCTCTCTTTCCTAAGATCTCAGCGGTTCAATAGCATCCCCAGATGTCAAATTAAACCTTGGTGGAGATTTTATTAAAGAATCTACGGCTACTACATTTCTGAGACAAAGAGGATATGGCTGGCTTTTGGAAGTGGAAGATGATGATCCTGAAGATAACAAGCCGCTCTTGTATGTAGAAATAGTAATATGTATTTTTTGATTTTTAGAACTAGTCTGTGGGATTATTATATTCTTTCATGTTATTTAAAGACAAATATAGAAAATCTTAGCCTTTTTGATGTAAAGTTCTAGCTGTTTTTCAATTTCACTAGTAATTAGAAATAATGAAATAATGGGAGAATATTTTTAACTTCTTGAATGCCAAAAATTGAATGTATAATTATGTATCTCTCACACACACACACACACACACACAGGTATACTCCAAACGTTAGGGCTTACATGGTAAGTAAATATGCAGTGTAAGTGAAAGATCAGGGTGCTTGCTGTCAAAATTCACTTTAAGGGAAATTAAAACTTCCAAAAAGATTTTCCCTCCAAAATCTTTCCCAGTTAGAAATTCTAGAGCTATCACTAGGAGGACTATAGAGAGTTTCTCACTTTCTTCATGGTACTTGATATTTTTTAAGTGATTATCATTTGCAAAAAAAAAGTAAATAAACTTGAGAAAGAACCTGTAGCTCTGTAAAACTGAGGCATTATCAGGTTTATCTCTGTAATTACTGGTGGATTAAGTGCTGAAACATCCTGTTTCTTAATATACCACGTTTCACCAAATTTAAGACACAGTGGATTTTAAGATGTAGTTATTTTATGTTTATCAATAGGAAGGAAAAATTGTGTAAGACAGTATAAAGCTAGGATATCAAAGGACTGTTTCCTTAGTGTAGGGATAGATGAGAAAAAACCCACCATACATAAAGAGGCAGCAAGGATGTTTGCTTATCTCAATTTGGCAACTGGTGGATGTTGGAAGAAAAATTTTCCCTGAGAATGGAAACCCCATACCAGTTCTCATATGGGATTGCAGTCTGAATTATCAATATGGTCAAGCAGATTTTATTTAAAGTTGTCCAAAAGTAGTGGTGCCTCCAGGAGACTGACAAATGGAAAGGAGGATCTTGGAAGCACTTGACTTCATCCCGGACTAAGTGAAGACACCAGCAATTGTGACAAGCATCCCGATTTTAGAAATGTTGAAATGTTGAAAATGTACTCTGTGGAATCTGTGAAATACACTATCAGATGCAATGCTTTGTTGACCTATGGAGACAACACTGTCATATTTAAATTTTCCTTAATTTTTGTTGCAGCTATTAGAGTATTCAGAAGTGTATGTGTTTTTAAGAATTTTTATTTTATATTATAGGGAGGAATTGGATATTGATCTAAAGGATATTTACTACAAAATCCGGTGTGTTCTAATGCCAATGCCATCACTTGGTTTTAATAGACAAGTGGTGAGAGACAATCCTGACTTTTGGGGCCCTCTGGCTGTTGTGCTTTTTTTTTCCATGATATCATTATATGGACAGTTTAGGGTAAGTATATCTGACTTTATACAAAATGAAATATCTTAAGAGATT
This sequence comes from Crocuta crocuta, assembly GCF_008692635.1. NCBI lineage: Eukaryota > Metazoa > Chordata > Mammalia > Carnivora > Hyaenidae > Crocuta > Crocuta crocuta. The sequence goes on from NW_027531626.1 coordinate 558,382, forward strand.
TAAAAGTAAAAATAGCCAAATATTAACTAAAGTGCTACATTATGTTTGGGAAATGCTTTAATTTTGCCCATTATTTCTAACTAGTTCATCTCTAGAACTCTTCTTAATTACCTTAGATTAATGCTTTCCTGACTTTTACATCACCATTCACATAGAAAGTAGTATTTGTCTGGCAACTGGGTCTACTCTCAGTTGAGCAGAAGTGAATAGTGACTAGAAGTGACCAAAAGAGCTGCCCTTGTCTTTTATGATTTTCCCCCAAGGGATGAAGGGTTTGAAACACAAACTCATAACATGTTCTTACCTTTCATTCATTTTTTAAATAAATATTTTAAGGATACCTTGCTGGCTTTGTTGGTGGAACATGTGACTGTTGATCTTGGGGTCATAAGTTCGAGCCCCATGTTGGGCTTAGAGTTTACTTAAATTATTTTAGGGGCGCCTGGGTGGCTGAGTCGGTTGGGCGTCCAACTTCAGCTCAGGTCATGGTCTCACAGTTCATGGGTTCGAGCCCCACATCGGGCTCTGTGCTGATAGCTAGCTCAGAGCCTGGAGCCTGTCTTCAGATTCTGTCTCCCTCTCTCACTGACCCTCCCCTGCTCATGCTGTCTCTCTCTCTCTCTCTCTCAGAAATAAATAAAATGTTAAATATTTTAATAATGACAAGGATTCCATCAGTATTTGTTTTTATATAATAACTTTGTTCTACTCTCGGGGGCTTTATCTTTATTACCAAAATACAACATACACATATCAGTCCTTAATTCCTAGTATATGGTGTTAGAGGAGTAAAAACTAACTGTTTATCACAAAAAGATTTGGAAATGAATTCACTTGTCATTGCTTCTATAACAAATTTCCATGAGTTTTATGGTTTAAAACAGTGAAAATTTATGCTTTTACCATTCAGAAACCCAAAGTAAGCTTGGAGGAGCTAAGATGAATATGTCTTCAAGGCTGGTTCTCCCTACTCCAGGGCACATTCTGTTGATTGCCTCTTCCTACTCCAGAGGCTGTCAGCGCTCCTTGGTTTCTGACAGCATTACTACAATCTCTGTTACCATGATCACATTAATTTCTTCTCTACTCTAGTCAAAACTCTCTCTGCCTCCTTTTAAGGATAGTTGTGTTTACATTTAGTGCTCATCTAGATAATCCAGAATTATCTCCTGATAGCAAGATCCTTAACATAATATAACACTAGTCTTATTAATATTTGCCTTAGATCCGTAGTTTATATCATGTATTCTGTTGGAAGTGTGAGGTGAATTGAAGAAGTTGAATGGGGACTCTGGTCTACTACCTACCACTAATCATTCATCTAGAGCATCTCTCCAATGTTAAATATTTTGAGCAAAGGGTTTTAAGGCTAAGAACAGATTACTACCTCCATATAATGTTGCTCAATTTGGTTTTGCTTGATGTTTTCTCATGACTAGATGGCGTCATAAATATTTGGCAAGAATATTACTTTGTGCCCACCTCAGTATATTATCAGGGACTATGTGATATTAATGTATCTTTTTTTAAAGTTTATTTATTTATTTAGAAAGATGGAGCATGCAAAGGAGAGGGGCAGAGAAACAGAGCAAGAGAGAAAATCCCAAGCAGACTCCGTGCTTTCAGCACAGAGCCTAACATGGAGCTTGATCCCATGAAACATGGGCCACCCAGGCGCCCCTGCTTAATTAATTAATTAATTATGTATGTATGTATGTCAGTATGGAGCCATGAATATTTATTTTATTTTCTGGATTATAATCCAGTGCTATTGTCAGTGCTATTTTATTGCTGAGGTTATTCCCGCTTTAGCCAATAGCAGCTCCTTTAGGTTAGCTTCTGTGTCCTTTTTACCATTCTCATCTTTTTTTGAACATTTCCTTTCCTTCTAAAATTCTACAAAGTGTTTGGGGCTCATCTTTTATCTTCCCTGCCCCAACCCTGGAATCAATTATTTATCAAAGGAATCCTTATTCCTTTTATCAGGGAATGATATTTAGAAACCAGGATCTGGGCAATAAGTGTGCTTATTTTGCTTTTGGGGCTTCATTATCTCTAGACCCTGCAAGCAGACCAAACTTAGAAATGGAGTCATGTATCATTATTATGCTAAGTCTCAGGAGTTAAAATTGTCTCAAAAGTCTGCAACATTCTATCACTTAGATACATATGTAATTAATGTAAATATTAAAGATATCCTGAAAAGACCTATAACTTCTTTTAGTGATGAATTTTCCTTGCAAGATGCTGCAAACCAGAGGTTTGGAAGTAAACACTTTGTTCTTTTTTTGCATTAATATTTTATAATAGATCTCAAAATACTGAGATTTCATTAGGGCGATTGATTATTGCTAATTTTCAGTTTGGAGGTAAAATTATATTAACCCACTGCATTCTTAATAGGTTTGGGAAAGATAACTGGGAGTTCAAACTTTCTATATCCTGAAATTGGATATACCAAGCTATCTTATATTAACAGAGAATTGACTTCCTGGAAAATTATCAGTTTATTTGGTGCAAAGATATTAATTGCATGAATTTTGTTTTTTCCCTTAAGGTGGTCTCATGGATTATAACTATTTGGATATTTGGTTCTCTAACAATTTTCTTACTGGCCAGAGTTCTTGGTGGAGAAGTAAGTGGTTAATTTTGAAAATAGCTTTTGTTTCTTATAATAAACTTTATTTTTGGTATTGTAGATGTCATCAGTAGCTATATTCATTGTAATTATTTCTTGTCCTGGAATTGCTCTTACGTTATACTACTTCCTTTAAGGTGATCAGCATGTTAGTATTATACATACTCAATAATTTTAGTTGTATTTTTATCCATTTAAAAGTAAAACCAAATACATTTTAACATAAACAATATGTTTTAAAGAAGAACAATTTTTTCAAAACAAAAAAGTGGTAAGAGTGGCATTATTTTACAGTTGTGCAAGTAGCTTTAATATCTGGCTTAGTGGAGGCTGGATTCTTATATCCGCTTTCTGTATTCAGTCTGTTCTGATACATTCTTTTGGCTAAAGTATATGAAAAAAATAAGCCTTAAACAGATAATATAATTGGAAAAGGAAGAGTCTTTTATTTTATTTATTTATTTTTAATATTTATATATTTTTGAGAGAGTGAGGGAGAGATGGCTCATGGGGGAGAGGCAGAGAAAGAGGGAGACATGGAATCCTAAGCAGTATCCACACTGTCGTTCAGAGCCTAATGCGGGGCCCCACATCACGAACTGAGATCATGACCTAAGTCCAAATCCAGACACAGATGCTTAATTGACTGAGCCACACAGGCACCCTGGAAAAGGAAGAGTATTTTAGTAGCTTTTTCAGATGATTGTGGATATTCTTCTCTGATCCTACACTTACATTCAACAAGTAATAATTTCTTAAAGGTTTGTTGCAATAAGGAATCTCAAACTATTTAATGAACTTTTCGTACTCTGTCTCATTAAAATTCACTTTGGGTGGATCTTTTTACCTGTGTGTGATCACTTGGAAAATACTGGTTCACTGAGTTTTGTAGATCTTCCAAATGTTGACACATCTTATTATACAATAACAGAAAATCACATTCATTAATATCACCACTCATCTCATCAGAAATGTGTGTTGGAAAACTGTCAAGCTTATAGTGGTAGGCACAAGTTTTCCAAAATTCTAATTTTTGCTTAAAAGATAGAATTTTATCGGGGCACCTGGGTGGCTCCATCAGTTAAGTGTCCGACTTCAGCTCAGGTCGTGATCTCACGGTTTGTGAGTTTGAGCCTCGCATCAGGGTCTGTGCTGATAGCTCAGAGCCTGGAGCCTGTTTGTGATTTTGTGTCTTCCTTCCTCTGCCCCTCTCCCATTCATACTCTGTCTATCTTTCTCTTTCAAAAATAAACATTAAAAAAATTTTTTTGAAGGTAGAATTTTATCATTTACAATAAGTACTGTCCATTTCCTTAAGCAGGGGGTTCCCATCATTCAGTTTTAAAAACATGCTTGCAGATACCCACCTCTGAACAACCATAGTTTATCTTTCAGTTGTTCTTTCAAGTAAAATTGATGTTCCATGATAAAAGCGTCTAATTCAACTCTTTGCTCAAACATTTGTACAAGTATTATTCCTTGGGAACTATCGTAGGATACCACAAAAATTATTTCTATATGATTCTCATTTTGTTGTACAGAATATTAAAAAGACATACTCAAAAAGTTGAGGTTTAATAAAATAATTTTAACTGCTTTATTAAGGACATTCTTAAGTGAAACTAGCTTTTCTTTCTTCTTTCTCTGTCATTATTTAGTAGTAAAGTACATAGTAAGTACAAATATATTTTGTACCACCTTGATTCATGGTAAAGTAGCATGTTTTACCCACCATTGTTTTCCCCTGTTATTACCAATATGAACCCAATGAAAAAGGTAAATAATGTTTTATTACTTTTATAGAAAATAGTTTTGGGGCACCTGGGTGGCTCAGTCAGTTAGGCATCTGACTCGGTTTCAGCTCAGGTCATGATCTCATAGTTCATGGGCTCAAGCCCTGCATCAGGCTCTGCAGTGACAGTGTGGAGCCTGCCTAGGATTCTCTGTGTCCTCTCTCTACCCCTCTCCTGCTCATGTGCTCTCTCTCAAAATAAATAAACAGATATTAAAAAAACAAAGAAAGAAAGAAAGAGAAAGAAAATTGTTTTGACTTTCCAGTCTTCTGGAAGAGTTTCTGGGACCCTCAGGAGCCCATGAGCCACATGTTCAGAATTGCTGCCCCATTAAACAAGACTTTGTGAATTACTAAACCTAGGAATTCTAAAAGTTCATTTTTTTTTTTTTTTTTTTTTCCTAGTAGTTTATTCTGTGGAGAGAGTAAAGCAGAGGGGATGCCAGGCAGAATTATCTTGTAGGTACTGACTCAATCAACGTAGATTGCTAAATTCTGAGACCTTGAGCTCTTTTGTGACATTTGGTAGAAGGGCCTGCCAAGTGTGTTACTTAGCTCTTGTTTATCTGCTTTCCAGCTTCCAAAATTATGCTGCTATTGTCCCATCTTCTGTTCTTCTGTTTAAGCCTCTTATTTTTTAAGAAAATTCTATTATTAAATAAAACATTTTATTTTGTGATATAGAATATATAGTTATCTATACAGTAGGCAGGACACAAAGAATGATATGAAAATACTATCATTTATAAAGTGTCATGACTGAAAATTACTATAAAGATGAGGAAATAACGTTCATATTTTCTCCAAAACAATAGTTATCTTTTAATTAAAAAAAAAAGTTTTTATTTATTTCTGAGAGAGAGAGAGTGAGCAGGGGAGAGTCAGAGAGGGAGATACAGAATCTGAAGCAGCCTCCAGGCTCTGAGCTAGCTGTCAGCACAGAGCCCGACATGGGGCTCAAACCCACAAACGATAGATCATGACCTGAGCCGAAGCTGGACACTTAACCGACTGAGCCACCCAGGCGCCCCTAAAACAGTTCGGTTATCTTCTTTTTTTTTAAATTTTTTTAAATGTTTTATTTTTTTCTGAGAGAGAGAGAGTGAGCAGGGGAGAGTCAGAGAGGGAGATACAGAATCTGAAGCAGCCTCCAGGCTCTGAGCTAGCTGTCAGCACAGAGCCCGACATGGGGCTCAAACCCACAAACGATAGATCATGACCTGAGCCAAAATCGGATGCTTACCCGACTGAGCCACCCAGGTGCCCCAACAATTTGGTTATCTTATACAGAATAACACTTTGATTCTTATAAATGGCTTTTCTTTCATTACACTTATTCTCTTTATTTCATGTGTCTGATCTAAACTTAGAGAGTTTAGAATCAGACTTCTGTTCCTGGTTCTTTTGATAGTGTTAATTTTTTCCATTTTATTCATGATTTCATATATACATTGGGGCTTACATTATTGAGAATAGTGTAAGATATGTGAGTAATGAGAATGAACTAGATCTGCATTATCTGTATTCTAAGAATGCTTAGGGGTTTCATCCAGAGCTCAATGAGCCTTCAGTTGTCACTTGTGGTGAGTGCTGAGGTCTGCCTTGAGATTTATACATTTTTAATGTGTCAGTTAGGGACCAGTTGTCTTTTACATAGTGAGCAACCAATATGGCCTCTCTGTATTTTTCTGCTACTTTGTTTCTTCCAGGTGTGTGCAGTGTTTTCAAAATCCAAGATTATTTTGTGGTTTAGTTTCCACTTTTTACATCTCTTTTTAAAAAGAGTTTTTTCCTTTTCCCTTATAGTTTCAAGAGGGAATGATAATAGATATATGTGCTCAATCCATCATCTTAAACTAAAACCCTTAAATAAATTAAGAATAACATTTGTCTGTGAAACTTTCACTCTGCATATGGAAATATAAAATAATTCTGTTATTTGTTTACATATTATTTGTTATGTCTTAACACAATGCCATGTAATATATGAAAAATATATCACTAAATGTTTTGATATTTTAGAACTGTTGATATAGGAGTTAAGAGACTTGTGTCTTAATTTGAACTCTTTTCTCCTACCAGCTTTGCTTTCCTGAACAAAATGCTTTGTCTCTCTAAAAATCAGTGTCTTCATAATGGAGGCAGTAATACCTATTTAAAGGGTTGTTGCTGCATTTGATCTGTCTTGATCTATCACAAGAGCTTGACACACAGTAGCTACTAAAAATATTTTTTCCTTAAGTCTCTCCTTCTTCCTTCCCTTTTAGTCTGCACTTATCATATGTAGCTTTCCTAGACCTTGAATTTTTTGCTTGAATTAAGATGGTTTTGGTCCTTTTAAGTATTCCTTCTGGGGCGCCTGGGTGGGTTAAGCCTCCAACTCTGGATTTTGGCTCAGGTCATGATCTCATGGTTTGTGGGTTCCAGCCCCACATGGGGCTGCTGTGCAGACAGCAGAGACTGCTTGGGATTCTCTCTCTCCCTCTCACTGTGTCCCTCCCTGCTTGAGCTCTCTTTCCTCAAAATGAATGAATAAACTTAAAAAATATTTTTTAGAGATCATCCTTCTACAACTTTAAGGAAAGTAGTGACAAAGTATAATGTAGATGTAGTGAAGGTAATTGGATATATAAGTCTCAAAAGAGAGAGGGCTGGAAATGTAGATTTGGGTATCATCATAAAATTGATGATAATTGAAACAGCAGTGGATTGATAAGACTGTGTAGGAACATAGCAGATTGTATGATAATTTGAAATATAAAGCATATGATACTTCATGACTTTTTTTTTTAAGATTTATTCTTTAGAGAGAGAACATGAGCTGGGGAGAAAGGGATTGGGGGCAAGAGGAGAGTGAGAGAGCGAGAGTGAGAGAGAGAGAGAGAAAAAATCCTGAGCAGCCTCCACATTCAGCACTGACCCCAAAGCAGGGCTTGATCCCCTGACCCTGGGATTATGACCTGAGTGGAAATTAAGAGTCAGGCGTTCAACCAACTGAACCACCCAGGCACCCTGATACTTGATGATTTCTTCTTAATTCTCACATTTATGAAAGTACAACAATGAAGATGTGATGTTCAATAGTATTTAAAATAATTTACCTTGATTTCTATGATATTTATTTAAATTTTTGAAAATTCACAGGTTGCATATGGCCAAGTTCTTGGAGTTATAGGATATTCACTACTTCCTCTCATTGTTATAGCCCCTATACTTTTGGTGGTTGGATCATTTGAAGTGGTATCTACACTTATAAAAGTAAGTAGTGTGCATTATAAAAATTAACTATTTTCCAAAACAAAAGTATGCTAGTTCTCTGCCTCACAACATTGTAGTCTGTAACTATCAAACATTTGTGAGTGTTTGAAACAGTGATCTTAGTCATTGATTTTGCTAATTGTTTCTTTTATTTTCTCATTTTAATTACCAGAAATTATAATGTATGTCTGGGGGGAGTAAAGAACAAAGAGCAAACCAGGCTACAGGATATTACACTCAGATAATTTTTTTAATGTTGAATTTTTCTTCTGTATGTTTATAATACCACTTCATATAACTTAGATTTTGTGGGAGATTTGTAGTTACGATTTTACCAGAAATTTATTTAATAACTATTACCTCTTTTTGAATAATAGCTTCCTTATCAAATATGAAAGACATGGTTGTAATAAATTGGCTTTTCTGTATTGCAGAGATCAGTGCTTCTTTCTGCTGTATTAAATTTATATTAATATATATACATATTAAACATTTACTGATAAGTATTAATAATAAGTAGTAAAATAACCTAAATTTTTAACAAGTTTGGGAAATTAATGACTGCTTTAGTACATATATGTATATTACACAGTGAATGTAATTTGTTTTCTTTATGAAAAAATATAGAATTAAAAAAATTTTTTAATGTTTATTTATTTTTAAGAGAGAGAGACAGTGTGAGCAGGGGCGGGGAGGGGCAGAGAGAGAAGGAAAGACACAGAACTCAAAATGGGCTCCACGCTCTGTGCTGTCAGCACAGAAGAGCCCCACATAGGGCTTGAACTCACAAACTGTGAGATCGTAACCTGAGCCGCAGTCGGGTGCTTAACTAACTGAGTCACCCAGGCGTGGTGTACTTTTACCTATTCCTGGGAAAATGTGGTTCTATTTCATAAACGCTGTGTAAAATTTTCACTTAGTCTGTTTTCCTACTTCTTAGAAGAAAAATCAGGAAAAAGTTTACTTTGTGTAATAGTTCATTTTCTTTCAGCAGTCAAATTTCTTTCAGCAGTTGACCAAAAGTTGCCTTACTTTAAATCACCAGGGACACTGTTAAAAAGACTACAAGACCCTTTTCTTAGGAGATTTTGATTCAGCAAGCTAGAGTGAATCCCAGGATTCTCTTTTTATTAGGTGCCCCCAAGTCATCCCTAGGATTAGACAAGTGTGAAAACAAAAGAGTTCATTTGCATATGTCAAGGAACAGAGCAAGGACAAGCATTTTTAATAATAATCTTAAATATCCTCAATAAGTTTTACTGTTTGCCACAATTGGTTGTCAGGGTTGTTTTAAGAAAATACTGTGAATGTTATTGTACTCTCTAATACCCAGAATGTTAATTGACTTGCTAATATGCTGCCTTTTGTCTTTTTTGTTTTTTTTTTTTAAAGCTGTTTGGTGTGTTTTGGGCTGCCTACAGTGCTGCTTCATTGTTAGTGGGTGAAGAATTCAAGACCAAAAAGCCTCTCCTGATTTATCCAATCTTTTTACTATACATTTATTTTTTGTCTTTATATACTGGGGTGTGATCTAAGTCACATATGAGTAGAAAAAGACAATGTTACATTTGTGTAATTCTTGCTGAGGGGATTGAAGAAAACCTGTTGCTGACAAAATTTTACATGTTCCACATGTAAAGGCAGGTTGGTCTTTTTAAAACAATATTTTTTTTGTATTTAATTAAGTATTTGCAGTATCTGGATTTTTTTGGTCAGAATTCTGAATTGTTTGATTCTTCAAATTCCAGTGAATAAAATTTAAAAGCATTGTGTTTTTAAGGTTGTGTCAATATTCACCTAAAAACTTGTGCCAAAAACACCTGGAATGGTAATTATATTTCATTCAAAGGGTAAATATGGCAGCATCCTAATAATCTAGAAGTGCAATCTTTTTTCTTTAGAGGGTATTCTCCTGCATCGCAGATCCTGTAGATATATATTTATATTTATACATATATATTTATGAAGTAATTCTTACTATTCATACAGTATATTTCTGAATAGCCTAAAAATTGAGATATTTTCAATCTTATGCTTAACCTTTCTTTATTTTGGCCATTAATCTTTTATTTATAAATTCAAATTTGGTTTTTAAACTGTATATAATTTTTAAAATCTCATACATGCTTCAGTATGTCCTTGTTAAGAAGTACTAATAACAACTAAAACTAATTTTAATTGTTGCTGATGTAGATTTGGTTTGCTTGGGTATGCTTTGAAAAACCATTTTTGAATGCCTAAATATATGATTTCAGTTTCTGTTTATCTTTCTGACCAAAGGAGCAGGAGGTATAATGGATATGGCATTATTAAAATTGTCAATATGTAGAGAAATTGTAATATTTATAGCATCAGAAATATTTTTAAGTGGTACTCCTAAGTCGTGAAAGTTGCTGGAAAGAGACCTTTAAAATCTTGTGGTCCTGAATAATGTTATATGAAGTAGAAAAAAATAAAATGCTTCCCCGCTGTGCGTTTTGTTTCATAACACCTTGTCCTGTATTACTAAACAAGTATCAGGTACTCTAACAAATGTACAGTATTTGCTAAGGGAAATATTAAGAAATTGTAACTAGTTAAATTTATGTTGGAAATTGTTTCATATATTCTAGGTATATACTTTAGTTAATACAACTTTGTAAAGTAGATTAAATATTTTATTTATGTCCATAAAACAGCAGATGCCTGATAACTATTAGCAAATTATATTACCCTTCCTGGTCTCAGCTAGAAGAGTTAACTGCTGTCTTCAATATGATAACATGGCCATCTCTAAGTATGTATTCTTTTAGTAACTTTATGCATCAGGAAATATCTAGCAACTCTGAAGCAGGTCTTCAAATTAGCAAGCCCGTTTCTCCTCCTTTCACCCCTCTGTTCCACTAAAAAAGAAAGGAAAATTTTATTTTAAGCTATAGGAAGAGTGTGGAGCTATCTTTGAGCCAGAATAATGTGAAAATTACATATGCTAATATTTTAAAACAAGCTTAGGACAATAGATTGAAGCACCAGAGAGATAGAATTTCTAGAACCTAAAATAATATGAAGTTGTGAGGAAGGATCAATAGCCACTGAACTAGCAACTGTAAAATAAACAGTTGTCACACATAAGGAATTCCTGAGGTTACTACTTGGTTACAGTCAATTATTATATTTGATAGTCATAGTGTTGACCCTGAACCTTCCCCTAAGAAGCTTGGGGGTTGGTCCCAGGGGGTAGAATTTTACTAAGCAGTAAGTTAAGCCATTTTGGGACGCATTCTATCAAAAGATGGTTTAATTTATTTAACCTATCAGTTAAATGATGTTAATGAAAAGTTGACATATATGGATCGTGTTTATTTCCTAATGATGAAGATAAAATGAGGTATTTATATTCTAAAAAGGTATTTAAAAATAGTAGCCTTTACTCATGAGAACTTTCCTATTTAGGATATATATAGGTACAATTTATAATGTTTTAAGCTTAAGCAGCATCTTCATGTACTAATGAGCAAAGTAGTTAAAACTGTCACTTTGGAAATGTAATTTATAAATTTGAACAAGAGACATTACTATTAACAGTGGTAAACTGACCATGACAATGTCCTTTCCTTGGATTTTTATATAATAATATTTTCTAAGTCATACTGATTTTAAATCCTGATTCCAACCTAATTATTAGTTTATTACTATTTTTAAAATAGAACTAGCCAGTTAGTCTCTTCTTGTTGTGTGTGTGTTAGTGCGTGTTTAAGTGTTATCAGTTGTAGTAATTATGATGAATGTTAATCCTCCAAAGGAGAATTATGAGTAAATTATATTTACATATATTTCAAATTGATTGTAAAATATTTGAAATTTTGATTAAAAATCAAAATCTCTTTATAATTTTCATTGTATTAAAAAACATTTAGGAAGATTTGTAAAGTTTTATGAACCATTATGAAACTTGCTTATTTCCAAGGTCTATAAGATAGTTTATATAATGATGTATGTTTCAAAAAAATTCCCCAAATATTAAAATGCTAATATAGAGTTCTAAATTAGTGAAAATTTGCATTGACTGAAAATAATGAGGTAGGTATTTTTATTTATTGTTTAAAATTCAGTCAATGTACTTTTTAAAATTCCAATGTACTTATGCATTGAATAAAATAATGCTCCTACAAACTAATAAAAACAGAATATTTTTCATATTCAGCAAAGCTAATTGAATATTTTAAGATGATTCTTATTTATCTTTTACATTTTTATGCATATTATAGCCATTTTTAGGCTTTAGGAAATTGTGACACATTTTTAAGTTTTGTTAGAATATCTTCCATGCAATTATTTTCTTTTTTTATAGTTCAACAAGTTGGTTTTATTGTTTTGTTCTTTGCAACAAAGGATAACAACATACGTCATACACTTGTTTTAATATAATTCTTTCTGGTTGCATGGCATGGCAGTCTGAAATAAGTCTTAATAGACATAAAAATCACCCTCCATGATTCTCTGCTCTGATAACATAAAATAATAGTATTTTATCATCTTCTTTTATGAATGGTTTCTTTAAGGGAACCCTTGTGTTATATCTTACCTGTACTACATTTTAATTTCCCTTTAGAAACTGAATTACAGTTGCTTTATTTTTCATTTGTATAATATCCTAGCAGTAGTTTGTGTGTTTGAGAATCTGTGGCCACTTCCTAAATAAATCCCAAAATAAGATTTTTGACATTACTAAAGACTAGACAGTCTTATATCTTTGAACTTCAAATCATATCTTCTGAAGAAAGTTCCACTTGTGATATTTTTCTTTGTAACAAACTGATATAAATTTTAGGCCTTACCTTTGCTCTATGGAGTGTAGTGGTGTTAAAGAAATGAGAATATTCCCTGTATAAGGCATATTATTAAACATGAAGCTTAAAGTTGGATTTCTCATTTGAAATTCTTTTGGTATGCTGAGGTTGCATCTTGGAGGTTAATTAAAGGAAAGAATGTCAGGATGATTAAGATGGCATTAGTAAAATATACCCAGTTTTACATTTTGTGTTGGTAGTAACCCTGGTTTCAGCTTTTCTTATTTTATGCAAAATGTCCACAGTTTTTACTTTGAAGATATTTATAGTTTGCAAGTGCTTGAAAAAAATTCCTTAAACATCCCTTGTAGACAGTTCAGTGGTATATTAATGCTATACCTGAGATTTTTAAAAAGTTAGATATTAATATGAAAAAATATTTTTATGAAGTACTTTGAACTTAACTTGTAATTAGAGCATGTGAAGGTTATTAATATAGTGGAGAAATAAACTCTGCTCTTTGTAATAATTTTAAATTAATATTCAGAATATAAGTAAATTAGATTTATTGAGAACAGAAACTTTGGTTTTTCTATAATAGTTGCCACTGAGCAGTTTTTATTAAATACAAATGGATTGCTACTGTTCTCATAATAAGCACTCATTGAAGGTAAATGGTTGAAATTAGGTATTTTTCCTTGAGTTTATAATGACCCTACTCATTTTTGTGGAATTAATCAGTTGCTGTGTGAAGTATTGCTTAAATAGGATGAGGCACCATTTGATAATGAAACACTCCATATGTTTTGTAATCCTTATACAGAATTATTTTCTATTATTCTTGTTCATGATGATTGGCCTAGGTGCTATGTCCCTCATATTCAGTCTTCTTTCCTTCACGGGACTCAGGAAAATCTTTTGCCTAACAAAAATTTAGTTTCAAAGGATGGTACTAGTGGTGGTCCCAAAAATGAAACATTCAGAAGAAATGGCATTTGAATTGGGTACCCTGAATGTGAAAAGATAATAGATATTGATCAGGTATTTATTGACCCCTTTGTATGTGCTGGGTACTGTGGTAGGTACAAAGACAGAGTGGTATACAAAACCCACACATGCACACCCTAACTTTAATTAGCCAGTATTATTGGAGAGAGAGTTTCACAAATTGTAAAACAATTACAACAAATGGAGAAGGAAGAAATATAGCTCTGTGGTAGCAAGAGAATGTATAATTGAAGAATTAGATGAGAAAAGCCTTTTAGGCAGTGATGCTTAAGCTAAAATCTTAGGGGTAAGTAGAAGTAAACCAGGCAGAGGTGGGAGGGAAGACTATCCAGACAGTAGGAATACTGGGTGTGTAGAAGGAAATGAAAACCTGTTTAGCTGAAGTTTAGTAGGTTATGAAATTGAACAGGTTAAGTTGGCATTAGTCCATACTTGACTTCCAAGCCATGTTTTCTTTGTCAGGGCTTTTGTTTGAAATACAGAACCGGAGGGGTTCCTGGGTGGCTCAGTAGGTTAAGTGTCCGACTTTGGCTCAAGTCATGATGTCACGGTTCGTGGGTTGCGTCGGGCTCTGTGCTGACAGCTAGCTCAGAGCCTGGAGCCTGCTTCAGATTCTGTGTTTCCCTCTCTCTCTGACCCTCCCCTGCTCACGCTTTCTCTCTCTCTCTCTCTCAGAAATAAATTTTAAAAAAAACCTTAAAAATTTAAAGGAAAAAAAAGTACAGAACCAGAAACATGCTTTTAATACTAAAAGCCATGATAAGCAATTCTCTTCTTGATATTTCCCTAACAAGAAATTCATGGTCATATGCCACAAGAGACATGTTCATAGTACACAATAGCCAAAAATTGGAAACAGGATGTTCGTCAACTCAGAATGGGTAAATAGGTATAACACAGTGGAGTGTTATGCAATGAAAATGAGTGACTGGAGCCACATGTAAGAACATGGAGAATTTCACAAGCAATATGAGTGAACAAAGAAGACATCAAAAAACTTATACTGTATTACTCCCTTTATATGAAGTTCAAACACAGGCAAAATTAAGCGATGGTGTTTAGAGATACATGTTGAGGTGCAAAGTTTTTTTAAGCAGCTTTAATGATGTATGTTACATGCCACAAAGTTCATCTATCATTGGTATACAGTTTGATAATTTTTATTAAGTTTGTCTAGTTATACAACCACTGCCACAATCCAATTGGCAAAGTCATTTTTATAAAAAAAACAAAAACAAAAACAAGAAAATGACCACCATAAAAGTTAGTTAGTGGTTATTAGAATGAGAATGGAGAAGAGTTGTGAAGGACTTCCTTCATGAGTGTTTGGTTTTTATTAAGTCATGAAGCTATATGTTTTATGTTTTTTTCTGTATATGTGTTATAATGTAGTATGTAGTCTTTTTTAAAAAATATTTTTATTTATTTCTAGGAGAGAGAGACAGCATGAGCAGGGGAGGGTCAGAGAGAGAGGGAGTCACAGACTGAAACAGGCTCCAGGCTCTGAGCTGGCAGTCAGCACAGAGCCCGACGCGGGGCTCGAACCCACGAACCGCGAGATCATGACCCAAGCGAAAGTCGGACTCTTAACCGAGTAAGCCACCCAGGCGCCCCTAAGTAGGCTCCACACCCAGAATGGAGCCCATTGCAGAGGTTGAACTCATGACCCTGATATCAGGACTTGAGCTGAGATCAATAGTTGGATGCTTAACCGACTGAGCCACTCAGGCTCCCCTTAAAATCTTTTTTTAATTGTTCTAAACAAGTTACATAGGTAACATAGGTAAATTATCACTTTTCATCTTTAGTATTATTATTATTCCTCCACTATAATGTAAACTCCACTGAGACAAGGACATTTTCTGACATGTTCATCAGTGTATCCCCAGTATTTTTGAATGAATACATGAACCTGGTCATTGAATCCTGAATTCAAATCCAGAGCCAGTAAATTTCAAAACCAACAGCCTTATCATTATTAGCCTTTCAGATTGTTGAAGTTAGGTAAGATCTTAGAGATGATCTAATGAGCATAATCATTTCTTATTATACACATGAGGAAATTAGGCATAAGAAAGGATTGTCTAAAATAACACTGTTGGGGGTGCGTGGGTGGCTCAGTCAGTTAAAAGTCTACCTCTTGATTTTGGCTCAGGTCATGATCTCACAGTTCACAGGTTTGAGCCCTGCAGGGTGCTGACATTGTGGAGCCTGCTCAGGATTCTGTCTCTCTCCCTCTCTCTCTCACCCTCTCTCACTTGAGCACACACGTGCTCTCTTTCTTTCTCTCAAAATATAAGTAAGTAAACTTAAAAATATTTACAAATAAAATAGCACTGTTGACTCACACAGTTAAGAGTTTTAGGTCTCCAGGGGCACCTGGGTGGCTCAGTCCGTTGAGTGTCCAACTTTGGCTCAGGCCATGATCTGGATCCTGATTTCAAGCCCCACATCAGGCTCGCTTATGTCACCTGTCAGCACACAGCCCACTTCAGATTCTCTGTCCCCCTCTCTCTTCCCCTCCCCTGCTTGCAATCTCCAAAAAAATATACATTAAAAGAAAAAAAAGTTTGAGTCTGCAAACCTCATATCTAGTGTTCTTTTCATTAGGATATGAAATAGCAGTGTTGCCACTCAATGGCATAGGTATAATTGTCTTTTATCATAGTCCATTATATGAATAATGGAAACACCTTTCCTTTGCTTTCCTTTTTAATCCTTTCTATTCCACTTTTTAAAGTCACTCTGTCAGTTTTAGGCTTTCAAGTACTACACATTAATCTTAAATAATTAAGGCTCAAAGGGCTGTTGTCCTTTGAATTATACTAGAACTCAGTAAAATTAGCTTATATATTAGCTATTGATAATACTGAAGTCATTTAGATCAGTGAAAGAGGAGAGTTTCCAGAAATATACCCAATTATATATGAGATTAGTATATGATAAAGGTGGCATGTTAAATTGATCAAAAAACATGAATTATTGGGGCACCTGGTTATCTCAGTTGGAAGAGCATACGACTCTTAATCTCAAGAGTTGTGAGTTGAAGCCCCATGTTGGGTGTATAGGTAACTAACAAAAACAAAAAACAAAACAACAACTAAGACACTTAAAAAAGATGACTTACTAAATAAGAGGCAATACTGCATCAGATAAAAACATTTGGTTACAAAAAGCAACTCTGATCAATGACTTCACTAAATAATGAGTTTCTATTTATCATATTCTAAGAAATCCAAGGGTTTATAATCCAGGACTAACATGGCAACTTAATGTAATCAAGGCCTCAGAGACTCCTTGTATCTTCTTACTTTGCCGTTTTGGGTGGATGGCTTTCATTTTCATCGCTAGATTCCTAGCAGAAAGAAAGGTGAAAGTCAAGAGGCCAAAAGGAACATGTTAATCAAAGTTGCCTTTATTTAAAAGTTGCACTCTGTGACTTTGCCCTTTATCTTGGGACAGAACTGAATCACTTGGCTACCCTTTGCTGTAAAAATTTAGGAAAGTATTTTAACCTGGGTATGTTACTGCCCTAAACAAAATTGTAGTTCTGTTAGTAAGGGGAAATGGACACCAGGTGGGTAACTAACAGTGTCTCACAAAGACACCGCAGGCCACTTGGAAAAGTATAAAGCTGGATCTGCATCTCACTTTTTATACCAAAGTAAATTGCAGATACCAAATATTTTAAAAACAAAAGCCAGGAAAAAAAAGCAGGAATTAATTTTTCATATATTCCTTGAGAAGTTAGGGCTTTAAAGTCTGGCATAAAACACAAGCTGAAAAGGAAGAGATTAAAATTGTTGACTACCTATCATTTTTAAAAAAATTTCTAATGTTTGTTTATTTTTGAGACAGAGACAGAGCATGAGCAGGGGAGGGTCAGAGAGAGGGAGACACAGAATCTGAAGCAGGCTCCAGGCTGTGAGCTGTCAGCACAGAGCCTGACATGGCGTTTGAACTCACAAACCATGAGATCATGACCTGAACCGAAGTTGGAAACTTAACCAACTGAGCCACCCAGGTGCCCCAGCCTACCTATCATTTAAAATGATTCTATAGGAAAAGATAAGCTCTAAGTTGAGAAATATTTGTAAGACTGATGTAGGCAGAGAACTAATTTCCTTAATATAAAAATATTTATAAATCAGTAATTTAAAATGGGCAAAGGAGGGGTGCCTGGGTGGCTCAGTCGGTTAAGCATCCGACTTCAGCTCACGTCACAATCTCATGGNCAATAAATAAAATATAAATAATTAATTAATAAAATGGGCAAAGGATATACGTGGTCAATCATATGTTATGTAATATATACTACTAAAAGAATATAAATTGATATTTTTTTACTTTATTTTTTTTAACCTTTTAAATTTATTTTTGAGATACAGAGACAGAGCATGAATGGGGGAGGAGCAGAGAGAGAGGGAGACAGAGAATCCGAAGCATGCTCCAGGCTCTGAGCTGTCAGCACAGAGCCTGACGTGGGGCTCAAACCCACCAATCGTGAGATCTTGACCTGAGCCAAAGTCAGACGCTTAACCAACTAAGCCACCAATCGTGAGATCTTGACCTGAGCCAAAGTCAGACGCTTAACCAACTAAGCCAGCCAGGCGCCTCTATAAATTGATATTTAAAATGGGCAAGGGATATAAATGAGCAATCCAAGAAGGGGGAAAAGATTTTTTAAAAAGGCCATTGAATACATATACAAATGCACACATTCATTTATGATTAAATGCAGTTTAAACAACAACATTGGCCCCTCAGATTGCCAAACTTTAAAAAGGTGAGTAATATCTGGTGTTGATTGAGACTATGAGCAGATCAGATTTAACTGATAAGACATGAGCATGACTATCTATCTGAATTGTTAAAATATTGAAATGCATCTGTACCACTGGTAAAATAGTATTCCTGTAACTGCGTTAGCATTTAAGTTGATTATGTAAATTATGATATAAATTTGTTCTGTTGTGAGAATCATTGGTAATGGACCTTTTGTTGTAATGACATATGAGAACATGTGCAACATCTGTTAGTTGGCCTGTGTCTTGGTAAATGATGTTGCTGCATTGTGCATTACCTATGAACCATTCCATGTCCTAACAGTTGCTACTTTTAGTTCTTTTTTCATTTGGTTTTGCTTTAAGTATATTGCAATTCTTAGGTGAAAAGTATAATAATAGTGTTTTTGTATTTTACAATAGAATTTATAACAAAATATTAATAATGGATCAGCCCAAAGCTGTTTGACCCTGTCTGCTATCTATCAATGCACAACATGTGCATACCCTATCACCCAGTAATTTTATATGCTCACCAACAAAGAAATTCAGTACTGTGCAATGGAACTTTCTGCAATGATGGAAGTAGTCTAATATTCTGTGTTGCCGGTACAGTAGCTACTTGCTATGTGGCTTTTGAGTACTTGGAATAATGCAACTGAGAAAGTGATTATTTTTTTAAGTTCTGTGCCCATTATAGGGCTTCAACTCACAACCTCTAGATCAAGTGTCGCATGCGCTACCAACTGAACCAGGCAGGCGCCCCTGATTTTCAATTTAATTATATTTAAGCTTATAGGGTCACCTGTGGTTACTGTATTGGTCGGAACAGCGAGTATTCATAGCAGCACCATTAATAATATCCCAAACTATAAACAACCCAAATTATGGCAGTCTCACACAGTAGAATATAATTAGGTTGAAAGATTTATAACTACATGTAAAACTATGGATGATCTCAACTGAATGCTGAGCAAAAGAAGCAGACACAAAATAATACATATGTAATGGTTCTATTTATCTAAAGTACAAAAACAGAATGTTTTGTTTCTCTTGAGTTAAAAGGAAGTAACTGAAAGAGGGTTTGGGATTGGGGCATCTAGGATGCTGTTATGCTCTGTTTCTTAATGTGGGTGCTAATTATATGGATGTGTTCAGTTTGTGAAAATGTATCAAGCTGTGCACTTGATAACACCTTTCTATAAGGATATTGTGTTTGAATTAAACCTTGTAAATTGCAGAGAAAAAAAAAACACCCAGAATGAAGTGTCAGCAAAATGTTGGTAAGCTTCTTAACATTCCTTTTAAATGTCATAAATGTTCATGCTCTAAAACTGTGGAAGAATATGATAATGAACTCTAGCTTGGAACATTTCTTGAAACATCCTGTGCAAAAATTAATATAAAATAAAACAAGTGAATTTCATTTCTGAAATGAAAACATGACTTATTACAGCGGATGTGAATGTTGAATGCAAACAGGGATCAAAAATGTAGTGTTGAAAATTGAAAGTTCTAAACTCATATTTCATCCAAAAACCTATCATATTCACTTAATACTCATAATTCAAAGATTTGCAATCATCATTGGGGTTAAAAGGATATATCATTTTCACTCAAAAAAATTTGAAATAGTGCCTTCTAAAAATTTCACCTGAGAGTTTCAATTGATCAAAGAAAAACTATTTTTTTAATGTTTATTTATTTTTGAGAGCGAGCACGCAAGTGGGGGAGAGTCAAAGAGAGTGGGAGACAGAGGATCTGGTCTCTGCTGTCAGCACAGAGCCCTGTGTGGGGCTTGAGCTCAGAAACTGTGAGATCATGACCTGAGCCAAAGTCAGATACTTAACCAACTGAGTCGCCCAGCAGCCCCAAGAAAAACTATTTTTAAAAGACCATTCAAAGTGTTAACACCAAATACTGTGGTGTTAATGTTGAGTACAAAGAAGGATTTTTAGGCATGAGATATTTAGTAAACCTATTATACAGACTTTGCAATTTATGGTCTCACTTGTAAAATATATCTAACAAGAATGTAAGTTTTCAGTCCTTACTGCAGAGCTTGATTGGGTACAGATGAGTGTCTTAATTTACTTAAAAAGGGAAAATATCACAATTTTAAAAATACTTTAATGGCTTACATTGATGCTGTGGAGCTGAAGGTAACATCTGAGGGAAAATATCCAACTTCATGATAGGCGTTCCAAGGAAAATGATTCCATAAGAAGTATATGGAAAAGCTTTATTGCATTTTTAACAGACAAAACTATGAAATGCTAGGGAAGAAATTACACTTGAATATCTCCAAATGATGCAATACAGATATAAATAAATGAATCACTTTAAAGCATTTTTCCAATAAACTGCATATTGTCATATTTATGACTGCAAATAAAGGTAAACATTTTCTGAGAAAGTTAAATATCTGAAGAGCTCAGAATTGTGCTAATGAGAATTGGATTTTGTTTTGGCTTCAGTGGCAGGCTATAGTTTTAGAACTACAAAGGTGGTTTTAGAATCATACCTATCCTTGCATATTTTCTTCATTAGAAATTTTGAAGTCAGAGCAAATATTTAGAATATGAAAATATTATTAGAAATTTGGCCTTACTAAAAGATATTTGATCAATCATTATTTGGGCTTTTTTCTATGAGTGTTTTGGGATGAGATTAAGATTTAAATAAGTAGACTGAGTAAAACAGATTGCCCTTCCTAAGGTGGGTGGAAGCATCCTGAAGGCCTGAATAAAACAAAAAGGCTGACTTTCCTTCCTCCCTTCCTATCCCCACCCTCCCACCTCCACCCTTCACCTTCTACCCTCCTGAGAGAGAAATTCCTCCTGGTTGACCACCTTCAAGCTGAGAGAGCTGCTGGGAGAGCTGTGACATCTGTTATTTCGTGCCTTCGGATTCTTCCTGGGTTTCAACTCTTCTGGGTTTCAAGTCTGCCAGCCTTTGGACTACACCATTAGCCATCCTGGGTTTCCAGCTTGCCTACTTAACCTGCATATCTTTGGACTTTTCAGCCTCTATAATCATGTGAGCTAATTCCTTATAATACATTTCTTAGCATATATATTTATACATTTATATATTTTCTGTTGGTTCTGTTTATCTGGAGAACCAGGATACACTTTTTTCCCCCTATGCATAGTCTTAAAACATGGACATTTTATATAATTAACCATTGTACAGTCTTATTCTAACTATACTTTAGTGGTCATTGATTTTTAGAAACCTACACTAGAGAAAATAGAGTTGTATAATATTTACCTTTTTAAAGCACAGGGAATGCAAGGCTTTCTGTAAGTGTGTCTTCACACTTGTGAACAGCTTGTCACAGAATATGTTTACCTGAAAGCTCAGCTTTGCTCACTTCTGAGTACTTTTTGGCTAGTCATTGTTCCTCAAACCTGGATGTGGTCTAACTGGCACCCAGTGGGATTTTTCTCACTCTGGTCATCTGACCCTATGAGTTTGGCAATGCATTAGGCTCTACGGTTTATTTTCTTGGAAGCCGAATCACAGTGATGGTCCAGCTTATCTGTTCATCTAACACTTCTGTTGTACAAGGCTTCTTCTTTAGGAACCTATGTTTTCTTGTTTTACTATTGGTCTGGCTCAATGGTTCGGAGGTTATTTTCCTCCCTTGAGAAGATAGGAAAAAAGAGACTTCTAGCTCTGTTTCCTTCCCATTACCTGCTAACTCTGCACTATCTTCTCTGGATTTGTACCTATTCCTAAGAGTCTCTCGCCTTTGCTTATTCTGCGTGGTTGCTTTCTGAAATTAATTTAATGTGTAGAAACACCTGGGTGGCTTGGTTGGGTTAAGGGTCAAACTCTTGGATTTCTACTCAGGTCATGATCACACTGCCTGTGAAACCAAACTCCAAGTTAAGCTATGCGCTATGTATGGAGTCTGCTTAGACTCTCTCTCCCTCTCCCTCTGTCCCACCCCCATTCACATTCTCTGCATCTCTCTGTCAAAAAAATTTTTTTAATGTGTAATTCAGGCCCAAGAGACATCATATTTCTCTGTTTTGCTAAATTAAATATATTTAATTTAATCATATTTAATCCTCCTGTTAATTATTTTTGTTTATGGTGTGAAATAGGAATGAATTTTATTATTTTCCATGTAGATAACCCATTGTCCAAGCAACAATTTAGTAAATAATTCAACATATCCCCACTGACCTACAGAGTATGAAGCTTCCAGGTATGTATAAGTGTACACAGAGATAATTCATAGCCTGGCCTACCACACTATCCTTAGAGTTTGTCTTATGTTATTTAAAAAAATTTTTTTTAATGTTTACTTATTTTTGAGAGAGAGAGAGAGAGAGACAGAGACAGAGCACGAGTAGGGGAGGGGCAGAGAGAGAGGGAGACACAGAATCTGAAGGAGGCTCTAGGCTCTGAGCTGTCAGCACAGAGCCTGATGTTGGGCTTGAATCCATGAACCATGAGATCATGACCTGAGCCTGTGTCAGATGCTTATAACTGTCTGAGCCACCCAGGTGCCCCTAGTTAGTGTTACATTTTTAAAAATTCATTCTTGATCTTTTGGGTTTGTCTGAGCTTATCTGAACACCATTGGCTTCTTTGAACACTTCCCTTTCTTACTGAATTGAGTTGCTGGCACTTCTCTTGTTAGAATATAATTTTTAAAGCTTCCCTACCCCTTTATATTTTCTTTAAGAATCCTTGGCCTTGGTATCACATGAATTTTTTTTTAAATTTCCTGTTATCACTCCCAAAATTAAGGGTATATGTCTAATACATGTTCAACATTATTCTTTTTGCTATTACAATATCTTCCAAGGATAAATTCAAGCTGGTGTCAAGACATAAGTCTACCTTTCTAGTCAAAATTAAATTTGATTTACAAATCATTAATATTTTTGCTCCCTTTAGAGCAACATAATCATGAGTAGGGCAGGTGTTCTCTGGATAGGTATTAAAAACTTTCCTATATCCCACCATGAAATGTTTCTTAATTAATTTTAAAGTAATTTCCTTTGACCTTATCTAAAAATCCACAATCCTCTTCATCTTCCACTTTAAAAAAATACACTAGTTTTCTTGCTTTTCCTGAACACTTTGAAGAGTGAATAAGCAGCAGGAGATGGAGCCTTAGCTTAGCCTGAGATGAAGTCTGAGCACATCTTCAGGATTGGTGGGCAGGCTGACCAGAAGCCTATTTCCATGAGGGCCTGAAAATCCTTGAAGGACTGAACTCATCCTTGGGGAAGAGAGAACCAGGCACAGTAAATCTGGTACAGTTATAAGCCTTTACTTTTTGTAGGGAAGAAGAAATTTTATGTCAAGTCTGGTACTTGGATTGGATTGCCAGATCAGCAGTACACTCCCTACTTCCTTCTTGCCCATATAGAAAACATACATGACATTAAAGTCAAAGAACTCAATAAGAATTTAGATTGTGTAGGATAACCTTTCTTCTCAACTCTGGGAATACTTTCATTTTTAAATATTTGTGCTAAAAGGCTAAGCCTGCAGCCAGACCACCCAGGTTCCAATTTTAGCCTTATCACTTAACTAGGAAACCTTTCACAAGTTATTTATCTTCTGTGCCTCAGTTTCTTGAACTATAAAATGAAAATCATAAAAATAGTAGCTACATCATAGGGCTATAGTAATTAAATGTTAATATGTGTGTATGTGTGCATATGTATACGTAAATATGTCTATTTCCAATTTGTCTGCTCATTAAGCCCAGTAGCTTTGAACACACATAGCATCTGAGTTTTGGCTCCTAAATCCCATTCTCCATTAAAAAAGACCAAGAGTCTTGGAAGAAATGGTTGACTCCAGGTCTGAGGCAGGGAAAGTACAAGATGAACCTGGGACATCTTTTTGTGCTATGTCAAAAGTCACAAGTACCTGTTTGAAGGAGCTCTCATTGACCAAATTTGTAACATTTTGAACATCAAAATAAAAAAAACAAAAGCAAAAAGACATAACCTATTGAGTAAAGAACAGCGTCACAATGGCAGAGTTAGATAGATAGATAGATAAAGTTCATTTTTAAAGTAGAAAGCCATATAGAAGAAATGAGGGAATTAGAAAATCATGATTTGGCAACCATCATAGTAATAATTATGGATGCTAAAACTAGTGGATGAAAGTTTGAGAAATGTTTATATTTATATATAACAATATTTACATAGTCTCAATATTTTCCCACAAGATACCTATTAAATGCAGAGTACACTAATAATTAGGTAGTGGAGAAATCTGGTTGATCCCACCTTAGCTAATGTTAAAGATAATATCACTAATAATGGGACAAATATTATATGCCTTCTGAAGCACTGACAAGAACTTAGTGTCACAAAAACAAAAATAAACAACTCGGCATCGCTTCTGTGGTATTCTTGCCAAATTGCATAGTCTGAATCTAGACATGGGGAGCTATCAGACAAACCCAAACTGAGACTCTGCAACACAAGTGGACTGTGTTCTTTAAAAAGGTCATTGTCATTTACTACAAGGAAAGACTGAGAAACTGTGCCAGATTAAAGAATGATGGTGGGGGGAGGGGGGGGACATGGCAACTGAATGCACTCACAGTCTTGGATTTTCTTATGATTTAGATAAGGACATTTTTAGGACAAATGGTGAAATCTGAATGTAGATTAGATAATAGTATTACATTAATTACAATTTCCATGATTTTAGGAGAAATTCACTAATAAAGTAGTTAGAGATAAAATGACATAACTTACTCTTATTTTTTTTAATTTTTAAATGTTTTTTTATTTGTTTTTTGAGAGTCAGAGAGAGACAGCACAAGCAGAGGAGGGTCAGAGAGAGAGAGAGATACAGAATCAGAAACAGGCTCCAGGCTCTGAGCTAGCTGTCAGCACAGAGCCTGACATGGGGCTCGAACCCACGAACTGTGAGATAATGACCTGAGCCAAAGTCAGCTGCTTAACCAACTGAGCCATCCAGGTGCCCCTGTAACTTACTCTTAAATGGTTCAAGAAAAAAGTTACGTATTAAAGACGCACACATGGAGGGAGTAGAGAGAAGCAAATGTAGTAAAATATTAGCAATTGGTGAATCTGGGTGAAAGGTTTCTAGGAGCTCTTTGTATATTTTTGCAACTTTTCTATCTGAAATTCTGATTTGTTTATTACCTTGATTATGGTATTGGTTTCATAGGCATACACATATGTGCATACATTAAATATGTGCGGTTTTTTGTGTATCAATTATACATCAATAAAGTGGGAAAATTTTTAAATAAATATATGTAAAAGAGCTTAGAATGGTGTCTGACACATAATAAGTATATTTGTGTTTGCTATCATTATAAGGCTAGATTAGAAGCCTAGGTGAGGGTAAACAACATAACAATTCTTAGATTTTCCTTAGATTGTCACAAGTCTCAGGAATCCCAGGACTTGTGATAGTTTATTTTAGTGTCTAACATAGCCTATATATTTTTTTCAGTTGGAAAGAATTGAAAACCATATGATCTTAAAGTGGAAAGTAAAAAATAGTTTTTTATTTGAAAAGAATGGAAAGATTTTGTAGGCAGATCATAAGCACACCATCTGGTTAACTCAGGAGAAATCCTAAGAGCTTGGATTTCACATTTTTATCAGCCATGTATGGTTTAAGATAAACCCACATAAGCTAAAAATAATCATATTTGTTCTGCTATTCATAAGTTAGTTGAAAATGCCATCAATCTCCGTGCTAACAATTTCATTTATCCTACCTAAGAATCAGAGTCCATTGTGGTTTGTATTTTTCAAGTTTGGATGTTCAGCTGTCTGCAAGACAAATTCATCATGTAAGTAGTAGCTAAGGTTGGTATAGTAATCTCTAAAATTAAATAAATTTTAGTTCTTTTAAAAATGCAATCACACCCAGTGATCCTCAACCAGGTGCAATTTTGCCTTCAGGGGATATATTGTAAAGTCTGTACATATTTTTGGTTGTCACTACCAGGTGGGAGGAGGATGAGGAGTGGAGGGAATGTTACTGGCATCTAATGTTAGAAATCAGGATGCTACTAAATAATCTACAAGGTATAGGACAGCCTCCTACAACAAAGACTTATCTGGTCCAAAATGTTGATAGTGCCGTTAAGTGAGAAATCCTGCACAAAACGAATACATTTTCTAAAATTTCAAGCAGTTCAAGTGCTACTAGGGATAGAATAATGCTTCTAGTCCTATCTTGATATAGAATTTTATCAGCAAGCTTACTGCTTAATACATAATAAATATTCAATATATATTTATTTAATCAATCAAAAATGTGTGCTGCTTTTATTCTATGAGTATTTTTTATGGTTTTCCCATCATTTATCTATGCACTAAAACTGGATCAGAACCACATTACCAACTACCTTGTAAGTATCCCACCCTTGTCTCAAGATATAGCAAGGGAGAGATTTTTATACAAGATCATAGATAAACTAGGATACCAGAAAGTGGAGAAAAGCCAATATCCATAGGATATTGAGTGTAAAAGAACATTTGTATGGCTTCTATCATAATGAAAGGATTTTCAATGACATTTTAAAGACATTTATTAGGAAATCTCATTAGAAACAAGTTCAAATGATACTCAGTACATGGATAAGAATCCAGCCCTGTAAGGGTTCACATGCTGTACAAATCTTTAAAGCTGTTCAGGCCACAACTGCTTGTCCAGACAAATGGGGGAGGACAAATCTCTCCCCATCCTCCTCTGCTTATTTTGTGCTCGAGGAAAATGATGTAGTAGGAAGTTACTTATCATCACTTTGCTCCTCAGGAGCATAAGCTTGAAGGTATTTCTGTTATAATGGAGAAACTACAAAATGCTGAGAGTTTCTTTATACCACCATTCGGTTTTATTTCTCACTAGGAAAGGAATTGTCCACAAAACTTTCATCAATCTGTGGCAAAACTTGAGGTCACCTGATAGTTTTGAAAATCATGTGTAATGTCTTGTATTCAATGACTACCTCACATGTCTAGAAATCTTTGAAGTAAGAAATAAATGATAATTAAGGAATACAGTGGTAAATTTTTAAAAATGTTTTATTTATTTCTTAGAGACAGCATGAGCAGGGGAGGGTCAGAGAGAGAGGGAGATACAGAATCTGAAAGAGGCTCCAGGCTCTTAAGCTGGCAGTCAGCACAGAGCCCGATGCGGGGCTCAAACCCACAAACTGTGAGATCATGACCTGAGCCGAAGTCGGATGCCCAACCGACTGAGCCACCCAGGCGCCCCAGGAATACAGTGGTTAAGAAGGAAAAACAAGTATTAATGTTCTTTAGAAACTGTTATCAAATTTCTTATTTGACTGCATTTATTTATTATTTTTAATTGTTTACTATTTTCTAAAATATTCTAGATCTATTACCAGTTCTCCCCACATTTGATATATTGAGAACAAAAATTGTTATGCCTGTTTTCAATCCACTTTTATTTTTATTAACTGTTTTAAGGAATTAACATTTAGTAAAACAAAAACCAAAACAAAACCAACCAAACAAAACACTAGTCCAGAAGACATACAATTAAATGCCACAGTCCCTAATCCCTGCTTATTTCTGTACTGCTGCTCTGGGACAACTCGTTTATTTTTGTTTTTCATGTTGTCATCTTTATAGCTAAATAATACTCCGATGTTGCTACTTCTTGTATCAACTGTAGACATTTACTCTTACCTTTGAAAGGTAAAGATTTGGGGTGCCTGGGTGGCTCAATTGGTTGAATGTCTGACTCTTGGTTTCAGCTCAGGGCATGATCTTGTGGTTTGTGGGTTGGAGCCCTATGTCGATCTCTGCATTAGTAGTGTGGAGCTGGTTTGGGATTCTTTCTCTGCCCCTGCCCTGCTCTTTCTCTTTCAAAAATAAATAAACATTTAAAAGAAAAAGGTAAAGATTTAACTACTTAATCTAGTTCCTCTCCAGTTTTAGTATCTTTGATTATTATATTGAAAGTCTTTATAACTTAAGATAAGCTGCTGTTTCTTGTTAATCAGCTTTTTTTTTTTTTTAAAGTAGCTGTTGTTTCTCCTTTATGGAAGATTAAGCCATTATCATAACTTCCTTTCCTTTTATCCTTCCAGCCAGTCTCTGTCAGCTTCACTTTTGCTTTCTCTTTTAATTTTACAACATCAAGTTTAATGACAACTGCATTCTGTACTGTAGCTATAAACAAACATTCAGTGTTTTGTCCATACTGATTCTAAACTTTGAATGGCAGTAAACAACATTTGCTCTGTTATCACAAGGTAAACATTACTCGGTGGAGAAATACCAGGACAACATTTCCTCTTTCATGGGTCCACTATTTGATGCTTCTCTCTGCTACTTAAGAGAGAGTGTCCCTCTCCTTAAATTCCATCAGTTGTTCAGAATCAAGCCACATTTTAGTTTGCTTTATATCTGGATGGTGGCTTTCTTGAGATTTTGTTTTATTTGTTTTTCCTGGAAATTCCAATTGCCTTTCTTTTTCCCTACTGAAGAGAAGACATATGTGCCTCTTTTATTCATCCACAGCATGAAATGCTTCTGTTTGAATACATGCTCCTTGGAGCACACTGACTTATGTCCTCTGGGGACAGATTGCTTCCAGATCTACCACATCACTGGACTTTTAGTTAGTTGCTGTGTTTGAGAGAGAGAGAGCACACACAAGCAAAGGAGAGGGGCAGAGGGAGAAAAAAAGAATCTTTCTTTTTAAAAAATTTTAAACGTTTATTTATCATTGAGAGGCAGAGGGAGACAGAGCATGATCATGGGAGGGGCAGAGAGAGGGGGAGACAGAATCTGAAGCAGGCTCCAGGCTCTGAGCTGTCAGCACAGAGCCCGACGTGGGGCTCAAACCCACGAACTGTGAGATCATGACCTGAGCTGATGTCGGATGCTCAACTGACTGAACCACCCAGGCACCCAAGGAAAAGAGAATCTGAAGCAGGCTCTGTGCTGAGCCTCAGGGCTTGAACTGACGACCCTGGGATCATGACCTGAGCCAAAATCAAGAGTCAGATACTCAACCAACTGAGCCACCCACACGTTCCAGTTGCTGTGTATCTATGAAATTCTATAATTCTGAGCAACCATTGATTCTCTATATGGTAGAGAATAATGATGCAGATAATATGGAAAAACCTAATACGTTTTGCAGCAAAGAAGTTGCCAGGTTTTGTAGAAATTGAGTGTGAATTTGACCAATTTTGTCAGATTGTCTTGGTTTTAACAGTGTTTTCCAATGACTAACTCAGTTTAAGGGTGTACAATTTAATCTTTGTAGGTATGTAAAGAGAAGACCTAAATTGTAACCAGAAATTTTATTTTATTTTTTCAAGTTTATTTATTTAGAAAGAGAGCATGAGGGAAGGAGGGGAGTGAAAGAGGGAGAGAACAAATCCCTGTCAGTGCAGAGCCTGATGTGGGGCTCAAACTCATGAACCATGAAATCATGACATGAGCTGAAGTAGGACACTTAACTGACGGATTCAGCCAGGCGCCCCCAGAAATTTTATTTGTTAATAATAGACATGAGATAACTTTTATTTAGCCTAAGGATATTAAGCATATTTTAATGTTTAAAATGTTTTTAAATACTCTTTTATTTTCATTATTTCTTATAAATATAGCTTAGCATAGGGTTGATTGGGAAGCCTGGGAGTATGGGCAGGTAAATATTGAAACTTTTAAAAGATGTCCATAATCCCAGGAGTCTTTTCTGCAATAATGAGTTAGTAAGGTTGATCAAGCCTAAAAGATTTGTCAGAAGGGTATGATAAATAATATAAAAATCCTGGACATCAGTAGAAACTGGAATCTAAAACCAAGAATTGGATAATAATAGTCCCTAGAGGTGCACAGTCAGGATTCATTGAATAAATGGAAGGCAAGTATCCCAGTTGCAAAGAAATAATACAGGTAAAGAGGATTACCCACTCAGCAAAGACACTACAGGCTTTTATACAGAGATGCTCTTCAAAATATTTGACAACCAATTGGGAAGAGTCAAAGACTAATCAGAGTTGAGGCTGACCATGCTCTGGAACGAGTGCATAGAGGACCCTGCTGGACAGAGCATTAACTCTTTAGTGGATGCATTGGAGGGAGGCTCCAGGTGGCCCCCAGGTGGGAGGGGAAGTGTGAGGAACACTGGGGCGTCCTGGATAGTAGCTGTTTCAGTATTTTAACCACCTGTATAGCCATGCTGGTAGTCCTAGCCCTCTGAGTTGGTTTCCATCCTGGACCACTTGATCAGAGATCCAGAAACTTTTCTAATCATATATGTAGGAACTCAGCTCCCAAGGTATTAAGTAAATATCCAGTTCTTCAGAAACTGAGTCACAAGTGTAGAAACTCAGCTGCAGAGGGGAGGTTATGCCACATGCTGGAAAACTTGGAACAAAGGTTAGGTGAGAATAAGCAGCAAAGCCAGAGGGCTATCCTGAATTTGGGCTCTGCATATCTTATTAACCTGGGGTCAGGGTGGATTCACAGTGAAGGGCAGGCCAGGACCATGGTGGTGGTGGTGGGGAGGGAGTTATAAGAATAAGCTGGATGAGAACATGAAGGTCCAGGCACAATATTTCCATGTATTATTGTTCTCTGAGATCTTGTTTATTGTACCAGCTGGAATTTAGTGCAGGAAACAGAAACCAATGGAGGTATTTTAAGCATGAAGGGATATACAGATTTATGTGCTTAGAAAATCTTTGAAAGGGTTCAAGGAGCAGGTTCTAGGCGGGGGACATCAGGAATGACTTCTAGAGCAATACAGAACTGACTCACCAGGGAACTGCCTTCTGAGGCCACTACTTGGAAAGACTGAGTTTAAGACACAATACCATGGACACAAGATTTGTGGATTCAGGGTTCAGGAATACAACATGGCTCCTGTTACCATAGTAACTGCACTCCAACCCCCAGAAAGCTGTAGAAAGAACACTGAAGGTGATGCTGTAAAATAAAATCTCACATTTCCATGACATCACTTGCAGCAGAAAAGTAAGCAAGAAGAATGGAAAAATAGTTTTCACCTCATATCTGCCTTCCAAATCTCCTTGAGTATGTTTAATGGACAGAAGTTAAGTGACATCCAGAGTTGTACCTGCTAAGGAGCCAGGACTGCAGGTTTTAGTGTTCTAGCCTCTCCTGTCACATAGGTGAGCACCCTAGAGGAGGGTAGAATGTAGGTTGAGTGAGCCATTCCACATTTATCCACTAAAATGACACACCCATTTTACACTGAGTGGGAACAGAAATGACTGCTTGGCTAGAGGTCAGATGCTGTGCAGGGGCACCAAATTCAAGATCAAAGATTTTTCTGTGGTGTTTACATTCGCTGTGGCCTTGATTTACTTTTAACAGTTAGCACCTAATTGGTCAATCTTTCCCCTTCAGGAAACGTACTTGACAATTTTATTTTATTTTGCGAGTCGGTAATGTATTCATATGGTTCAAAATTTGAATGTTCCACAAAGCTTTGTATTAACTGCCCCTCAGCAGCTCACTTATTCTCCTTAGAAATAAACAATCATTAAAAACTGTTCTTGTACTATCTGCTCTGGATTTTTAATTTTAATTTTTTCTTTTTTATATTTTTCTTTTAATTTTTTTCATGTAGGCTCCATGCCCTCATGGGGCTTGAACTCATGACCCTGAGATCAAGAGTCTCATGCTATACTGACTGAGCCAGCCAGGTACCCCAACAATTGTATCTTTTTTGTGTGTATTTTTCCAGAGCTATTTTATTCATATGCAAGTATATATGTGTATCATAGTCTCCCCTCCCCTTTTACACAATGATGACCTTTATGTGCATTGCTGTGCACTGTATTTTTAAAAATCATTTCCAGTAGATCTCAGAGATTATGCTATATCACCACAAAAAGAACCTATACATCCTTATTTTTAGATGCCTAGTTTTCCATTGTATGATTCCATTTCCATTGTATGATTATATACTATTATTTAACCCATCCCTTATTGGTGGATGTTTAGATTGCTTTTTTCACTACTACAAATAGTGCTTGGAGAAATAATTTTGTACACTTGCCATCTCACAGGTGTGCAGGCACAGTCATGAGATAATTCTAGATGTGGAAGTTCATCCTAATGTGCTTAGCATGGATTCACCATGTGATGAATACACTAGGACTTTTTTTTAGGACCTCTGATTTCATTTGACTATTTTCCTCTTATTCCTCCAATTTACCATGATCAATTTGTTCTTTAGTAAACTTAATTAAATAAAATTCTCCTTCATATGACAATATACCAATATCTATAAAAATAATACATGTACACTTCACCCAGCAATTCCACTAGAATCACCATAATATCTAGCAGTCGGGTCTATTTAAAAAAACATTATGGGGGTTGCTTAGTTGGCTCAGTGAGTTAAGTGTCTGCCATCAGCACGGAGCCCACTTAGGATCCTCTGTACCCCTCTCTGCCCCTCCCCTGCTTGTGTGCTCTCTCTAAGATAAAAGAAAAAAAAAATTAAATACATTATGGTACATAGAGTCAATGGTGTACTGTTGTATAAAAGAATGAGGAAGCTGTTCATAAACTGATGTGGAAAGATCTACTAAAAACATCATTAAGCAAAAGAAGCAAAGTGAAGATAACTATGTAGAGTATGCTAGCTGTGTAACAATAAACAGAAGGACAATATGTAGTCATATTTGATTGTAAATGAATGTTTAAAACGTCTAAAATCATACTTAAAAAACTAACAACAGTGATTAACTGTTAGTGGGAGGGAAGGAAGTGCCATGCAAATAGAAGACAGAAGGAGTGGGGGAAGAGGAGGGAAGAAGAAGGAAGAATTTTTTTAAAGACAAAGTATAAAATAGGGGCACCTCAGTGGCTGAGTTGGTTAAGTGTCGACTTTGGCTCAGGTCATGATCTCATGGTTCATGGGTTCGAGCCCCATGTCGGGCTCTGTGCTGACAGCCAGCTCAGAGTCTGGAACCTGTTTCAGATTCTGTATCTCCCTCTCTCTCTGACCCTCGCCTGATCATGCTCTCTCTCTCTCTCTCTCCCAGAAATAAATAAAACATTAAAAATTTTTTTTTAAAAAGACAAAGTATAAAATAAATTAAACTTTAAAATAGTCTAGAAGCATAATATACTGGGAAAACCCAAATTCCTTTGAAAACTCTGGATACTCCTATGGTACTCACATACTTCCTATTTGCCTCTGTCTTTAAGTTCTGCTGACTTCTCTTTTTTCTGTGCTGTTTTATTTCCCATGCAGTGTTGTCCCTTTGCCATCCTGTGTCACAGCTGTACATCATCCTGTTTCATTCAGTCGCCAAAGGACCTGCACAAGGCTGCTTGTAGCATATTATAGTCCAACAAACAACTCCAACTTGGATCCTGTTCTTTTTTTAAATTCCCTCAATCACTCCCTCTTTATCTCTCCACAGAGCCTTGGACCTGGGTACTTGTTTCCTCTTTGGTCTTCTCCCCTGTCCTTTAGTTGTCCCTCCCAAAATTTCCATGAATTTACCAGGCAAAACAATTGGAATCTCTCTTTGCTTCTCAGTCCAATCTAGAAGGACTCCACGGGCCAACCCAAAGCAGCCTTTAAGATATGGGTAGTGTGTGGTGTGTGTGTGTTAGATTTTTATTTTGAAACTATTTTAGATTTAACATTGAAGCTGCAAAAGTAATACACAAAGTTCCTGAATACCTATCACCTTGTTGTCCCTAGTGTTAACATCTTAACTGTAGTACATTTATCAAAGTTAGGAATTAACATGAGTGCAATATTATTAAATTAATGACAGCCTTTATTTGGATTTCATCAGATTTTACATTAATGTCCTCTTTCTGTTCCAGTACCAATTCTGGATCCCACATTGTATTTAGTTATCATGTCTCCGTAAGTCTTCTCTGGCATTTTCTCAGTCTTTCCTTGTCCTCAAGACCTTGAAACTTTCAGACCTTCACTGAAACTTGTGAAGAGTACAGTCTTTTTGTACCGTGTCCTTTAGTTCAAACCTGATATTTTCCTGATGATTGAGGCTATGCATTTTTAGCAAAAAACTTCCCTTGTAGCATATATAATGTTAATGTGTAAAGTAGTTTCAGAATTACTAACCCATATACTTATGAGAAACAGGCTTACTAGCCCGGATACAGTACCTGGTGCAATTTGTTTTTTCTTTAACCTTACAATAGACAGTCAAAATACTGATTTCCAAACTTACTCTTAGGTTAGTTCTTTTCTGCTCCATTCCCTTTAGTGTACTTATATTATTGATTCATGATACACTTCGCTTCATTTTTAAAAAAATTTTTTTCAACATTTATTTACTTTTAAGGGACAGAGCGAGACTGAGCATGAATAGGGGAGGGGCAGAGAGAGAGAGACACACAGAATCCAAGGCAGGCTCTAGGCTCTGAACTGTCAGCACAGAGCCCGACGCAGGGCTTGAACCCACAAACTGTGAGATCATGACCTGAGCTGAAGTCGGACACTTAACCAACTGAGCCACCCAGGTGTCCCCACTTAGGTTCATTTCTTAAGTTTATTTGTTTATTTTGAAAGGTGGGGGGAGGGGAAGAGAGAGAGAAAGAGAGAATCTGAGATGTCAGCACAGACCCTGATGTGGGGCTTGAACTTACAACCTGAGATCATGACCTGAGATGAAATTAAGAGTCAGTTGCTTAACCAACTAAGCCACTGAGGTACACCCTGTTTTTTAAAGTTTATTTTACTTAGGTTCATTTTTTATACTATATATTCCATTTGGGGTTTCCTTAATAGTCTAGTTGAAATTTTTTTTAAATTTACACTAAAATGTTTTTAAACAAAGTATATTCTGTTAAGGAGAAAAATTCTATAGGTGGCTTGCTTACAGCCGAGAGCAAGCTAGGTTAGGTCCAAGGATATAATTTGTCCACACAGAGTTTTTTATTGTTGTTGTTTTAACAGCTGTAAATTCCTTGCCAATGCTGAAAAATTAGAAATTTCACACAGAAAGTCCAAACTGACAGCTTTGTTTAAAAGAATCATATCTATCTACACTGATCCTGCCTTCTTATACAGCAACATTTCCAACTCATAGGTCTGTTGTGAGACAAGGAGGCTCCCATAGAGGACTTGAAGGGCTCTTGCAATTGAGAAGGGTGCTCAGGGGGATGGAGTGAGGGACACCAGGAAAAGGCATGATTACAACCCAGGTCCACTGACCTGCGCATTCCTCTTAGTATGCCACATTGCCTCTGAGCACTGATATCAAATTAATAAAGTTATGCCCTTTCGGGGGAAGTTTAGTATGTATAGTGGCTGAAAATACAGGCTATGTATGAAGTTCGATGTTAATTCAAAGTTCAAACCCTGACTCCTCTACTTATTCATGTATGATTTTCCTTATCTCTCTAGCTCCTTAGGAGTTCAGTGGCATTATTCATAAAACAGTAATAACAACACTTTGCACCTTAAGATTATTGTAAGGTATATCTGAGCTAATATTCCTCCTTTAGCCTTCTCAATCTGTATAACTGCCCAAATGTTGACTTATGTGTTGAAGAGTTCACTGCAGTTGCTACCTTACAGAAAAGATTGCTCTTCAGAAGGGCAGTTTGCTATCAAGATCAGGAAACAACCAGAATATTGACTATTCTGACACAGTGGAGAAGGTTAGAAAAGAGGGAAAAGATATGCAAAGGGATAAGGGGTGAGTGCGATGTGAGGGATTACTCTCCATTTAGACAGGAGAAATGAGAGCCACAGAATAATGTGAGGCATCCAGGACAGAGTATGCTAGCCTAGCCCAGAGCACATCTTTTCCTTACATATCCAATGGCTGGACTCTCCTTATCGTAGTTTTCATTCAGGAAAACTGGAGTGGATCTCTTAGAGATATCGATACCCTTTAATTCAGTGAAGCTGTGGGCATTAGAGCTGGGAGTTGTGCAGTGTCAAAGTATTGATTCTGGGGCAAGTGGCCAGTAGCTATGTTGATGTACTTATTCCTCTGATTCATAAATTCCGCTGGACTAAAACATTATGA
Organism: Crocuta crocuta; assembly: GCF_008692635.1. NCBI lineage: Eukaryota > Metazoa > Chordata > Mammalia > Carnivora > Hyaenidae > Crocuta > Crocuta crocuta. Next base: position 594,662 of record NW_027531626.1, read on the forward strand.
CAGTCAAAGCATTTATTGTCACACTTTTCCTTCATTCAACCAGCTGTGAGTTAGGAAATGGGGAGTCTTTTGACATGTCTCTCTCACTCCAGGATTGTTGTACCAATTACTAATTCTACTTTTAAAACCTCTCACATCTGCTTTGCATTTCTTTGCCACCATGCCAGTTCAGGTTATTATTCATGCTTCTGAATCCTGTTCCAGCCTATGTTGACATTTCCTCTTCCTGGGACCTTTTTCCTTTGCTTCTCACCATTCAGATTTTAGTCCCACTGGCCTTCCCCGGCCACATCGTCATAAGTAGTCTTCTCCTGGTCTCCAGATCAGATTTTCTCTTTTACTTCCTTAATTGCACTTGAAAAAGTCTAAATCATCTTGTTGGGTTTTTTTTTTTTTTGGTTATTTATATTTTACTAGAATATACCCTCCATGATGGTACAGAGACTCGAATTGTCTTTTCCACCCTGCACGTGCACAGTGTAGAAGTGTCTAGTATTGTTGAATGAATGAATGGATGAATGATCTCCTAATTGGTTTTCATATTTCTGCCCTCGTAGGGTGAGGCAAGCGAGGCAGTGGCCTTAGGTGCAAAATTTTAAGGGGGTGCCCAAAGCCTCAGTAATCAAGATAAGTCATATTTTAATGAACTAATTAAAAAAAATCACAATAGGGGGCATGTAGCGTTGCTCAGTTGTTTAAGTAGTAGATTCTTGATTTTGGCTCAGGTCATGATCTCTCAGTTTGTGAGTTTGAGCCCCATATCTGGCTCAGCGCTAACAGTGCAGAGCCTGCTTAGGATTTTCTCTTTCCCTCTCTCTCCACCTCTCCACTGCTTGCTCTCTGTCAAAATAAATAAACATTAAAACATCTTTTTAAAAAAATCAGAATAAATGCAAAAAATGGTGTAAAAAACATTAAAATTTTAACTAAGGGCAGCATCTGCACTCCCACAATCCTATTATACTTTTCTGAGGCCAATCCCAGACCTGGTTCCAATAAAACTTCATTTACAAAACAGGCAGCTAGACTGTAGGCCACTGTTTGTAGATTTGATTTTTCCAAGTCTTGCTTTAAAATATGACTTACCTGGAGGGGCGCCTGGGGTGCTCAGTCAGCTAAGCATCCGACTTCGGCTCAGGTCATGATCTCATGGTTCCTGAATTCGAGCCCCGCTTCGGGCTCTGTGGTGATAGCCAGCTCAGAGCCTGGAGCCTGCTTCTGATTCTGTGTCTCCCTCTCTCTCTGACCCTCCTCTGCTCACGCTGCCTCTCTCTCTCTCTCAGAAAAAAATTTAAAAAACATTAAAGGAATTTAAAAAATTATAAAATAAAAATAAAATGTGACTTATCTGGAAAGAAAAGCAAAGTATTATTTATCTGGCTTACTGAATGTGTTGGTAGGTCTTTAAATTTTGCATCCTAGGTGAGTGCCTTACTGTTTCTCCCTAGTTGTGCCCTGTTTGTGGCTTTTAAGTTTTCTCTTCACACAGCAGTCAGAGTGGTCTCTTTACAGGCAACTCAGATCATATCACTCCATTGCTAATGGCTTTCCTTTGCACTTAATATATTTTCCCACTCTTTTTAAAAAAGATTTATTTATTTATTTATTTATTTATTTATTTATTTAGAGTGCACANAGAATCCTAAGCAGGCTCAGCACTGTCAGTGCAGAGCCCAAATCAGGGCTTGAATCCATGAACCGCAAGATCATGACCTGAGCTGAGACCAAGAGTTGGACACTCAACCAATTAAGCCACCCAGGCAGTCCTCCTTTACGCTTAATATAAAGTCCAAAATTCTTAGTGTGGCCTATACTTACCAGTTCCTACTAATGCTGGCCCCTGCCTTGCTCTTGAACCTCATTCCCATTGCCTACCGAACTGTAGGGACACTGGCTAGAACAAGCCAAATTCCCCACAGCCTTCCCTCAGAATATTCTTGGCCCAGAATATTCTTTTTTCCAAAATACACCTAAATAGTGATATTTCCTTTTTTGGTTTCCCATGTCAGTTGGACTTTTACATCTGTGGAAAAGCCTGGCTTGACTGCCCAGCTTCCCCTGTCACTTTTTCATAGCACCACAGTTTTTCCTTCATACACTTATCACATTTGCAATCATGTGTTTACTGTGATGATGATTTGGTTAATGTCTGCCTGCTCACTTGATTGTAAAGCCCAAGGAGCAGAGATTATGACTGTCTCTTTATTCTGTTGTTTCTGTCATCTCTATTCTATCACATGCCTCGTGTGTAGTATGTGCTTAATAAACACCTACTCAGTGACCAGGGCATAATAAATTCTTAACAAATGTTTGCAAATTATTATTAGAAAGGCAACTCAATGTATGAAAGCAAGAAGAAAAGCAAATGAACTTCTAGGTACTTTAATGAACTTCCAGTTAGTTCCCACTGTTTTGTTTGTTTTTTAGTGTGTGAATTCTTTGGCTGCCTAATTTTTTTTGAGAGAGTGACCATGTATGCACACACATGCAAGTGGGGGAGGGGCAGAGGGAGAAGGAGGCAGAGAACCTTAATTAAATCTCTCAGTGTAGAGCCAAATGCAGGGTTTGATCTCACGACTGTGACATCACAGTCTGACATCACATCTGAGAAGTCAAGGGCTAGGCACTTAACTGACTGAGCCAGTCAGGCACCCCCATCTTAGCCATTTTTAAGTGTATAATTCAGTGGCATTAAGCACATACACACTGTTGTAGAACCATTACCACCATCCATCCGCAGAACTCTCGTCACCTGGCAAAACAGAAACTTTGTACCTATTAAGATAATTCCCCATTCTTCGCTGTCCCCAGCCTCTGGTTTTCTATCTGTATGAATTCTATTTTCTGTTTTTACAAATTTGACTACTCTAAATACCTCATGTAAATAGAATCATATATGGTATGTGTCTTTATATATGTAGTTTATATATATATATAGCTCATATATAGTTTATATATATAGTTTATATATATATATATATAGTTTATTGTCAAGTTGGTTTCCATATAACACCCAGTGCTCATCCCAACTAGTGCCCTCCTCCATGCCCATCACCCATTTTCCCCTCTCCCTCACCCCCCAGTGTTTGTCTTTTTGTAGGCTGGCTTATTTCACTTAGCATAATGTCCTCAAGGTTCATCTATATTTTACCACAAGTCATTCTTTTCTTTTTAAGGCTGAATAATATTCCATTATTATTTATCCATTCATCCATCATTGATGGGCACTTGGGTTCCCACCATACATTATTGTGAATAACACTGCTATGAACATGGGTGTACAAATATCTTTTGATACTTTGCCTTCAGTTATATACACATAAATAGAATTGCTGGATTATATGGTCATTCTATTTTAATTTTTGAGGATCCTCCATATTGTTTTGCACAGTGGCTGTGTGATTTTACATTTCTACAAGAGTGTACAATGGTTCCAAATTTCTTTTCTCTTTCTTTCCTTTTCCTTCTTTCCTTCCTTCCTTCCTCCCTTTCTTCATTTCCTTCCCTTTCTCCTTCCTTCTTTTTTCTCCCTTCCTTCCTTCCTTTTTCTTTCCTTCCTTCCTCCCCTCTCTCTCTTTCTCTTTTTTCCTTTCTCTCTTCCTCCCTTCCTTCATTTCAAATGTGTGATGCTACAATCTTAGGGTAGCAAGAGTTCTGGGAAAAGGAACATGAGGCGGGAAGGAGAGAAAACAAATACAAGTTGTTGTATTAGTAGTTTGGCCAGTTTCACTATGAAACATGGATGACTGCTCATTCACATAGGATATATATATATATTTTTTAATGTTTTATTTATTTCTAGGAGAGAGAGAGAGAGAGAGACAGCGTGAGCAGGGGAGGGTCAGAGAGAGAGGGAGACACAGACTCTGAAACAGGCTCCAGGCTCTGAGCTGGCAGTCAGCACAGAGCCCGACGCGGGGCTGGAACCCACGAACCGCGAGATCATGACCTAAGCGAAAGTCGGACGCTTAACCGACTAAGCCACCCAGGCGCCCCTATTTTAATTTATTTTTGAGAGAGACAGAGACACAGCACAATTGGGGTGGGACAGAGAGAGAGGGAGACACAAAATCCAAAGCAGGCTCCAGGCTCTGAGCCCAACATGGGGCTCAACCCCACGGACTACAGGATCATGACCTGAGCCAAAGTCAGACGCTTAACCAACTGAGCCACCCAGGCACTCCACCAGGAAACAGCTTTGAAATGGCAGTTTTCAGTTTCTGCTTGTGTCCTGGGATGTAATACACTTTTAGAATGACACCCCCAGTTACATTTAGATTTGATTATTTGCATTACTGTATTTACCTCAAGACACTGAAGTTCTGAGCAGGAGTCTGGGTTCTGGAGTCCAATTGCTTGAGTTCACACTCTAGTTTGCTGTTTTCCCCCTCCTTATAAGTTGTGAGACCTTCATCAAGCCACCGAACCCCTTTGTTCCCATTTTTACAGTTTACAAGTACTTTCATTAAGTTTTGCAACTTATAAGTCTTGTAACAAACCTAAGTAGGGCAAATAATTTTATCATTGCCAATTGACACTTGGTGGAAATTTCTCAGAACGTGTGACTTGCCTAGGTTCATAGATAGGGCTGATAAATGAGGCCACAGTGACTCAAAATCAGGTATTCATTTAGACTTTAGTCCTTGGGGGTATTTTTCCACTTTCTTATATGTTGTCTCCCGACAGCAGATAAAAATGGCATATTTGCCACCTGGGTGGCTGAGTCTGTTGAGTGTCTGACTTTGGCTCAGGTCATCTCACTGAGTTCCAGCCGCGCACCAGGCTCGCTACTATTGGCACAGAGCCCGCTTTGGATCATCTGTCCCCCGCTCTTTGCCCCTTCCCTCATCATGCTCGCTTTCTCAAAAATGAAAAACACTGAAAGAAATGGCATATTTGCCACTCCAAAATGAAACGGATAGATTATATAAATACAATTTTGGGTGCACTGGAGAGGCTCAGTTGCTTAAGCTCCTGGTTCTCAATTTTGGCTCAGGTCATGATCTCATGATTTGTGGGACTGGGTCCCCAATTGGGCTCTGGGCTCTGCACTGATAGCGCAGAGCCTACTTGGGATTTTCTCTCCCCGTCTCTATGCCCCCACCCCCTCTGTGCACACTCTCTTTCAAAATAAACTTAAAAAAAAAACAAACCTTTGGATACAAAGAAACATGTTTAAGACAGAGTTGGGATAATCTATGAAAATTCCTTAATGAAGTGTGCAGGAATGTGGGAGGACAATTTTTTTCATAACTTTATTTTACATGATTCTTAATCCTCACAACAGCTCTTTAGGTTTTAAGGAAGAAGTTAGGCTTTCCAAGATAACTGAATGATCCCAAGACACACAGAACATACAGTTCTCTATCCTGATTGTGGTGCAGGAATCTACATGTGCTAAAATGTGTGATAGAATTATACACACAACATATAAATGTCAAATCCCTGCTTTTGATAGTGTACTAAACTTATGTAACATACAGCTGTTGGGGGAAACTGGGTAATAGGACCTGTCCTACCTTTGAGGAGTATTGGTCAGGTATTTTACAGAAGTCCCTCAATTTGAGTTTGTCGAATTTTTTTTGATAGATAGGGGCTATAGGTTTTGGGGAAGCAGATCACTGAGGTCTGTACTGTATTTGCAACTGTGCATCTAACAAGTATTTTTAAATAAAAATGCATTGCTAGGGAGTATGATTAATAAATTTACTTGACTGCAGTCTTTTCTGGTCCCACCACACCTACACATATCTACTAACAGTTCACATAACTTGACCTGTTTGGGATGGGGATGAAGACACTTAAGTTATAAGCTTCCAGCGTGTAACTCTTATGTAGCACTTCGGTTCAACACAAAGATCTGGGAATGGCGCGGGGCAATAGACACCGGGTCCAAAGGTCGTTTGGTTTCTCCCTATCCAGACCAGAGGTTTTTCAAACTGCTTACTTGTAGACTAGAGCCGTGGCCCAAACCCCGGGGTCTCCTTCCGGCCACCGCCAAACAGCTGCACCGCTCATGCAGGGAACAGTCCAGGTACAGCTGGAAACGCCGCAAAGGGCCTCAGCGCGTCTCACAGAGGTCCCACCCGCCGGGGTCCCGGCCTAGCGGACACACAGGGAGCCCAACCGCCCTGCCAGGAGCCAGGGAGCGGGGCGGGGCTCAAGCAGCGGCCACTCCCCACGCTTAGGGAAAAAAAAAACTGGGACATTGCGGACGCGAAGCTGGCGGGACCCAGGGCGCGTGGCAAGCGCGAGCCCTCTCGCGCATGCTCCAGCCGCTCGCCGCCTGGCTCCTCCCCGGGTCCCGCCTCTTTCGCTCTCTGTCCCCCTCCCCCGCCAACCTCCCTCTGAGCTTAGCCCCTCCAGGCGCGCGGCCGACGTCCCGCGTGCGTGCCGGCGCCTGACTTCACTTCCGGCTAACGCGCTCCGCTTGCCCCCTGGCCCCGGATGGTGACTGGCGGTGGTGCTGCACCTCCCGGGACTGTCACTGAGCCGTTTCCCAGTGTGATTGTGCTGAGCGCAGGCCGGAAGATGGCGGCTGCGGCTGCGGCGGCCTCGGGCCCGGGCTGCTCCTCGGCGGCGGGGGCGGGAGCGGCCGGGGTCTCGGAGTGGCTGGCGCTGCGGGACGGCTGCATGCGCTGCGACGCCGAAGGGCTGCACAGCCTCTCCTACCACCCGGCGCTCAACGCCATCCTGGCCGTCACCAGTCGCGGGACCATCAAAGTCATCGACGGCACGTCGGGGGCCACCCTGCAGGCCTCAGCGCTCAGCGGTGAGTGTGCGGCACGCCGGGCTGGGGCCGGGCCCGCCGCGGGAGGAGCCGGGCCCGCGGGATGCCGGAGAAGGAAGCCGCCCAGCCCCGGGGCTCGGCCTTGGGAGGAGGGGAAGCGGCGTGACGGGAATGGGGTAGCGGAGGGCAGGGCTGGGGGCTCAGGCGTGTTTGTGAACCGAGGCCCGGAAGCTGATGGAGGAGGACCTTAGGACTTGGCTTTTTCAGCGGCTGCTGCTGGGAAGAAAAGACTGGGGAGCCGGGGAGTGGTGGGAGTTGCCTTCGGGCCTTGAGCGTCCGGTGTAGGTTGGTCCTCTGGGAGAGGTGAGGAGGCCTCGGAGCTCTGCACCTGAGAAGGCCAGGCTCCGGGGTCGGTCCTGGAGAAGGTGTCGGTGCTGCCTTCTGCTAGATTAGAGAGCGAATGGGTCGCAGGGTTGGGCCCGACGTGAGAGCCCTGGTGGCCGGAGGCGAGCATCGGAGCCGGCATGTAAGCCCTCTCCTCTGGTGGAGAGAAGTGGATACTCGACTGTTCGTAGGATCCGCAGGTGCAGGGATGTACTGCGGGGCTTCGCACTGGGGGAGGGGGTAGGGTGCGCCTGAAGTGGGGGTGGGGAGGCAGGTAGGCGGGCCAGCTGCCTGAACTCTTCCGTCGACGACTTTAGGACTCTGGCGGACGCCATGGAAGACTAGACCTTGTTCTCTAGGTCGGGGCTTCCAACTTCTGTTCCCCAGTGATGAGAAGCTCAGGACCTGCAATGTATGAAACATATATTGGATTCCTTTGGGTTCGTAATGAGGTGAAACTATAGGCCCTCTCTTAACTTGTTTTACCACAGCGAGACGAAAGTTGGGATTTGGAGGTATGTCTGAATCTCACCAGTGGAGGAGAGCAGTTCTGGGTGATGTAAACGTTGTCCAGGGACGAGGCTCTATGCATTAGGTGAACGCTCAGTGTATTGGAGTGGAGTTGTTTGGAATTGCCCTGGCCAAGTTAGTTATGTTTGGCTGAGATGACATTTCATTTGTGGTTAGGTGATGTGTGGCTTAATTTAGATGTTACAAACTGAGATTGAAAAGTTAGTATATGAGTGAGTTAGACTCCTGCATAGAGATATAATATATATGACTGTCTGCATTTAGCCAACGAAATGAGTTAAGGTGGTATACCAGTTCACTTGTGGTGTAACATGCACAAATACGGAAAGGTCATTATTGTAGTTTACTGTGTAATAAGGCACAAAAGAGATTTAATGGCAATGTAGGGATAGAAAGATAAGAGATTTAACTTTTGTGGATAGAAAGATAAGAGATGTGAAAGATACGGATTGTATACAGCTACAGAATATAACCCGGATCATGTCTAAGATACGTCTAAGAGAAAGTTTTGGGCTGTAGGCTTGTAATTTTTCTTTTCTTGACTTAGGTAAAGGACACGAGGGGTGTCCCAGATGTAGCAGTTGGCAGTAACTGCAATTTGGAGGTAACAACTTGCCACTATGTATGAGAGGGAGATATTCATCAGTAATTGGGTATCTTTCTTCTTAAACTCATGTAAAATATTTCAAACACAAAAAGGTATAAAGAATAATAAGATGAACAATCATGTATCCCTGATTCTGTCTATGAAATAAAACATTACAAAGTTGAAGCCTCCTCTGTGTCCTTTGGATTGTAATCCACCTATCCTACCTTCCCCATGAGCACTCTGTTCAGTTTGGTTTTATTGTTTTTACACATTTTTGTTTTTTAGTATATGTTTGTCTTTTAAGCAATATCTAATGCTGTCTTTCATGATATTAAACTTTGACTAATTGGTATCATAGTATGTGTTTTTGGATTTTTTATAGAAAACAGTACTGACAGAAGTTTAAAAATGTTTATGATAGAAAGGAATTTAATAGGGTGTTTTTATGCTTGGAGGCTATGTTTGAGAAAAACAATGTACGTTAGAGTTTATTATAAGTACTTGGGGAAATTGGGCATATATGAATGTGTCTTATGAACAGGAAGAAAATAGTCACTCTAGTGGTAGATTGCTAAAGGGGTGGGGCTTAGGGCTTAAATACAACTTTAAAGGTACATGTGTAGAACAGCCCTGATTTGGGATAACTTAGCTGGGATATGTTGGGGCATTTGTTAATTAGAAAAGTATGGGATTGAGTACAATTGCAGATGCCCATGCATTGAAGATTGAATATGTAATTTAAAATATGTAGAAGAGTTTATGGCAAACAAAAGGATTACAGAAAAGGTTTGAAAGTAACAGTGGGCAAAATCTGAAATGTTTTCATTTATGAGAATTGCGGTTATTAAAAATAATTACCAGAGGTTGTATAGAGTCTTGTGTACGTCATCTATTCAGGTGATTGGGGAGGGAATGCTGCATTTTTTGTCTTGCCTGGAATATGTATATACTTTACATATTTATTTAGTAGGTTTGCTTTTAATGATTAATAGAGGGTGACAGACCTATAAATAGAATAAGGAAGAGGTGCTAGCAGTGACCATGGTCCTAACATGACCCCTCTTTAAGGGGCAAAGAGCTACTTCTTTCATACCCCAGAGGAAAGACACTTTGTGTCAGGGGAAAAAGAGTGTTTTCTTGGGTGATAGAACAGTATATCTTCTAAAGGGTTCAGGTTATAGGGTTATAGGTAGCCTATTAGTGTAGATGAGAAATTGAGGGTTGGAAGCAGACTTATGTGTATATTTCAACTGAGTGGCAAAGGTGGTGAATTTTTAACTATGTCTACTAGTATATATCTTCAGTATATTTGTATCTGACATAGGATGTTTATAAATACACTTTTCATTGGGGTAAGAGCTGTCAGTATAATATATGTTAGGCAAGTATTTGCTCCATTTTAGTGTTTAAGAGGTAAAATTTCTCAGTGTCTAGGCCAATTCCTTAGTCTGGCATTCTTTGATGATTTGGCCTCTACCAGTCTCTGGTCTTATCTCCCTATTTAGTTTTGTGGACTGGTTCATTTAATTTTCTTTCCTAACTCAGTAGTTTTGCTCTTTCTTGGAATGCACCAATTCCCTCCAGACATATTTTAGCCATTTTTCAAGACCTGGAGCAGATCTTAACTTCCTGATTCTTTTAGCCTGAAGTGATCCACCGAACCCGTAAGCACATATTGTCCTCTTAATGTCTATTTTAGTAATTTGGCAACTTACTCTTTGTGGTGTGTTTTTTTGTCTTGAACTATTTAAATTCCATTTTATTTAGCTTTTTGTGACTATATGATGTCCATTTAACTATATTTAAAACTCCTTGTGGGAATGTTTATATCCCCTCCTCAGGATGCCTGGTACAAAATGTTAATGAATATTTTAAATTTGTGTATATATGCTAATGACTGTGTTAAATATATGATGTCTTACATACTAACTGCCAAAATAAACAATTTCTTTGGCTTTTTTTTTCTTTTTTTAAAGTTTATTTATTTTTGAGAGAGAGTGCCAGTGCACAAATGGGGGAGGGGCACAGAGAAGGAGAGAATCCCAAGCAGACTTGTAGTCAGCACAAAGCCCCATGTGGGGCTTGAAGATCATGACCTGAGCCGAGATCAAGAGTCAGACGTTAACCAACTATGCCACCCAGGCACCCCTCTTTCTTTTCTTAAATAAATTTTATTTTTTAGAGCAGTTTTAGGTTCATAGTAAAAATTGAGCAGAAAAGTACAGTATTTCTATATACCTCCTGCCCCTGTGCACACACAACCTCCCTTCACTGTTTGTTACAATCAGTGAACCTGCATTAACACATCATTATCACCCAAGTCCCTAGTTGATGTTAGTTCTCATTCTTGGTGTTGTACATTTTCTGGGTTCTGACAGATGGGGATGTCATACAGAACAGTTTCACTTTCATAAAAATCTGTGCTCTGCCTATTCACCTATCCTTCTCTCCTACCCCCTGCCATTTTCTGATCTTTTGACTGTCTTGTTTTGCCTTTTCTAGATTGTCATATAACTGGAATTCTACAGCATGTAGTCTTTTCAGTTGGGCTTCTTTCACTTAGGAATATGCATTTTTAAGGAGTGCTTGGCTGGTTCAGTCAAGGGAGCATGTGACTCTTGATCTTGGGATTGTGGGTTCGAGCCCCACATTGGGTGTAGAGATTACTTACAAATAAAATCTAAAAAGTAAAACATTTAAAAAAAAAGGAATATACATTTAAGTTTCTCCATAGTTTTTGATGGCTTGGTAACTCATTGCTTTTAAACATTAAATAATATTCCATTGTCTGGATGTACCACAGTTTATTTACCCATTCACCTATTGAAGGACATCTTGGTTGCTTGTCCGTTACACCACTTATGAATAAAACTACTGTAAATATTTGTGTGCAGGTGTTTGTGTGGACATAAGTTTTTAGTTCATTTGGGTAAATACTAAGGAGCATGAATGCCAGATCATGTGTCAGGAGTATGTTTAGTTTTGTAAGAAACCGTCAAACTGCCTTCCAAAGCAGCTGTACTGTTTTGTTTTCCAAGTGGTCGTGAATGAGAGTTCCTATTGCTCCAAATCCCTTTCAGCATTCTGTTTTCTGTTTTGGATTGTGGCCATTTGGATAGGTATGTAGTGGTATCTCATTGTTTCAGTTTGCAATTCCCTAATCAAAATTTGTGCAGTTTGGATTTTAAAAATCAAAATAGGTTTACATTTACCACTTGACCATATTGTTTATATTACTAGATATCTTCTTTACCTATTGTTTGTTCATGCGATTTAGCATAACAGTTAAGCGAGTAGCTTGCTTTTGGAGACCGTTGGCTCTGGTTAAGATCCCAATTTCTGCTTTCCCCCACCTCTCCAATTTAACTGTGTAACCTTGACTAATTTACTTAACATTTTTTTTTGTTGCAGTTTTTCCATTTGCAAAATGGGGATGATAATTGTACTAATTGTGAGGATTAACTGTTAATACAGAGGAAGTTCTTAGAACAGTGTGTTTACTGCTCAAAAATATTTCTTCTGTTAATTGTAAACCTTTGTAAATATGGTTTTGTTTGTTTGTTTTTTACTTAAACCTTTTTGGTATTCTCTGTTAAATCTTTTGAACTTAACCCTAAAGTGAAACTTCTTAGGAATTTTTCATATATACCACTTTTTACCATTTAGCAGAATCCATCTAATTTTTGCTTTGAGTAAGGTATTGTTGTTATTATTTTTTTCTTTTTTATGGAATCAACATTCTTATTAAATCCATTAAGTGCCAGGGGTTGGTCTAGGCCCTTTGTTCAGCATTTTCTTGTATTATTTAATTACTGGTGGTAATGTTTCCTCTTGCTTTCTGAAATAGTAACCTCCCTGCCCCAGTGTAGTAGTACATTTTATATTGTTTGTTTTTTTAATAAACTTTTTTTGAGGGCATGCGGGAAGAGAATGGGTATTCCAAGTTTTCCTGAATTTTGAATTTTAGCTCACTTACTAACTCATTCTCTAAAATTCCTGAGCTTCAGCTTCCTAATTTGTAAATTAAGATTTTTTTAGGTTTTTTTAAAGTTTTTAATTAAAATTAACTTTTAATAGGATGATTGTTTAGATTAAGTGGTAAACATATTTTTAAGTGCCTAACATTGCTCAGCATATGTACATAGTGAATCTTAATTCTCTTAAGCCTCATGGATTAGCATTGCCATGTTCCTATTACTTTAAGAAGATACTCACTGACTTAATGTTATATACAGACGATAGATCGATATCACTGAATTGTACATGGAAACGTAAGTGTTTGTGACAAATATTATCTCTGGATAAATGTCTTAACGGTGTATTGATGTGGCTGAATGTCAGAATGAAGTTAAGACTGTTGTATTACTAGTTTGGTGTATATATGGATTGTTCATGTAGTAAGTATATCTACACAAGTAACAGAAGATGTATGGATATTAATCAGTAGATGTTGTAGCATATGTATAAAAGGAAATCGTGTCTCTTCAGTTTCTGAAGTAGGTTCCAGATTTCTGTCACAGTGAGGAAACTCTAAAACTGCTCAGTGTTTTTAGACAAACACTAGTTTCACATTTCTTTATTAATATTTCCTTTTTTCCTTTACCTGTATAGATGTTGATTTTGATTTGAGAAATTTGTATGATGGTCATAAAGGAGAAAAGGTTACTGTACTACAGTTGCAGTGACGTTCAGATTGGGTGAATTTTTAATTCTTTATTTACTTTTTGTTTGATATGAACTTGCTGTTCAGACCCAAAACCCAGAGCTGCCTGCATCAAGAAGTCTTGGAGTATAGAAAACCAGTTAGCTTAACCTACACATTTCTTAAGAAATAATTTTTTGGGATACAATTCTTACTATCACTTTGTTAGAAGTGAAAATATTTTTCTCACTACTGCTGAATTAGGCATGCATTATTTGGATAAAATGCAAAATCTTCCTTAGGTCTCACTTTTGGAAATTGTAAATGATTCAGACCACTTCCTCTTTCCTGACTTACTTTGGTTCATGCAACCTTCCTGGTCACAATTATTCTTTTATGAAAGATAATACAATACAGTATAGAGTTGGGATTTTAGTAGCCTTAGAAGATAATTGTTTTCTGGATGGATCTGAGTTCTTTATAAAAACTTAATATGGCAGATCTCTTTGTGGGCTGAGTACAAACTTGATGTTGCAGTTGGACTGGCTTTAGTAATGAAACGTGATGACCTATCTTATGTCAAAGATTTGCTGATTGATTGATTGATTAAGATGTATAAAGGGATGGTTAGAATTGAAGCTGAGAGATAGGCAAAGATAAGATTATAATATGTTTTGTTAAGAAATTTGACTTGATGTCAGTGGTAGGGAGCTACTGTGGGTTAGTACATGATCAAATTTGTTTTTAGAGAGGTTTGAAGCTAATGCCCGGGTGTGAGAAGTGATGAGAGCCTTGTGTAAGTTACTTTGGAAGGTAGGAACAGTGTAATCTGGTGAATGTGGGGATTAGAGAGATGGACAAAAAGTGCTCATGTGTGGGTTCCTACTTTAGGTAACTGGGTAAATGGTGTATATTAACCCAAATAAGCAGTACAAGAAGATGTGAAAAGTGGCTTTTGTTGGAGAAGTTTGGGGAGCAAGAGGAAGATAGTGATTTCAGTTGTGTTAATTTTGAGGTTCTTGAAGGACATCCAAGTAGAGGTGTCTAGAAGGCATTGGGAATTCAGAGTTGAAGCTGGAGGATTTGGGGACACGGGTTAGGAAGGCTGAGCCTAGTGGTTAAGGAAATTTGTTCTGGAGCCAGATTGCCTTCAGTGTATGATTCACCGCTTACTATCTTTGCCCTTAGGCAAGATGCTTAACCTCTCTCTGCATCCTTAACTTGTTGGGTTATTGGAAAGATTAAATTTTTTTAAGTAGGCTCCACACCCAGTGTGGGGCTTGAATCAAGGACCCTGAGATCAAGAGTCAGATGCTTGACTGACTAATCCAGTTAGGCACCCCTGGAAAGATTAAGTAAACTGACACATGTAGTTACTGCTTAACCTACCATAAGCATTCAGTAAATGTTACTTTTGGGTTGGTGTTTATAATTACATAGCTCAATTCAACAAGTGTTTGCCTGCTGTATGGGGATAAAGATGAATTTGAAATTTCACCTGCCTCCCAATTTGGAAACCTTTCTAGAAGAGTTGATACCTTGGCTCTTGAGTTAGGTAGAGGGAACAGCACGAGCAAGAGTAGAGGCATGCAACAGGTAGTTTTTGTTACAAGCACTTTGGTATTAGAGTGCTGAGCACAAGGATGGGAATGATAGGTAGTCTGAGGATCTTGGATTTGGTCCCTCTGACCTATGGCTCCCATATTTTTCAGTGTAAGGACACTCCTAGTTTAGGGTAAAAAGTTTAGGGACCTATTATTATAGGAGCTATGTTTTTAGTATCAGTTAGTTGATAGAGTATAAACAGTAATAGATTTTTATACTATAGTACGTAAGAGCAATGGGGAAAGTGTGAGAGGGAGGTATCTCTCTGATATGTGCATTGTATTGCTCATGGCCTCATGCCTTTGGCAAGATATCTGTCTCAGCATTACTATCTTTAAAAGGGGCTGGTAATTCTTCTTTTAAATTATTTATTTTTATTTACTTATATATATGTATATATATATATTTTTTTTTGGTAAAGTAGGCTCCATGCTCAGCAAGGGGCTTGAGGTCACAAAAGTTAGTACAAACTCCTTGGGTATAAAAGAGGGGATAATAGATGTACAAATAACAAAAAAGAATAAGTAATTGCTATATAAAATAGTTTGTGATAAGGGCAGTGCTCCTAAAAGGAAGTAATTGTGGTCTTATTTGAGTATATTAAATCAGGGGTGTATTTTAGGGAAGATGAATATTATGATTACTTTTTAGGGGAAATGATAGAAGTGTTAGAAGGGGCAGATAGGATTGAGATTTATTGTTGGTGCCAGGAATTTAAATCTTCATGATTTGTTTCTGTACTTTTACTTTCATTTATGAAGTAGGAGAGAAGATTGGGGAGATGGGATAGGGCCTTGGTTCTCAGCCTTGGCTGTTCATTAGAATCATCAGGGAAACTTAAAGAATTCTGCTTGGGTGCCAGTGTTCTGACTTAAGTGGTCTGGAGTGGAGGCCAGGCATTTCTTCTTCTTCTTCTTCTTCTTTTTTTTTTTTTTAACAGCATACCAGGTGATTCTAATGTGCAGGTAGGTTTAGAGGTTCAAACTTCATGATAAGCCTGGGATAAATGAGAGACAAGTTTCACTTGAATATTATCTTGAATTGAGTAGTGTTCTTTTTAGCCTTAATTTTTTGGGTAAGAAAAACCTCCCAAGTTAGTCTGCTAATAAAACCTACCCCATTGTGTTTTAAATAGTATTTAGTGAATATATAATGCAATATGCCTAAAGCAGCAGGGACATATAAAGAACCAAATTTCTGCTGCTTTCTTTTTTTAAAAAAATTTTTGGTAATGTTTATTTATTTTTGAGAGAGGGAAGCAGAGCGTGAGCAGGGGAGGGGCAGAGAGAGAAGGAGACACAGAATCTGAAGCAGGCTTCAGTGTCTGAGCTGTCAGCACAGAGCCCAGTGCAGGGCTTGAACTCATGAACCATGAGATCATGACCTGAGCTGAAGTCAGATGCCTAACAGATTGAGCCATCCAGGCGCCCTTCTGCTGCTTTCTATTTTGTCCTTTTCTGGTGTAATTCAGATTCGGTTGGATTTTGAACCAGCTAAATGCTCTGATACTTGTTCACCAAAGTGTCAGTAGAGCCAAAGACAGTGACCTCCTCATACTTCAGCCAGGAGTAAGATAGGGAAAAATAGAGACATGAAGGGCATAGATGGCTGGGGTTATCTGTACCAGGTCAACTAGTTTCATGCCTGAACTGTCTTTGTTTCATGTTGTATTAACAAGCCAAAACAAAAAGAGCTGTGAGACTAATGTATTTTGTCACATTATCGTTTAGTTTTAATCTATTAAAAAGTTCTTTGAAAAAAAAAAAAGTTCTTTGAAACTATAGAAAATGATTTATTATTCAAAGACATTTATTGTGTGTCAAGCACTGGTGATACACTAGTTAATTAAGTCTTTGCTTTACTAGAGCTAATGGTTTAGTAGGGAGAGGTGTATTAAACATACATGCACACACACACACATACATACACACTATCAAGTGGTGATAAGTGCTGTAAGAAATTATGAGATGGTGATGGATAAATTTGTGCTGTGCTATGATCTGGAGGATCTCTATGAAGTGGCCCTTGAGCAAAGATCCCAGTGAGGCTAGAAACCAGGGCAGATAATCCAGGGAAGTTTCTTTTGCCTTGTTGTTGCCCTGCTATTGCATACTGTATATGCAAAAACAGCTAGTTGGATTTTCATCATATTTGGATGGAATTTGACTTGGACTGACTTAAAATGTAGGCTGTGTGACCTCTAGTTTAGATACATATACCATCTGTATTCAACAGAGAACAGTAGTTTCAAATATGAGTTCCAAATAGAAATTCACAGCGTACATGTTCCGTATTAGTGAATTGTGTTGATTTGTAGCTGAGCTCCTTGTCACATGGGCAACTTTGTGTAGCAGCAGGAATTTATATACAGATGGTTAGAGTTATCTTGAGCAACATCAGATAGGGAAGGTAGCTCCCAAATTTTACTTAATTATAGCCAGCTCAAAATCCTGAAGGAAGAATGTAACTTTGGTTTCCCAGGGTGGTTGAAAGATTTAACTGTGCCAAGTTGAATAAGATATATGAAATAGGCCCCAAAATTTCTTGCAGGGAGTAGGTCCTTAAAGATTGAATCCCATCCATGGAAATTTCAGTGGTGACTATGTTCTTAAAACTTTGTCAACTGATGTCAGATACTTAAGATTATTGTAAAATAAGTGGTTCAGTGGAACTTTTGTTTTTTTAAGATTTTATATTTTAAGTAATCTCCACCCAGTGTGGGGCCCAAACTCAGGACCCTGAGATCAAGAGCTGCATGCTCCACCGACTGAGCCAGCCAGGCGCCCCAGAACTTGGAACTTTAATTCCAATAAGTCTGTCTCTTTTGGAGACCCTCTTTCATGCTCAGGCAGATGTTGGTTCTCTTGCCTGAAATAATACTGTCCCTGCATTGTGTTTTATCCATTTGTTACTCTTTACATGGCCTGGCCACTGAACTTTACCAAATTTTCTTTGCTTTGCACCAAGTTTTGTCTTGCAGGAATACTCACTTTGTCTTTGAATAATACAGTGTACTAACAAGTCTTGTTAAGTGATTTTATTTTTGGTTACTTTAATTACATTTTAAAAGCTTTGTAAGAACACTGGTTTTGTGCCCTCTTGATTGACTTTGAATGATGTTTGTACATACTGTTATAGTAGAGTATTTTAAGCACTGAATTCTGATGTTATCTCTGTGGAAATGGAATTTTACAGCGTGTCCTATCAGTTTGCAAAGATAATGTATTTTTGATAATATTTTTGCAAGTTTAGTAGGGATACAAATGGATAGTGCATTGATAAGTAATTGAGTATTTCTTGAAGTGGGTATTAGAATTAACTGATTTTAAAAAACAGTTTTGGGGTGCCTGGGTGGGCCAGTAGGTTGAGCGGCCAACTTCGGCTCAGGTCTTGATCTCACGGTTCGTGTGTTCTAGCCCCACATCGGGCTCTGTGCTGACAGCTAGAGCCTGAAGCCTGTTTCTGATTCTGTGACTCCCTGTCTCTCTCTGCCACTTCCTTGCTCATGCTGTGTCTCTCTCTCTCAAAATAAATAAATACATGTTTTAAAAAAACAGTTTTGGGACACCTCAGTCATCTGAGTTTCTGACTCTTGATTGTGGCTCAGGACATGATCTCACAGTTGTGAGATTAAGTCCCTTATCAAGCTCTGTGCTGGGCAGGGAGCCTGCTTGAGATTCTCTCTCTCCTTTTCCCTCTGCCCCTCTCCCCTGCTCTCATGGTCTCTCTCAGAAACAAAACAAAACAAACAAAAATACCAAAAAACCCCCACAGTTTCAGACCTTTGAAAATTTTCAATTTTTAAAAAGTTTGTTTATGAGAGAGAGAGAGAGCAAGCAGGATAGGGACAGAGATAGAGAGAGGAGAGACAGAATCCCAAGCAGGTTCCACACTGTCAGTACAGAGACTGATGTGAGTCCCGAGCCCACGAACCGTGAGATCATGACTTGAGCCGAATCAAGAGCCAGACACTTAACCTACTGAGCCTTCGAGTTGCACCTGAAAATTCTCATTTTAAAAGTGATTTACCTTATTATAGGATATCAAAGAGTAAGGAAAAGAGCAGTCACCTATGATTTTGTTACCTAGAGATGGCCATTGTTAGCATTCTGTTGTGTAATAATTTCTTTTTGATTTTTTTCTATTCCTTAATGTAATTTTATAGAATTTGAATTGCAATGATATGTTATAAAACTGCTTCTCTCCTTTTACTTAGTTAATAGTGTATTATGAATATTTTCCTAAGCCTTTATTATTTTATATTTTAAAATAAATTTTATTAAATTTTTTTTATTTTTATTTATTTCTAGGAGAGAGAGAGAGACAGAGCGAGCAGGGGAGGGTCAGAGAGAGAGGGAGACACAGAATCTGAAACAGGCTTCAGGCCCTTACCTGTCAGCACAGAGCCTGATGCAGGGCTCGAACTCACAAGATCATGACCTGAGCTGAAGTTGGAGGCATACCTGACTGAACCACCCAGGTGCCCCTAAAATAAATTTTATTTAATACTGCTCAACAAAATAGTACACATTTTTGTGTGTGTGTGTGTGTGTGTGTGTGTACTAGCAATGAATGTATGTAACTACCACTACAGTTAGGATACAGAACAGTTTCAACACCTCTGCTATCTCCTTTATAGCCTACCTTCCTGCCTCCCCCATCCCCTCCAACTTTTGGCAATCACATTTTCGATACTATTAGTTTTGTCTTGTCTAGAATGTCCTAGAAACGGAATCCTACAGTATATAACCTTTTTCTTTTTTTTAAACATTTACAGTTTTTTTTTTTTTTTTTTAGAGAGAGAGAGAGTTCAAGTAAAGGGGGCAGCAGGAGAGAGATTATCCTAGTCAGGCTCCAGGTATACCTGTGTAAACTTTTGATTCTGACTTTTTGCACTTAGAGCTGTTACATGTATCAATAGTTCATTTCTTCCTTTTCTTAAAAAATTTTTAATGTTTATTTATTTTTGAGAGAGACAGAGTGAGAGCTGGGGAGGGGCAGAGAGAGAGGGAGACCAAATCTGCAGCAGGCTCCAAGGTCTTGAGCTGTCAGCACAGAGCCTGACGTGTGGCTCGAACCTTCAAATGTGAGATCATGACCTAGGCCGAAGCCAGATGCTTAACTTACTGAGCCACCCAGGCACTCTGTATAGTTAATTTCTTTTTATAGCTAAACAGTATTTCGTTGTATGAATGTGTCACCATTTGTTTAGTCAATCAGTCATTGAAGGATATTTGGATGTTTTCAGCTTTTGGTGATTATGGATAGAGCTCTTAACATTTGAGTACAGGTTTTTGTGTGAATGTAAGATTTTAGGTCTCTAGGGTAAATATGTAGAAGTGGGATTACCAGACCACTTGGTAAGTGTATGTTTAATCATATAAGAAATACCCAAACTAGTGTGACTGTGCCATTATGCATTCCCATTAAAAATGTATGAGTTCCACTATTTTGCATCCTTATAAGTGCTTGATTTTGTCTGTATATAGTTAAAAAGTCAATGCTACCCAAAATGATTTACAGATTCATTGCAATTTCCGTCAAAATCCCAAAGATTTTTTTTACAGAAATAGAAAAGCCCATCATAAAATTTACGTGAAATCTCAAGGGACTCCAAAATAACTAAAGCATTCTTGAAATAGAAGAACAAAGTTGAGGACTCACATTTCCTGATTTCAGAATTTACTAGTTTTACAGTAGTCAAAACAGTGTGGTACTGGCATAGACAGATATAAAGACTGATGGAATAATGATCACAGAAATAAGCCCTCTCATATGTGGTAACTGATTTTCAACAAAAAGGCCAGCACCATTCAGTGGGGGAAAGGACAGTCTCTTCAAGAAATGGTGCTGAGAAAACGTGGATACCACAGGCAAAAGAATGAAGTTGGACCCTTAAAAGTAACATTGATAACTATAAAGCTCTTAGAATAATACAGAGAGGGAAGCTTCATGATCTTAGATCTGGGAGTGATTTTGGGGATAAGATATCAAAGGCACAGGCAACCAAAGAAAAAATAGACAAGTTGTACTTCATTAAAATGAAAATTTTTTGTGCATGAAGGACCCTGTCAAGAAAAAGTTTTGTGCAGGAAGGACCCTATCAAATCACAGAATATGAGAAAATATTTGCAAGTCACATATCCAGGTATATATAGAAAATATCCAGAATGTATAGAAAACTTTGACATCTCAACAACTACAAAAAACAAACAGGCTGATTAAAGAATGAGCAAAATATTTGAAGATATTTCTCCAGAGAAGAAATACAAAGGGTCAACAAGCACACACAGATATTTATTATCACTGAAGTTTTGGGAAATGTAAATTAAAACCACAAGACAATACTACTTCCCACCCATTAAGATAACTCTTATGAAAATAATAATAAGTGTTGGTGAGGACATGGAGAATTGGAACCCTTGTTGTACACTCTTGGTGGGAATATAAAATAGTGCAGCTGTTATGGAAAACAATATAGTGGTTCCTCAATTGAAAATAAAATTATGATCTCACAGTTCCACATCCAAAAGAATTGAAAGCAGAGTTTTGAAGAAATAGTTGTACATCATATTCATAGCAGCATTATTCCCAATAGTCAAAAAATAGAAGCTAACCAAGTGTCCGTGATGGATGTATGGATAAACAGAATATGGTGTATATACAATGGAATATTAGCCTTTTTAGAAAGGAAGGAAATTTTATACTGCATGCAGCATGGATGAACTGAAGACATTATGCTTATTGAAATAAGCCAGTCACAAAAGGACAGATACCATGTGACTCCACTTATATGTGGTACTTAGAGCAGTCAGTTTCTTAGAGACAGAGAGTAGAATAGTGATTGCTGAGCCCTGGGGGTATGGAGGTAAGAAGGAGGAGTTAGTGTCTAATGGTTATGGAGCTTAAGTTTTGCAAGATGAGAAGAGTTCTGTGGATGGATGGTGGTGTGGTTGCACAACAGGGTGAATGTTCTTAATGCCATTCAGCTGTATACTTAAAAATGGTTAAAATGATGGGGCGCCTGGGTAGCTCAGTTGGTTAAGCATCGGACTTCAGCTCTGGTAATGATCTCACAGTTTGTGAGTTCAAGCCCTGCATCCTGCTCACTGCTGACAGCTCAGAGCCTGGAGCCTGCTTCAGATTCTGGGTCTGCCTCTCCCTGCTCTCACTATGTCTATGTGTCTGTCTGTCTCTCTCTCTCAAACACAAACATTAAAAAAAGATTAAGATGCCAAGTTTTATGTTAATTTACCACAACTAAAAATAATTAAAAAATTCAATTGGCCATGTTTATGTGGGTCTGTCTGGATTCTCTCCTGTTCCATAGATCTATATGTCTATCCATTTGCCACTACCACACTTTCTTGTGGTACTGTATTTTGTTTGCTTGTTTATTTTGAGAGAGAGGGAGCAAAATCAAGAGTCAGATGCTTAACCAACTGAATCACCCAGGCGCCCCTATTTTATGATTTTAAAGCTATTGTAAACTGTTAGTGTTTTGTAAATTTCAGCATCTGATTGATCATTGCTAGTATATAGAAATACAATTGATTGGTTTTTGTGTATTGATTTTGTTTACTGTAACTTTGCTAAACTCATTTATTAGCTCTAGGAGCTTTAAAAATTTTTTAATTTATTTATTATTTATTATTTTTTAGAGATAGAGACAGGGAGGGAGGGACAGAGAGAGAGGGAGACACAGAATCTGAAGCAGGCACCAGGCTCTAAGCTGTCAGCACATAGCTTGATGCAGGGCTCAAAGCCACGAACTGTGAGATCATGACTGAAGCTGAAGTCAGATGTTTAACTGACTGTAGATCTAGAAGTTTTTAATTAATTTATTAATTTGAAAGAGAGAAAGAGAGAAAACATGCAAGTGAATGAGAGGCACAGAGGGGGAGGGAGGGAGGGAGGGAGAGAGAGAGAGAGAGAGAGAGAGAGAGAGACCTAAGCAAGCTCCATGCTCACTGCAGACCCTGACCTCAGGGCTCAATCTCAAGATTGGGAGATCGTGACCGGAGCCGAAATCAAGAGTTGGACTAACTGACTGAGTTACCTAGGTGTCCCTAGGAGTTTTGTTTTTGGTTTTAGATTTACTGTATAGGTTAATCATGTTGTCTGTTAATAGGGATAGTTTCATTTGTTACTTTTTAATCTGTATGGCTTTTAATCTTCTCGTTTCTTATTGCAATGGCTAGATCTTCCAATATGATGCTAAGTAGGAATGGTGAGAGTGTGCATCCTTGCCTTGTTACTCATCTTAGGGGGAATGTATTCAGTGTTTTATCATTAAGTATGTTGATAATGGTAGGATTTTTGTAGCTGTCCTTCACCAGGTTGAGCAAATTCCCTTTCATTTCTAATTTCCTGAGGTTTTTTTTTTAATCATAAAAAGATGCTGTATTTTGCCAAGTGTATCTACTGACTTGATGCAGTTTTACTTCTTTAAGCTATTACTGTGATGGCTATATTGATTGATTTTTGAATATTGAACCAGTTTTGTATTCCTTGGATAACTCTGGTCCTGGCATATTATTATTTTTATATTTGCTACATTCCATTTGCTTTTATTTTGTTAAGGATTTTTGTATCAATATACATGATGGATTATGGTATGTAGTTTTTGTGCTTTTTCTACATTTGGCATCAGGTTAATGCTAGTCTCCAAAAAATGAGTTTGGAAGTATTCCTTCTTCTGTTTCTTGTAGGAGGATTATGTAGAATTGGTGTTACCTCTTACTTAAATGTTTAGTATAATTCTGCAGTGAAATCAGTACGCCTGGAGATTTGTCTGGAAGATTTTTAACTATGAATTCAATTTTCTTAATTCAGATTATCTGTTTCATTTGGGATGTTTTTGGTAGTTTGTGGTTTCAAGGAATTGATATATTTCATCAGTATTTTCAAATTTATATGTGTCGATCGGTCTTTATTATTCCCCAGTTATTTTAAATTTGTAGTTATCAAGTTTATTTATTTTGACAGTCTAACTTTTCAGATTTATTTATTTTGACAACCTAAGTTGTGAAATTTATGTGCATAGTGTTTATAGTATTTTCTTATTATCTGTTAATGTTCTTTTTTTTGGTCAGCTTCTTGTTTTTCTATAATGATGTCTTCTAAATCACTTATTCTCCTTTCTATCTGTTAATGTTCTGCAGGATCTATAGTGTATTTTCTCTTTAATTCTTGATATTATTGGTAATTTGTGTCTTTTTTTGACAACTTTGCTAATTTTATTCATCTTTTCAAAGAACACTTTTTGTGTTGATTTTTTTCTATTTTTTATTTTCATTGATTTCCTGTCATTACCTTTTTTTTTTTTTTGCTTATTGTGTGTTTATCTTTTCTTTTTCCAGTTTTTTAAAAAAATTTTTTAGAGAGAATGAGGGAGAGTGAGGGAGTGCGAGAGAGAGAATCTTAAGCAGTCACATACTACTGACTGAGCCAGTGAGGTATCCCTTACTTTTACCCTTTTCTAGAAGGGTAAAAGTTTCTTATAGACTTCATAGAATTGAATTGTGAGAGTGCCTGGGTGGCTCATTCAGTTAAGCATCTGAGTCTTGATCTCAGCTCAGATCTTGATCTCAGGGATGTGAGTTCAAGCCCTGCAGTGTACTCTGCGCTGGGCGTGAAGCCAATGTAAAAAACAAAACAAAGAAAATTGGATTGGATATGTGTTTTTCAATTCATTCTGACAATCTGTAATTTGATTGGCATATATAGGTCATTTGTATTTAATGTAATTGTTGATATTTTGAATTAGATACTCTGTCTTATTATTTACTTCCTCCTTTTTCCTCTGTTTCTTTCCCCTCCCCTCCCCTCTGTCTCCATGCCCACCATGCAAGGGGCTTGAACTTTAACTCCTTGGTCAGGAATTAACGTGCTCCATTGACTGAGCCAGCCAGGCACTTGGGATTATTTGATATTTTTAATTATTTTGTTTTAACCATCTATTGTTTTTTGTTTACTTGTTTTTACTGTAATTATTTGTATATATTTTTGTAGTTAAGGGATTACAATATATATGCTTTTCACAATCTGGAATCAGCACTTTACCACTTTAAGCAGAATGTAGCAACCTTTTTACCATGGAGCAGGCTCCAGGCACTGAGTTGGACTCACCTAAGTGGTTTTTTGGTTAAGCGTCTGGCTTTGGCTCAGGTTATGATCTCAGGGTTTGTAGGTTCGAGCTCCGCATTGGACTCCGTGCTGACAGCTTGGAACCTGGAGCCTGCTTTGGATTTTGTGTCTCCTTCTCTCTCTGCTTCTCCCCTGCTTTCTTGTTCTCTCTCTCTGAAAAAAAAAATATTTTAAAGAACCGAGACAAAAAACTGCTGGTTATATTTACCCAGATATTTACCATTTCTATTTTCCTTTTTAAGTTTATTTATTTTAAGAGAGAGAGAGAAAAGCAGAAAGACAGACACCTGGAGTGAGTGGAAGGGGCAGAGAGAGAGGGAGAGATAGTATCTCTGTGCTATGAGTGCAGAGCCTAACATGGGGCTTGATCTCATGAACCGTGAGATTATGACCTGAGCCAAAATCAAGAGTCAGATGCTTAACTGACCGAGTCACTTAGGTGCCCTGATAGTTACCATTTCTGTTGGTATTCCCTCATTTCTGGTACTCTTAAGTTTTCTTCTGAAATGGTTTTTCTTCAGTTTGATGAACTTCTTTTACAGTTCTTTTTGAGTAGCTTTGCTGACAAAATTTCTTTTTAGTATTCCTTCACTGAAGAATATGTTTCGCCTTTTTTCTTTTTTTTGTAATTTCACCTTTATTCTTGATGGATATTTTTATTTCTATGGAATTTCTTTTCCCTTGTATTTAAAAAATGATTCGCTTCCTAATAAACCCTATGGTTTTTTTTTTTTAATAGTTTATTGTCAAATTAGTTTCCACATAACACTCAGTGCTCATCCCCACAAGTGTCCTCCTCCATGCCCATCCCCCCCTCCCCCCACATCCATCAGTCCTCAGTTTTTGTCAGCATTCAAGAGTCTCTCATGGTTTGCTTCTCTCCCTTTCCCCCACCATTTCCGCCCTTCTTCTCCCCCTTGTTCCTCCGTCAAGTTCCTCCTAATCCTCCTATACGTGCAAACATATGATATTTGTCCTTCTCTGCCTGACTTATTTCGCTCAGCATAACACCCTCAAGGTCCATCCATGTTGCTACACATGGCCAGATTTCATTGTTTCTCATTGCCATGTAGTATTCCATGGTATAGATAAACCACATCTTCTTGATCCATTCATCTGGTGATGGACACTTAGGCTCTTTCCATGTTTTAGCTATTGTGGAGAGTGCTGCTATGAACATTGGGGTACATGTGCTCCTATGCATCAGCATTTCTGTATCCCTTGATAAACCCTATGGTTTTTAATGATAAATGTATTATTATTTCCATGTATATAACATGTCCTTTTTCTCTGGTTGCCTTCAAGATTTTTCTTAGTTTTCAGCAGTTTATTGTGTCTGGCTGTGAAGTTAAACTGGTTTTTTTTGTGAAGTTTCCCCTGCCCAGAAAGAATATCATCCGCACTAATGTGAGGCATTAGTGGCAATTTCAGAGGTCTGCAACCCCTTATAGTTCTCAGGCTATTTCCTAATTTTGTAAATTACTGGAATACATCTGTACCCATTTATTTACATGTTGGCTATGGCTGGTTTTGCACTACGGGGCAGAGGTGAATAATTGTGAGGGAGACCATATGTCTTGTGAACCCTAAAATAGTTACTAATCTCACCCTTGCCACAAAAAGTTTACTGATCTCTGGTATAGATGGAGGAATTTGAATTTTTCCTGTTTTAAAATTTCCTACTTGAATTTTTTTTAACTTAGGCTTAAAAGTCATTTTACAATTAATTTCTGTACAGAGTTCTAAAAAGATGCAGTATGTGATATGGGGTATGTGTCAGAGTTTTTTCCTTTTTTTTTTTTTTTGGAAACCAGAAATGGGGTTGCCTGTGTGGGTCAGTCACTTGAGCGTCCTACTTTTGATTTTGACCCAGGTCGTGATCCCAGGTTTGTGAGATTGAGCCCAGCATTGGGCTCCATGTGGAGTGTGGAGCCTGCTTAAGATTCTCTGTCTTTCTGTCTCTGTCTCTGTCTCTCTCTTTTTCTCTCTCTCCCTCTCTCCTTCTGCCCCTCTTCCCTGCTCTTTCTCTCTCAAATAATAAATAAAACCCAAAAATGACCTTTTAGCCAATTTTTCTTGAAAACATAAGAAACAGATAAGCATAGGCTGTTTTTCTTTGAGTAATTTATTTTCACGTATTTTAAACTCATAGGGCAAATGAAATAAATAGATGATTTATGTAAAAATGGGATTTAAGTTTTTTAAAATGTTTATTTATTTTGAGAGAGAGAGGAGAGAGAGAGGGAGACAGAGGATCCCATGTGGGCTCTGTGCTTACAGCAGAGACCCTGATATGGGGCTTGAATTCACCAACCGTGAGATCATGACCTGAGCTGAAGTTGGATGCTTAACCCACTGGACCACGCAGGTGCCCCCGAATTTACTTTTTTTAAAGGTAGTCTTGGGAGATACAATTTACGAATTGTTGTAAGTTTATCAATATTATTGGTAACATTAAAATATATTGAGTGTTGAGTAGTAATGCCACTAAAATCATTAACCAGAGTAACGTGAATAAAAGTGTAACTCAAGGGGCGCCTGGGTGGCTCAGTCGGTTAGGCATCCAACTTCGGCTCAGGTCATGATTTCACAGTTTGTGGGTTCTAGCCCTGTGTCGGGCTCTGTGCTGACAGCTCAGAGCCTGTCACCTGTCTTTGGGTTCTGTGTCTCCCTCTCTGACCCTCCCCTGCTCATGCTGTCTCTCTCTCTCAGAAATAAATAAAAAAACATTAAAAAAAAGTGTAACTCAAGACATAATATTCTACAGGACTCTGAAAACATGTTTTCTTATTGAGTGACAGAGTCAAGCTCAGGTATAGGTTTCTTGGTTTCTTCATCTATTTTATGACCTATCTGTGCTTAAAATTGTTATAACTAAAAATATGTGTTGAATTTCCCTCATTGTGAAACCTGTCCTTGTTGTTTTGTTGTTGTTGCTGTTGTACAGGTGCTCAATTCTGGGTCAGATTTAAACATACATGGATTTTATTTTTAACTGAAATTAAAGAATTTCTATCCTTTGTCTTATTGCTTGCTCAATAAAAGACTTGTTCAAACATGTAAGAAGTTGAAAAGCTCCACAAAATATTCTTTCTTCATTGCAAGATATTTTTCTTTCACAGAAATCTAAGACTTAAAAAAAAAGATTTTGTTAAAAATTTTTTAAACTGTTTATTTTTGAGAGAGTACAAGTCAGGGAGGGGCAGAGAGAAGGGGACAGTAGACCCGAAGCAGGCTCCATGCTGATAGCAGCAATCCTGATGTCGGGCTTGAACACAGAACCCCAAGATCAAGAGTTGCATGCTTTCCTGACTGAGCCAGCCATGCGCCCCATCTAAGACTTTTTAGGGGCAGATGAGTAAGTCTCATCTTGAACATGCTGTCAGACGACACTAATAAAGCTCTTCCTCTCAAAAATAAAGTCTTCAGGTTGAGTAAAAGATTGAGAGAAAAGGGTCTTTAGTGGGTTCAGTAATCTTCCCTCAAAGTTCATGTCTATGTGGAACCTCAGACCGATCTTATTTGGAGGTAGCAGTTTTACAGATGTAATTCAGATGAGATATGCAAGCTAGGAGATCCTTCAGGGGAGTATGGCTGATAACCCCTGATGTTCTTGCCCCTGTCCATACAGCCTTCAGTCATGGATGGCCTTCCCTAACTAAGGTCAGAACCTGGGAGCCAACTCCTCTGAATGAACATTGTCCTGTTGCATGCTGTTGTACTGGCCTGAAGAACTTGCCAGAAAGACTGCTTAGTCACTGTGTGTGACTGAGTGCTAGTATTGTATAGTATAAGAAGTTCAAAACACAGTGTTGACTTTTTTTTCAGTTAAGATCTGGTGATGACTCTCCAGTATGGTATTCTTTTGGGTTGTGTGGAAACCCATTTGGAAACTCTGGTATAGTCTTACGCACATTTTATACCTCTCTGGGGAAATTTTAACAAAACTATAATTTTTATAAATTGTACTTAACTACAAATCTCTAAGACAATAAAACAGAATTTGCAGTTTGTTTTAAAATTTTTTATAGTTATGTGTGAGGGCAGGGCAAATGAGGGAAATCTAAGTACCTGCCTTTGCTAGAAACTAAAATTGCTATAAAAAAGAATAGTTTTAAAAAATACAGTTAATGGGTTTTAGAGGTTTGAAATGATCTTTGCAAGTTCTTACATAATTTTACTCTGAGTTTCTATAATTTGTATTTCTTGTGGTTTTACCTAGATATCAGAAGCGCTAGATACATATTCCTATTTTATTATACTACAGAAATTATTATCCTGTATGCTAACATGTATTTCAAACCTCTGCTTCTGAGACTGAAGTATATAGATTTTTGTTTTGTTTTATTTAAGTAATGAATTAGCTCCTAATCAGTTTTGTAATGCCTCCAAACAGTCTGTCGGGAGTTCAGAAGAGCTATAATAATCTGGGATTAAGTATGTCAACTCAATATTCATTGGTCATAACATGCCTTATAGTTCTGGAGATTGAAGACTAGGACCCTGATTTATTGCTATTTTTCTGCTTTTGTATCATTAGGCAGTAGCAGCACTAGTTCCTGGGATGTTCTGTAGAGTTGTGGGGGTGGGGGTGGGGTGGGGTTAGGATGAGATATACTGGTAGCAGGATTACTTGCCCACAGGTAAGTATCTTCTCTGATGGAATAAAATTTCACAATTGATCATTCTTTAAAGTCCTTTTTACAGAAATTTGTAGCAGAAACACTTAAATTACTCACCTAATAAGTCTAAAGATTTAAGTGTAGAAACTGATGTTATGTTTCAAAATTTTTTTTATTATATTCAAAGATTCGTGCCCATCTGTCCCTGTCTTTTCTAAGACTTCTTGAAATTTCACTCTTAGTCTGAGAAATTTTATGATTTGTTTATTCACTGACTTTCTCCATTAAAATTCCCTTCTGACACTGACTCAGCAGAAACTTCAGAGAACATTGATCTTCAATAGTAGTTGACTGTTTTCTCATTGGGAATTGAACTAGAGGCTTTACTAGTTCTATTAACCTAGGTTATAGTTATCCATAATTTTATCTCAGATATAAAAGCCCTCAAAAACTTTCATGGTAATTACCTAGAAACTGTTCATGCTTATTTAATTTTGCAAAAAATGACAAATACTGAATTTTAAAAATATTTGATCTGAACACTTCATGAAATAGTATAGTACAAAGAACTTCCCTGTACACTTTACCCAGTTCTACCAATTTTAATTTTAAATACTTCACCGCATTTATCATTTCCACACACACATATATATATACATACTTTTGCTCTGTTGAGAATAGGTTGCACATATCAGGTCCTTTTATCCTTTACTATTTCTAGGTTTCTTCCTTCCTTTCTTTTCCTTTTCCTTTTCCTTTTCCTTTCCTTTCCATTTATTTAACTAATCTCTATACCCAACATGGGGCTTGAACTCATGACCCTGAGGTAAAGAGTCTCCTGCTCTTCCAACTGAGCCAGCCAGGAGCCCTTGTTAATTTTTAAGAACAATTATATTCTCTTTTTATAATGGGTCTATAGTTGTCAAGTTCTGATAATTTCACATTGATATTTTTATCTGAGCTGTAGTACATATTACAAGTTTATCAGTTGTTCTAATAGTGTCCTTTAGAGCAATTTTTTTCATGCTAGGATTAAATACTGTATTTAGCTTCCATGTAAATATTTATTTTTAATAGACTCTTGGTCTTTAAATCATAAGTGTTGAATTTTTGTTCTTTTGACAGCTAAACCAGGTGGACAGGTGAAATGTCAGTATATATCTGCGGTGGATAAAGTTATATTTGTGGATGATTATGCAGTAGGGTGTAGGAAGGACCTTAATGGAATCTTGTTGTTAGACACTGCTCTGCAAACTCCAGTTTCAAAGCAGGATGATGTGGTTCAGCTTGAATTACCTGTCACAGAGGTAAGTTGAAATAAGTATCAGTAAACTTTTCTACTTAATATAGTTTCACACCTATTAGTTGTTAAATGAAATTAGGTTGTCCTTTGACAACATTATATATGTACCCCTTCTTGTACATATAGAATAAAGAATTGACTTACAAATCACAAGTTTGCTTAATCCGTCTATATAATTAATTGATGTTTATTGAAGTGGTATTTAAGTGTAAACTGTACAGGTTAAACTGTAGTAGAGATCCCAAGATACAGTGACTTAGGCAATATTGTTTTTTTTTTCAGCAATAGGGGAGGGCTAACTTTACTTCCCTCAGCACTTAGCTTTCATCTCATGAGTCCAAGCCAGTCCCATTAGTATTTCCCAGTCATAGCGAAAGGAAGGGCAAAAGGCCAGGGGAGCACACACACTGGTGTGACCCCTCCCTTCCTCTCTCCCTTTGTTTCTCACTTCTCTCCTTCCCTTCCACTTCCCTATCTCCTTCCTTCCTTCCTGATCTCTTTCATAAACTCTCAAAGATCTTTTCACGCTCATCCCATTGGCCAGAATTTAGTCACATGGTCACATCAAGCTGAGAAGACTGGGAAAGAAGAGGTAGTAATTTATTTAAAAAAAAAAACATTAGCTAAAAGGAAGGAATGAATATTAGTGGACAAGTAGTCTTTGCTGTGTATCATATCTCTTAACAATCCCAGTTTAAAATTTTAGCTGTATGTATATTAACTGTAGTGTTACATAGTCATTACTTAATTTTTTAATTCCACTTTAAATTATTTTGTGTGTGTTGATATTCATATAATTTAAAAGTATACTTTTCAAAGTTCCTGGAATTTTAAGTAATCTTAAATAGAATATAAAAGATTATAATGCTGTGTTCCCTAATAAGTAAGGTACCATTTTTGTCTTCATACCAAGTTGTTAATTATGAACTATTTTGCATTTGGTGGATTGATAATGATTAGTTGATAAAACCAGGATAGCATATTTCCCATTTTTAGGACCTGAACAGTGTCAGTGTGTAAAAATAAATTGCAGTGTAAAAGTTTTCGTTCTCTTTTTGGAAGGCTATTAAAAAAAAAAAAAAGATACCAATATATATCAACTTAGATTTCATACTCAGTGTCACATCACAGTTATCTATTGTATGCTAATATTGAGAGTATGTTGCTGGAAATCTGAGTTCTAAAAAGAGAGTAGCCCTCTTTTTGTCATCAGAATATCTGGATCTGGGGTCTTGTCTAAAATTTTTGGACAGATGGGGCAGTTGAGTGGCTCAAATTGGGTAAACGTCCGGTTTGGGATTTGCTCGGGTCATGATCTCATCATTTGTGAGTTTGAGCCCCCCGTCGGGCTCTGTGCTGAAAGCGTGGAGCCTGTTTGGGATTATCTTTCTTTCCCTCTCTCTCCCTCTTCCCTGCTTGCTCTCTCTCACAATAAACTTAAAATAAATAAATAAATTAAATTTTTGGGCAGAGAATTAGTTTTAGTTGTATTGAACATTTTTTCACCTTAATTTGAGGAATGTATACTAGATGATGCTTTAAGGCAGATATCTTAATAAAGGAAATATATTCTACAATGAAAGATGGTATCAAACTGTTCATGTTTAAAAAGAACTACAGAATTACAATAAAATGTTGGAATATTTATAATGAAATAGACCCTCAAGTCAGTATTTTTCATTCTCTACTGACTGAAATGTTAGGCATTTACCTGACTTTTACCATCTCCTCTACCTTGTTGACCTTTAACATCTACTTGCTGATTTCTCTCCATTTACCTAAATTATTACAACTCTGTTGTTCACATAATTTTGTTTGTAGACCTTCCCCCATTCCAGGCATCTTTTACTGCACCACATTAGTTTGTCACTGTCTTCACTGACGTATTGGGTCCGAGGTTTGGTTATATCAGTGTGGATGTATTCTTCTCCATATGTTAACAATGCATTTCTGTTAAGGTACTTCATTTTGAATATGTGGTAACAATACAGAGGGCTCTTTTATACTATCTGCTGACTTAGCAAAACCCTAAGAGGGCTTTGCTTAGTTTGAATATTTAAAATTCACTGAAAGATTTTACATTTATCCCTTGTAAAACTTTACCTTTCATTTTATTTTGAAATGTTTATTTGAGAGAGAGACAGGTGGGCAGGGAGAGAGGGAGACAGAGGATCTGAAATGGGCTCGGCACTAGTAGCAGAGAGCCTGTTGCAGGGCTTGAACTCACGAACTGTTGAGATGATGACCTGAACTGAAGTTGGTGCTTACCTGACTGAACCATTCAGGTGCCCCTGCCTTTCGTTTTTGATCATGGTGTCAGTTTGTCCAATTTTTTAAAATCTTTCTTTGGTTTATAATAACTTCCATGTATTGAAACTTTATTCTTTGATAGTACACTGAATACATTGTTTTATCTCATTTAATTTTGTAATAACCCTTCAAATCAATATATGATTAAGTTCATTTAAAAAAGTAAAAAAGCAGTAAACTTTAGTATAGTACTTGTTAGAGTCATTACAAATTGAAATATTTGAATAAGGATCTGAGTGTAACATTTTTTGTTGTGTTTAATTTTCTGCATTCATCTTTTTTTTAAATTTAGGCACAACAGCTCTTATCAGCATGTTTAGAAAAGGTAGATATTTCTAGTACGGAAGGTTATGATTTGTTCATCACACAGCTCAAAGATGGTTTAAAAAATACATCCCATGAGACTGCAGCAAACCACAAAGTTGCTAAGGTAAGAGGTTAAAACAAAATTACCTTGTTTGGGATTATATCACACCTCCATACTTTTGCCTTTCTCTGTCTTTCCCTCACTCTCCACCTCCCCTTGGAAATATTCCAGTACTAGATTTTTCCTCTCCTTTAGAGAAAAAATGTGTTTATAAGTCACCTCAAAGTTGAAACTATTTTTACTGAAGTTTAACTTCAGGTTACAGGAACTTTTTGCTTTGTTCCTAAAGCTTCTGTGCTTAGTGGTTCTATGTTGGTTGAGAGGCTGAAAGAGAGTTCCTTGTCAGGTGATGAGCTTCCGTGA
The DNA here is from genome assembly GCF_008692635.1 of Crocuta crocuta. Taxonomy (NCBI): domain Eukaryota; kingdom Metazoa; phylum Chordata; class Mammalia; order Carnivora; family Hyaenidae; genus Crocuta; species Crocuta crocuta. Next base: position 628,257 of record NW_027531626.1, read on the forward strand.
GAAATGGAGTATGTATTTGAAAATGGGACTGTTTGGGTTTTTGTTGAAATACTTTAGGGGTGGCGTGGCTAGGATGTGTGTGTGAGATGGTGCTTTGAATTAAATCCTTGGATACATTTTACTGATTTTTATTTTTTGTCTAAGTGTGATGCATATAAAATTTCTGTACCAGAGGCTGTAAGGTAGAAGGTTAAAACCATTTTCCTAAAAATAATTTTTGTACTTATAAATACCTTTTTTCTCAAGTACAGTTGTAACTGTACAAAAATGTTGTGAGGTACATTCATCTCTTGGGGCTGCGTAACGATACCACTGACTGGGTAGCTTATACACAACAGAAATTTATTGCCCACAGTTCTGAAGGCAGGGAAGACCAAGATCAAGGTGCCAACTTGGTTGCCTTCTGGTGAAGTCCTTCTTCCTGGTGCATACTTGGCTCCTTCTCACTGTGTCCTACATTCTGGAAAGGTCAGGGGATCCTTCTGGAGCCTCTTTTATAAAGGCGTTAATCCCATTCATGAGGGCTCTATTCTCATGACCTAAGTATCTCCCAAAGGCCTTACCAGTACTAATACCATCACCTTTGGGGGTTAGGATTTCAACAGATGAATTTGTGCAGGGGAACACACATTCAGACTGTAGCATGTATCCTGCTTTTTTAAATTTAAGAATTTGTCTTGAGTATCTTTGATATTAATCCTCAGATCAACTGTATCCTTCCTGTTAATTAAAAAGTTTTTTAAACTTTTATTTTATTTTTTAATATTTATTTTCGAGAGACAGACCGAGAGCAGGGGAGGAGCAGAGAGAGAGAGAGAGAGAGAGGGAAACACAGAATCGGATGCAGTCTAGGCTCTGAGCTGTCAGCACAGAGTCAAACATGGGACTTGAACTCACAGACCGTGAGATCATGACCTGAGCTGAAGTTGAATGCTTATCCGACTGAGCCACCCAGGCACCCCATAACATTTATTTTTTATTGAGAAACAGAGACAGAGTATAAGCATGGGAGGGGCATAGAGAGGGGGAGACACAGAATCTGAGGGAGGCTTCAGGCTCTGAGCTGTCAGCACAGAGCATGATGTGGGGCTCGAACCCATGAACGGTGAGATCATGACCTCAGCTGAAGTCGGACGCTCAACCATGTGCCCCTCCTGATAATTTTTAATAGAGACTTACCATGATATTATTAATTTTTATTCCATTGATGAGATATTTTATTTAGTAAAATAGAAACCATACTCTGCATTCCAACAGAGAGAATGTATCGTAAGGAATTGATTTTAATGTGTGTTTGAGAACTGAAAAAGTGAAGAGGAAACTGAGTAAACAAGCAGATAGTAACTACAGGAAGCAGCCATCACCTTGGTCTGGAGGAACAAGAAGTGAGGGTTGTCAGCAAGTACAGACTGAGAGAATAAGCCCTATGGGTCTGGGGTCTGGACTTCACAGGAGGAGCTGCTGCCCACTTGGTGCCTCAGGAGCTTGGGGATTGGAGCTTGTGGAGCTGAGACACAGATCTCTGAAGAGAGGTACAGCTTGGTTGGTGTTACTGCCTCTGAGGAGCTCTGTGAGACTGGTTCTGAGAATGCTGAGAAAACAGAACAAAATGCTAAAGACTGTACAAATCAACTGCTGCCACCAGGTCCTGTGCTAAAGCAGTGTTGACAGTAGTGACAAGTATTAGCAAGGGGAAGTCTTTCCCCCTTCATCATGTTTTCCAGTTTCTATCCTCTGTTCCTTTTGTCAGAACCTGAGAGCCAGGAAACCAGGCTGGCAAAGAAGAAATACACTTGGCAGAGTCCCAGCCCTAACACAGTAGGGAAGAGAAATAAAGGATCAGTTTGGAGCTGAGAGATAATAGTTTCATAATTGGCACTGCTTACCAACTCCATACACACTTTCTGTTCATACCTGAACCTTTACTATTAATACAAGAATATTATGCTTTTATTTTATTTTATTTTAAAAAATTTTTTAATGTTTTATTTATTTCTCAGAGAGAGAGAGACAGCGTGAGCAGGGGAGGGTCAGAGAGAGAGGGAGACACAGAATCCGAAACAGGCTCCAGGCTCTGAGCTGGCTGTCAGCACAGAGCCTGATGTGGGGCTCGAACCTACGAACCATGAGATCATGACCTGAGCTGAAGTTGGACGCCCAACCGACTGAGCCATCTAGGCGCCCCTGCTTTTATATTTTACAAATGAAGATTCCCTCTCCCTGACCCCCGAAATAAGAGACACAAAGTTGCAAAAATACTTTATCTGTCCCTGGGTGATAGTAATTACTAAAATTTAGTTATTTTTAGGTCTCATTAGTTTAAGTAACATAACTGTGCTACCTAGAGGCTAAATCACTTCCGAAAATTCTTACATGAAATAAGTCTACATGTCTATCTGCATCTGTAGGTCTGGATCTATCTAGAAATCTTTATTCATCCATCCATCATGTATAATACAAAGGGAAGAAAGTGTTCATGGCTGCTGTATCCCTTAGTCCTATAATGGTCAAGAGGATACACTTGATATTTATTTATAACATCCCTCTACTACCTGTTCTGTCTTCGCATGGCCCTCAGCACCTCAGCTGGGCAGATATCTTTACGTGGTGGAGTCACCCACTCAAGCCTTCACTTTTGCAGGATCTAAATCCTCAGTGGCGCTATTGCAATTTTTGTAAGCGTCTGTTCACTTTTAGTATTAGACATGGAAGGACTTAGAGGCACTCTGTAGAATCTCTTTATTTCTAATTAAGTTCTTCTTGCCCATGTTAGTTAGCATTAATCCAGTTTGCTGTTGTTTGTCAGTTTTAATCATACCAACCAGGAGAATAACCATCTTCTTTGCCTGATGATCCAGTGACAAGAGGAGCCCCAAATTGCTGGGTAGCATCTGAGCACATAATTCAACGCAGCCATTGTACTCCTGGTAGACCACCTCTTCCTTGTGTTGTAGGACTGCTAGAGCTTAAAGCTAGAAAAAATTCTTTGAATGGGATATTAAATATAAATAGCAACCCTATTGGGAGAAACTGTAAGGTGGTTTTTTGTTTTGTTTTGTTTTGTCATTATCCTGTAAGGTAGAACCCCTCTTACAGTTAGTACCGAAAATGAGACTTTGGTAGGGTACTACACTATTTTTGTCAGACCAGCTCCTTCTGGATGATATACTAGTCAGTTTCATGGGCAAGAGCCATCGCTGTGTTCTTTCTTGGTCAAAAGCAAAGTTGTGCAGAATACTATGATAGTGCATAAGCCATTCTCTTAGTCCACAGGTAGTGGTTTCATATTATAGCAGCAGCATTTTGGGCATAACACGTACGGGCCTATCTAGAAAACGTATTTATTATAGTGAATACAAATTGATGCCTAATCCATGGCTCAAGAAATCCAATATAATCTACCTGTAATCAGAGAGCTGGCTATTCCCCCTGGAAAATGGTGTATATTGGTAGCTCAGCTTTAGTATCTGCTGTTGGTAGATTAGACAATGAGTAACCACTGTCGCCTAGTTAGTCTTGGTGTGGGGAAGTTTATGTTGTACCTGTACATACTCTCCATGTCTATTGGCATGGCACTTTGCATACAGGTCCATTGAGCAAGCATTGGAATGGCTATGGAGAGAGGGTAAATGACATTAATACAATGTATATAATTTGTCCATATCCTCAGGAATAGATTTTTTAATGAGATTTGTGTATTTCATAAATATTTTCACATTCTAAGTTTATTTTAAGAGGTTTGTCCGTAAACCTTTACCCATGGCTGCAATCCTGATGTTTCCAAATGCCTGACCATCCAGCCAAAACATTAGCTACTGTCCATTAATCAGTAAGGATCTTCACTTATGGGCAGTACTCAATCCAGACAAAAAGAACAGCCAGTATACTGGTTGAAGCTCCACCCACTGGGAAGATTTGCCTTCACTACTGTCTTGATTGGGGTTGTAGTGTTGGAGCCATCACTTTAGAGTGGTACGGATGTGTAGAACCATCTGTAAATCAGAGCCAAGGTTTTTCTTCCACAATTACCTCATAAGTTGTCTGTGAAGCCAACAATGCTGGATGAGAAGACTAGATTATAACAAGAGTAGGTGTTGAAGAAGTCTCAGTTACTTGCTTATTCAGCTCGTCCAAAACTGGCCTTTTGGACTTTCTCAAGACTGATTTAGAAATCACCTAATGAAGGAAAGTTGTCTTTTGTGCCCAGTATTATGGTTTGGTGTGTCAGATAACATCTAGTTTGTGTTGGGCAGCTCTGATTGCACAGACATATTTCATGGATTGGTGTTAATTTCTGTCAGGACTGGGAAACTGTTCTCACAAGAACAGTTATTTACAGGAGAGGGTCTGGCTTTACCCTAACATTTGTGCTGGTGGTTGTCCCAGTGCAGCCTGCCAGATAGGCCTTTCAGGATCTTTACTTGCTGCACACACTTCTTCTGTCAGTGAACATGCTCACTGAATACCTCGTGGTTCAGCCGGGACCTGCTGCAGAGCTTATTGTTTTGTGCCTCATGTATTCTTTGAAAATTGAGATAGAGGAGCACACTCAAATACGCTGACTATTGGATCCAGAATCCAGTTAGGCCTACTGAGTATTGTGCCTCTTTTTCAGTATTTGCTTCTGTAAGTTGAAGGAACGTATCTTTCGCCTTGGAGGAAATATTCTGACATGCTCAGACCACTGCACCTCCAGAAACTTCACAGAGGCTATAGGACTTTTGAGTTTTTCTGGGCGTTATTGATCCTCTCTGGCTTTCTTATGTCTTACTAAGTAAGGCATGTAAGTTCCTTGCTGCTTTCACCTCACTAGGACCAATCAGCATGGTGCCATAGTGTGTTACAGCATGATGTGGTAGACAGACCATTGTGATGGTCTGCAGGATATTACGTGTATCAAGATTTCTGCAGACTCGATATGGTAAAGAGCATGAGATACAGTCCCAGGGTAAGACTGAAGCTTGGTTGTTACTGCTATATAAAAGCAGTCTACTTTTGGATGGTCCTTAAAAATTGGTATAAAGAGGATTTCACCAAACTGTATCCACCTACCAGATATCAAGGGATTTGTTGACTTGCTGCAGTAAAGATACCTCATCTGGAACAGCAGCTGCAGTTGAAGTCACCTGATAGTTTATAATCCACAGTTTTCCTTTCAGCTCCATTTACATTTTACATAGGCCAAACAGGCCAGTTAATAAAGGTGAGATAAATGAAAATAAAGTTAAATGAAGGTGAGACAGTTTGAATTCCCCTGTACCTTCCAGGTTTGTTATAGTGGTATTAATCTGAGCAATTTCCTCAAGAATGTGGTATTGTTCTGGTTTAGTAGCTTTCTAGAGGAATGGAAGTTCTAGGTGCTTCCCCTTGGCCTTTCTTCCTTTGCTAGTTTTTAGAGAGGAATAGAGAAACAATGTGAAAATTTTTCTAGTTGTCTGTTTTTTATCTCTTCCAATTATGCATTTGGTAACTGGACAAATAACTACGAGACAGATGTGGGGATCCACAGAGCTCACTGAGACAACTTTGGGGGAAAAAACTGTTAATCACTTGACCACCACAAATCCCCACTTTCAGTAGTGGACCACAGTGATGTTTTACATCAGTTCAGTGCCACTGCTTTTTTTTTTTTTTTTTTTTTAAATATTTTTATTTATTTTTAGGAGAGAGAGAGAGACAGCGTGAGCAGGGGAGGGTCAGAGAGAGAGGGAGATACAAACTCTGAAGTAGGCTCCAGGCTTTGAGCGGGCAGTCAGCACAGAGCCCGACGTGGGGCTCGAACCCACGAACCGTGAGATCATGACCTAAGCGAAAGTCGGACGCTTAACCGACTAAGCCACCCAGGCGCCCCACCACTGCTTTGTAGTACCTGAATAATCACAATATTTTCTATTTTCTCATAGACAGTGACTATGGAGAATGTCTGTCTACATGTACTTTTGCGGGTTTGGAGTATGCTTTACAGTGAAGTGAGGCAGTATTATATTATATCCTTTCTCAGGAGATTCAGGCAGGAGGCTCTGGACTATGAATGGGTTCTATAAACAAAGTCAGAGGCTTTCAATTTCTGTCTCTCTGTCTCTCTCTTTAGTAATTAAAGTCATATCTCTGCCCACAGGTTTTTCTAGTTAGATAAGTAATAATTTAGTACGCTGTCTAGAATGTTTAAGACACAGTGGAACCATAGGTGAGCAGGGATAAGATGGTCTTGGAATCCAATTCTGTGTAACTACCAGATCCATGTTTTTAGTTATTTTGCCAAATTACGCTGACAACAACAAATACCTAAGAGTCTGCTAAACTGAAGTAAATCCTCATATGCCCAGTAGTGATACACTATACAAGTATATTCTTATGAATGGATATGTTTGAGTGCCTAGTATGTGCTTAACATTGTAAATGGGCTGGAGGAATATGAAAAACAACAGGTGATTTTTGTAGTTCTAAATTGTTGATGCATACGTAAGAAGATGTGCTACCATCGGGTTCTAAGCTGTCTTTTTCTAATTGAGATTTCATTTTTTTCTATCATTGCAAGTTTCTGCTTTAAATTCTGAGTTAATGAAGTACACTGACATGAGACTGATGAATACTTCTTTGTTTTATAATGTATAAGTTATGGTTTTGGTTTAAACTGTTGAATGCATTCTCTTTTGCTTACACTCCCATTTTATTTCAGTGGGCCACAGTTACATTTCATCTTCCTCATCATGTGTTGAAGTCCGTTGCCAGTGCCATTGTGAATGAACTCAAGAAAATAAATCAAAATGTTGCTGCCTTACCTGTGGCGTCCTCAGTGATGGACAGATTGTCTTACCTCTTACCTAGTGCTCGTCCAGAACTTGGAGTGGGGCCAGGCCGTTCTGTGGACAGGTATAACCCTTGCTTATGAAGAGATGTGACAGTGAAATTGAATTGATTAGGTTTTTGGATTAACCAAGAATAACAAAAATTTAATTATGATTGAAAATGTATTTCAAAATAATTTTGAAAACCATTCAGATCTCCATATCAAAATACTGAAGTGAATTAGTATTTGAATTGCTATTAAATAATTTCTTTTGGTGCCTGGAAGGTATTTAAAGAGACCATAAAACTGTATTTGAAAATTCCAGCCCTGTACACAGTAAGTATTTGAGTCCACTTAAAAATATAATTAATCAACACATAATATTTTGCCTGGTTGAAATTTCGTGACCTTTGAGAAAATTTCCATAAATTGAACAGCCATGCCAGAATCCATGTATAGGAGCCATGTATTATTTCCTACTTAAAAGATGAGAAGAGTTGAAAAATCAGTTAGGGTAATATTGAATTACAGGTTCTTTGCCTCCTCCCCTGGGTTTAAGTACTTCACAAAAACCCTACTCTGGCCATTATTTTCTTCAGTAGAGACTCATTGAGGTCCCTCTGTGTAAAACTAATTAAAAAGAGAGTAATATGTTCATTTAAACGTTAAATTTGAAATAACATTTAGCAGGTTCTTACTAAAAGTAGTGAAGTTTAGAAATGTTGTAAGGAAATATTAAATCTAACAATTTTGATAAGTTCTCATTTGCCTTCCCATGTACGGGGAAATTTTTACATTTTCATTGGATGTGAATTATAACTTCCTATGCTTTTTTTCTGAAGTACATTTATAAATAGTACATACTGATGTTAACAAACCCACTACTGAATAAATTTAGCTTTTAACTTCTATTAAGTGTGGTTCTTAGATTAGTTTGCAATATTTATTAGCTTATCCCTTGGTAAACTTGAGACTTTTGCTTAATCAGTTGACTATTTTATTGTTGTTGAGTGATTCTATTATATAAATAACTTCTTTTGGATGTTAACATTTGGGAAGGATTTTTATATTCTGTAGTAGTATTGCAATCTCTGTCTTTTGGGTAAAATGTAGAGACTGTGATTTATAATCTGAATAGCCTTCAGGTAATAGGTGCTATGACTGTCATTAAAATATTCCTTAGACTAGATCTGGGGAGGGGAAAAATATGTACCTGGAATAAGTATTTCTTTTCCTAGAGTTATGCCTATCTTAAGATTAGAAAACAGCCCTTCAGAGCTATTTTCTTTGCAAACAGTAGCTGGGTTTCTAAAGAAATGCATGCAAGCTGTGGTAAATGTCTAATTTTAGGAAATGCATTCACTGGATAGGATATTCAGTGTTTCTGGAGGTGTTTAAATGTCTCAAAATACTAATTTTGATATAGTCTGTGCTATTTTTTTCAGTAAAAATGCATCTAAGAACCTCATGAAGATGTTCATGAACTGAGGTCTGTTGGAGGTTTGAGTCAGGGTCTGTTAGATGCTGTTATTCTTTTGTTTGGTAATATAAGTAAGTGGACAGTTTTCTGTCTGACACAAATCCTGAAGACATCTATAGCCTGTAAACGATAAGGCTTTTCTAACCCAACAACTTTGTTTTTTCCCCCTTTTCTTTTTTAATTTAGAAAGAGAGAGCAAGCAAGTGGGGGAGAGTTGGGGGGGAGGGGGAGAGAGAGAGAGAGAGAGAGAGAGAGAGTTTTTTTTTTTTTTTTTTTTTTNCTCTTTTTTCCCCCTTCCTGTTACCATTTGGATTTTTGTATTTGGAAGAATAACCTTTGCTTACCAGTTCTTTCTTTCTTGAAGCCATTTAGATTTTTTCTAAATTTAGTATTATTCTTTAAAAAAAATAGTCTAGGTTGGGGTACCTGGCTGGGTTGGTTGGTAGAGCATGCGACTCTTGATCTTGGGGTTGTGAGTTTGAATCCCCACATTGGGCATACAGCTTACTTAAAAAAGTAAATTAAAAAAAAACAAACTCACTTTAAAAAAGTCTAGGTTATAGGTNCAGGCGCCCCAAGAACTAATATATTTTAATGTGAAAACATATATGAAGATTTCCTTTTTTGATAATTCCCTGGAAGGTACAGCTTTCCTGGAAAAGGTTTTCTCTGGAGAAAGAACGGAAGGAAAACTGCTTCCTACTTAAAAAAGTTCTTTTTAATAGAAAATACTTTTTCAACAATGTTGAGATAAAACCACTGTTCTTTGGTTGTGGTTTTATCTTTATGTAAAACTTGGCACATGACGAAAGCATATACTTCTCTGTCTTTACATTTCTAGATTTTCTGTTCTTTGCTTGGTAATTCTGCAATATCTGTTAATTTAATCTACCTCTGGAATTATCAGTTGGTATCCATCAATCTTTTTGCCTACTCTGTTTAAGGGAAATGGCTAAAGGTGATAAATTTTAGTTTAAAATACAGATTTGAACTTGGTCATTAGTCCATTCCCAGTTGTTGTTGATAATTTAGTAAAATTTTTCTTCATTGTTAAATAGGAATATCAGTATAATTTGATGCCTAACTTTGATTACATAAAGTGTGTTTACTTTTAGATCATTGATGTATAGTGAAGCTAACAGACGGGAGACATTTACCTCATGGCCTCATGTAGGCTATAGATGGGCACAACCAGATCCCATGGCTCAAGCTGGATTTTATCATCAGGTGAAAAAGACTCAAGAAAACCTTTTTTTTCCCAGTATGCTTTTGTAGTCTTCAGTAAAATCATCAATATTTTAATACTCTTTCAAAAACTTACTTTATGCAACCTTGCTGTGTGCTTTTGTTTTTGCATTTGTTTGAGTTGTTTTATTCTTATACGTTTGATCATCATACTGATTGGCTATCTCCTATGTCCTTTATTGTGTACAAAAAGGAAAAAAATATTTGTTACAAGTAACAGCTGAGTTAATGCTTCATAACTATTTTCTTTCAGATACCAGATATATTTTTTTAAATATATAGTAGTCATAGTCATATGATCTGTAGTCTTAGTAGGTGCTGAGTAAGTTGAGCTCAAAAATATTAATGTTTGTTTTCAGAAGTATATGTTAGTTCAGATTTTGATACATTATTTTATGTATATGGTAGCATTTTGTCTTCTGTGTCTTGAAGAATATGACACAAATTAGGTTCTCTAGTTGACTTTTCTTTTTTACTTGGCTTTCTTGTGTGGTTGTGTGATACTCAGTTTTTAATAATAAAATCCGTTAGACTTCATTTCCTTATATGTTTGACTATATTTCAAATACTTTAGTAATACAGTAAGAAGATGCTAGATCAGAGATTGAGTATGTATGTGCCTCCATGTTTGATTTAGTGCTCATTTTTGGATGAAATATACTCACTATATTTTGGGGACCACTGTATAGGTTGTCTTTTCCTCAGTGTGGTATTTTACCTAAAATTATGAACCTTTAAAGACACGTTTTTACTGAAGGTGATTTCAGTATTAAACTTTTTTGTCTTCTTTATAACTTTGCAGCCTGCCTCATCTGGAGATGATAGAGCCATGTGTTTTACTTGTAGCGTATGTCTTGTTTGTTGGGAACCTACTGATGAACCTTGGTGAGTTTTGATTTTTCTGGATGTGATAGCCTAAGTTAATCCTATAAGTAGGCTTTTAAACTTTCCTCTTTTCATTAGATACAATAATATTCTTGCCTTTCTGCCATATGTATTTTTGCCTTTTGTCCTAAAGGGAATGAGATAGTGGTATGCTCTGTGATATCAGTTGGCATATAGTAACTAAGATCTTTGACTTCATAACATCTACATGGGAGAAGTGCCAAAGAAATAGAATAAGGCTCTGAAACCAGAAGGCTGTGATAAACTAAGTTGATATAGCATGATTAGCTTCAGCAGTTTAATCTTGGTCTGCTGAGGGCCGCCTGTCATTAGGGAATCCACAGAGGAGGGCCTTACTAGTTACATTTTTTAAGGGTTTTTTAAAATGTTTGTTTATTTTTGAGAGAGAGGGAGCTTGAGTGGGGGAGGGCTGGAGAGAGGGGGGCAGAGGATCTTAAGTGGGTCCTATGCTGACAGCACAGAGCCTGATGTGGGGCTCAAGCTCACCAACTGTGATATCAATACCTGAGCAAAGTTGGACCCTTTAACTGAGCCGCCCAGATACCCCACGATTTACATTTTTAACTTTGAAGAAATTTTAGGGAGTCTGTGGTAATTTTGAATTCTAGTGGATGAAGCTTTAGAACTCAGTTAAACATTATGGGTGCCAGGGTGGCTTAGTTGGTTAAATGCCTGACTCTTGGTTTTGGCTCAGGTCATGATCTCATAGTTTGTGGATTTGAGCCCTGTGATGGTCTTTGTGCTGACTGTGGAGCCTGCTTGGGATTCTCTCTGCCCCTCTCCTGCTTGCACACTCTTTCTTAAATAAATTTATTTAAAAAGGACTTGGTTAAACATTAGAGATCATGTATTGAAACCTAATTTTTATGAATAACTGAGGCCCTATTAAAGAAATAGTAATAATAGTAACAAATATTTATATAATGCTGCTTATCACATACCATCCTATGCATTTTATATATATATTTTTAACTCATTTAATTCTCACATTAGCTCTATGAAATAGGTATTATTATCTTCATTTTAAAGGAGGGAACTGAGAATAGTTCCAATTTAATCCTTATAGTCACTCAGTGAGAGGAATTTTCCCACTGTAAAATAAAGAAAATAAATAAAATTTGTTGGAGGGCATATGGCTAATAAGTGACCGAGCCAGGATTGGATTTGGTTTTAAGATGCATCATTTATTTTGTAGTAAAATTAGTGCGAGGTCTCTGGTTGTCAATCAGCTGATGTGAATGGGCTGAACTAGCTAAAGTCTGTTGGAGCGTGTACATGGATTCCAGCTTGCAGTGGGCTATAGGGCTGTGCTGCATGAAATATCCACCTGTGGACTGGGAGTTGAACACGTACAGTTTTCAGTGTAGGTTAAGGTTCTCTTTGGAACTCCGTCTTTTTCCCTAGAAACTATTTATGTATATAGAAACAGTTTAATTAATTAATTATATTATTAGAGGTAGAGAGAGAAAGAGAGGGAATGAATGTGAGTGAGGCAGGGGCAGAGAGGGAGGGAGAGAGAGAATCTTAAGCAGGCTCTGTGCCGAGCACAGGGCTCAATCTCATGATATGACCTGAGCCAAAATCAAGAGTTGGATGTTTAACTGACTGAGCCATCCAGGCACCCTGAGATATGGAAACCATGTTATTTTATTATTTTTTAAAATGTTCATTTATTTTTGAGACAGAGAGTAGGGGAGGAGGGGTAGACAGGGTGAGAGAAAGAGTCCCAAGCAGGCTTGGTGCCATCAGTGCAGAACCTGACACTGGGCTCGAACCCACTAACCATGAGGTCATGACCTGAGCCAAAATCAGGAGTTGGACGCTTAACTGACTGAGCTACCCAGGTGCCCCTAAAAACCATTTTTTACATTTATTTATTTTTAAAGTTTATTTATTTATTTTGAGAACAAGAGCAAGAATGGGGGAGTAGTAGAGCGAGAAAGGGAGAGAGAACCTGAAGCACAGAACCTGAGGTGGGGATCAAGTACACAAACCGTAAGATCATGACCTGAGCCAAAATCATGAGTCATGCTTAACTGACTGAGCCACCCAGGCGCCCTAGAAACCATTTTATTGATTGATTTATTTTTTTAAGTTTGTTTATTGCAAGAGTGAGAGAGGGGCAGAGAAATAGAGAGAATCCTAGGCAGGCTTTTTTTTTTTTTGGCAGGCTTTATACTGTTAGCACCGAACCTGATGTGGGGCTCGAACACACAAACTTTGAGATCATGACCTGAGCCGAAATCTAGAGTCAGATCCTTTATTGACTGAGCCACCAGTATGCCCATAGAAACCATTTTAATGTGTCCTTTTAGTTTTTCAGGCTGATCCTCAGTTATTTAACCCACCTGAAAAATTATGTCATATTATGAAATAATAAGTTTATTCAAAAATATTTTGATGGGGGGAATTGGTTCAGATTTTCACCTTGGTCCAAGAATCAAGGATTCTACCTCTTATTTTGTCCCAGGATTCAGGATTCTTCAAATTTGAGCCATTTGTAGTATATTTGAGGGCCTGAAGACAGTGTTCTAAATGGGTATGTGGAAATATGATTGAAGACAGCTGGAAGCTGAGTCTAGGTATCTTCTGAATCTGTAAGGAAGAAAAGAGGGAAGACTTAGAAGTGGACAAGGGGACTCTCATATTTTGATGGTGGGAGTTAATAGAGCTACTTTGGAGGGAGATTAAAGTTTTTAGAAAATAAATTGAGCACACCTTGCTATCTGTTAATTCTACTTCTACTTATTTACCCCAGAAAACTAATTCCTCTTGTATGCAAAGAGGCATAAAATGGCTGGAAACTGCAGTTGTAAAACTGGAATCAACTTAAATACCTGTCAGGATGGAATAGCAAAACAGAATATGATATACTCATAAAATCTATTATCTAACAATTAAAAGGAATCAGTAGTTTGCTCCTTATTAATCACCTTCAGTAACTTTTAGGTATGTTATTATATCAAAAGATCTGTTGTAGAATGATTCATACAATAGTACTTTTTCTTTAAAATGAAAAAATCTAGAGGCGCCTGGGTGGCTCAGTCAGTTTAGCGTCCGACTTCGGCTCAGGTCATGATCTCATGGTCCGTGAGTTTGAGCCCTGCATCGGGCTCTGTGCTGACAGCTCAGAGCCTGGAGCTTGTTTCAGATTCTGTGTCTCCCTCTGTCTCTGCCCCATCCTGCTCATGCTCACTCCCTCTCTCTCTCTTTCTCTGTCTCTCAAACATAAATAAACGTTAAAAAAATGTTTTAAATGAAAATATCTTCATGTATAAAAATACTTTAGAAGTGTATGAAAGTGGTTATTTGGAGGCGGGAAAAGATGTTAATGGGATTGGATATTATAATTGAGTGATATTTAGCTTTATTTTATATAATAAATGTCAGTTGTGTGAATAACATTTTAATTAAAAAGTTAAAACTCAGGAAAGAATGATGGAAAGAGAAAAATACTTTTGGATTTAGCTGGGAGGGAATCCAATAGAAATATTTGCTTGAGGGTGCCATGTAAAAGCAATTATGTAAGACATCTACATATTGCAAATTGTCTAGGATTTATTATGGATATAGGTAAGTTGTAGGTACCTTGTATAAAGAAATATGTTCACCCCAAGGAATAGCATTTTTATAAGTATAGTTTTCCTTTGTTTGCCATGGAAATTTTAAAAAAGCCTCTTTTTTTTGGTAGAGGCATCCTGCCATTTCAGATAATGCTGTCTAATTACAGCTAGTGAAAGTAAAAAAAGAATAACCAGAAACAAAGTAGTCACAAAGTTGGAAAGAAAAATTTCTAAGTGTTAAAGTTGATCCTGCTTTCAGTATTTGAGAAAATTATTTTTTAAGCTTTTTAAAAAAATGTTTATTTTTGAGAGAAAGAGAAGAGACAGAGTCTGAGTGGGGAAGGGGCAGAAAGAGGGAGATGCAGAATCCCAAGCAGGCTCCAGGCTCTGAGCTGTCAGCACAGAGCCTGATGTGGGGCTCGAACTCTATAATCTCAAGATCATGACCTGAGCCAAAGTCGGATGCTTAACCGACTGAGCCAACCAGGTGCCCTGAGAAAATTCTTAAAGTCATCCTACTAGACCTGATCAGAAGTCTTAGTATTTTATTTTCATTAAACATATTAGAATTTTGTAGTGAACAAATTTAACATTTCTTTTTTGCTCTGTAAGTACTTATTAACAAAATACAGTCTATGAATAGTATCTTTCTGTGTTTCTTTAAAAGAATTTAGAAAAACATTTTTTAATGTTTGCTTATTTTTATTTATTTAATTTTCCCCCCTTTTTTTTCTGAGAGAGAGACAGAGAGAGAGAGAGAGAGAGACAGCATGAACAGTGGAGGGTCAGAGAGCGAGGGAGGGAGACACAGAATTTGAAACAGGCTCCAGGCTTTGAGCTAGCTGTCAGCACAGAGCCCCATGCAGGGCTCGAACCCACGAACCATGAGATCATGACCTGAGCCGAAGTTGGACGCTTAACCTACTGAGCCACCAGGCGCCCCAGTGTTTGCTTATTTTTGAGAGAGAGACAGCGTGTGAGTGGGTGAGGGCCAGAGAGAGAGGGAAACACCAAATCTAAGCAGACTCGCCCTAGGCGGGGCTTGAATTCACGTACCCTGAGATCATGACCTGACTGAAAGACCACTGCTTAACCGACTGAGCCACCCAGGTCCCCCAAAATAAATTTTGTTTAGAAGTTATTTACCTGGTCTGGTCCTGTAGTTAATGCATATAAGATATATTTGTGTGTCCTTTTTTTGTTTTTTAAAGTTTATTTCTGAGAAACAGAGTGAGCAGGGGAAGGGCAGAGAGACTCCTCTGAGAGCACAGAGCCTGATTTGGGGCTTCAGCCCACAAATCATGAGACCATGAGCCGAAATCAAGAGTTGGCCACTTAACTGACTGAGCTACCTACTCATCATCTATGTGTATTCTTAGACCGCTCGGCCACACTACCACACCTCATCTATGTGTATTCTTAATATAGGTCATTTTATCCATACTCTATAGATCTTTTTGCTTTCAGATTTTTACTAAAATGTTTTGTGTGTTATGAATGGCATTTATTGAGTTTTTAGTCACTGTCATTTATATTGTGGCCACTGATAAATATAAATATACATATAATTATATATAATTAATTTTAAAAATGGCTTTATTGAGATATCTTTGACATGTAAAAATTATATGTATTTAAGGTGTGTAACTTGATGTTTTGGTACCTACACATTCTGAAAAGACCACCACCATCAGGCTAATTAATATATATATCACCCCTATTTAGTTACCATTCTGTGTGTGTACATGTGTTAAGATCTAATTTAAGATATATCCACTTCTCAAATTTCAAATATATAATGCATTTTATTCCCTATTGTCATCATGTTTTACCTTTATGGAGAATTTTAAACTGAAACATAGTAGTTGTTTATTTACAGTTGTAAGAAACTGAGGAATTATCAGAACTTTAAACAATTTTATCAGTATGTTAATAGAGTATAATTTATACTTATAGCGTTCTGTTTCATTTGAGACTGACCTATGTAATCCATTCAAGTGAAGAATAACTGCTACTAAAGTGAGTGGTTGAATAAATTAGTGATCTTGATAGGATTGAAGGTTGTGGTGTTTGAGTCTTTTTAATAAACTTTATTGTTCTTTAAAAAAGAAAAGACCCTGGAGTTCTGTTTTAATCTACAGACTTAATAGCTTAATGTTGTTCAGTAAACTTTTCCTTCCTCAATCTGTGTCAAGGTCTGAACACGAGAGACATTCCCCAAACTGCCCATTTGTGAAAGGTGAGCACACACAGAATGTGCCGTTGTCAGTCACTCTTGCAACAAGTCCTGCACAGTTTCCTTGTACGGATGGAACTGACAGAATATCCTGCTTTGGGTCGGGGAGCTGCCCTCATTTTCTAGCTGCTGCGACGAAACGAGGAAAGATTTGCATATGGGATGTTTCCAAACTTATGAAGGTATGTTTTAATTTTGAAGTGATAGATTAGTAATTGAGAAAAAAATAAGTTTTAAACTTAGGCTTTTCGTTGGTTTAGGTGCACTTAAAGTTTGAAATTAATGCCTATGATCCAGCAATTGTACAACAGCTTATTCTGTCGGGAGAGCCAAGCTCAGCAGTTGAATCCAGGAGACCAACTTTGGCATGGCTGGAAGACTCCTCCAGTTGCTCAGATATACCAAAATTAGAAGGAGATAGGTATGTGAGGTCTTTTTCTTTTTTAGTGGCATTTATAAAAGCTATGTGTTTTCCTAAATTTTATATCCTCTTAATTCTAATTAAAGAAGGAGAAAAATTTATTAGGTCAAGAGAATGGAGAATAAATGGTTGTTAAATCTGAAAGAGCTGTGTAATTCTTGAGAACAGTTTCATTGGGAAATGCTCTAGTCTGTAAAATGTACTTTTATATTCTCTCATGGTCTGGGCCAATGGGAAATAATTGCTGCACTGAAAAATAAAGTCTAAATAATGAAATGAAATCCTTGGATTATACCTGAAGTTTTATCTTCTTTTAAATCTTTTCATAGAGCAGTTGAAGCAAATGATTTTGGTCTCCACTTTTTTTCATAAACACTTTAAATTGTAGAAGTGCCGTTGAATAGTGAAAAAACCCGTGGCTAGGCAAGATGACCCAGTTATGTAAAACAGTTTATCAGTAGTCAGCAGTGAGTTGAGGCATGATTGCTAAAGAGACATTTTGGTAAAATTGCTGTGTTGGATTATTTTCCATTCAGCTTTTCTGACAGTCTTTATTTCTGTAGCTGTATTTGATTTGTTTGGGGACAGGAGAGTCAAAGTATAATCTCACTTCATCCGCTCGTCTCCCAAGGCACTGCAGTTGTAACTCTGAACTAGGCTGGAATCATAGAGGAACGTCTGCAGTCCATAAACCACTCAACTTGTCTTAGGCAGTAGAAGCTATTCCCTTTTAAGATTCTGACAGTAGCAATGTGAAATGCAGCCTGTTTAACTGTGGTCAGATGTCCTGATGCTAAGGAGGTCTGTCATTTATTTCACTTGCAGGGTCTTCTTACGTTATTGATGTGTGATCGATGTTACATGTCACAGTCTGTGATTTAACAATATATTGCTTCATGATCATGAATTTTCATTAATAACTAATGTAAAGTTTAATGAGTACATATTATTTTATTAATGGAATTAATGGAAAGTTGACAATATATTATTTGGGAAGGTTAGCTCTCTCTAGTCTTTCTTGATAATGATATGTATAAATTTAGGGTACCTAAATGCATGTGGCCTGAGCTCTGGAACAGATTGAATTAAAGCTTCATTGTTCTCAGTTATTATAAATCCCTGCGAGAACTTGACGGGAAGGCATCTGGCCTATTATTTTAGTTTTGAGCACATTTGTCAATAGGGCTAGAAAGTAAGTGTACTCGAGCTCTGATTTTCTTAGAAATTAGTGGAAAATTTATAAAAGATGATGAAATTAGATATTCTGAACACTGATTTTAATTAGAACTTTTGTCTTGGAGTTATGTAATTTGAGGATTAAAAATTGAATCAAGACATACTTTTAAGATTGCACACACGCGCGTGCGCACACACACACACACTCAGGTAAAATGTACATTTTCTGAACATGTATCCAGTATTTCAGGTGGGCAGGTACTATGTGGGGTAGTGTGCTGGAGCTGAGATATAAGTCTCTCTGCCTACTTTTAAGAGGCAGTCTTTCTAGGGTAGAAGGACATTTTCCTATTAACAAAGTGTAGTGAATCAATCATACAGAAAGAGTACTCTTAGTTTAAGGTGGCATGAAGAAGCCAAAGGGGTGGAACTTTCTATCTGACCTCAGTCTTCCTCTCTGACATTCTCCTCTGCCAGAGGCAACAGGAATTCTTTTGCATTGGTAGTAAATATAATGAACCAAACTACTACTGATTTGGTAGTACGAGGTACAGTATATTTGATTTTAAAACATACTCTGTGAGTTTCATAAGCTTGAAGAATTAATACGTAATTGAACAGATTAAAGGTTGGCCAAGAAGCTTAAAGTAGTTAGTAGTATAGTTTGGCCAGGAATTGTTTATGACCCTTTCTACTTAAAAGGCAACATTTTTTCCCCTGGATTTATTCAGAGAAGAATATTTGGGAAGGAAGAATATTTGGCATACAATTTAATGAATTAACATTTTTATCTCATTTGTATGTTACATTTTTCAAAAGGGCAGAACTTTGTGGCATTTAACTTTGAAGTTATTAATAGTATTGATGTATCACAACTAAGATGTCCCTATAATTTTCAGTTTTCAAAAACAGATAATCCTAAGCATTTAAAACTTACTTATAANGTGTATTACTCTACAAAAGGTTTTTGTGTGTATAAGGCTTCAGTAAATCTAGTGTGTATTATATACCTAATGCATGTTTAAAGTACAAAATTAGATACTGTAGAGAAGTAACTTGAAGAAACATAGAGTACCCATAATCACATCATTCAGTTATGTTAACATATATATACGTATATTTATTTTAATGTGTATTGATGTATGTTTTTTAAGCCATACTTTGAAGTTTTACTGAGATGTAATTACATACCACCCTTTTAGTGTACAATTCATTTTACTCATGATTTTATTATGTAATGGTCTGAGGATTTTTCTATCATAAAGTAATTTTTAGAAAAAAGACTTTTGAAAAACTTCAGATAAAGCTTTTTTTGGGGGGGATCAGTTAAGGTGATTATCTGGCAACCCTTTGTAACATTATTTGTAATATTGTTACTTATTTGTAAAGCATATGAAGACGCCTTGAATTCCTTCCTCAAAATACACAACTACTTCATTTAACCTTTTCATTATAGCTGGGTAATATTTGGTTATTTTTCTTAATGTGAAAACCTTTCCATACTTGAAGCTTGTTGTACCTTGGTTTGGAATTCTTCATTCTGGATAATTCCCAATCATTAATATTTCCTCTTGGGATTTATTTTTCTAGGTATATTTATTATTTCTCTGAAACCAGCCAATTAGTATTTAAATAGCTTGAAGCTAATTAGCAGCTGATCTTGAACTTATGCATATTTTTTGTTGTTTTAAATTATAGCACAAAATTGTTTTATGGACAGTTATTTCCACTTTAAAAATATAAAGCACAGAAATTTGTCAAAAGTGTCTAACTGAGCCCTCCCGCTACTCCGTATTTCAAACTTTTTTTTAACAGAGATCACTAACTTACATTTCATTTAAAGCAAGTGCCTCGTTATTTCACTTGTAAGTGAAATACATTGTTTCAAAAAGGGAGAATTAATATTTACTTTCCTCCAAAATGAATCTTTTTACTTTTGTAATTGAGGTCATCAGAATTTTAGCACTGCTGTAGAAGTGCTGATTGTTAGAGTACAGACACAGCCTAATACTGTGCTAGAGGGATCTTTTGTTAGTTTTTTTTTTCTTGTCGGCTAACAACAGAGAGTGAGGATAAAGATGATGCAAAGAGGGAGGCTGGCTTGTGATTTCTTGACAGAGTGAAGAGTAAAGGAGGGAATATTGTCTCTTAACTTCTGAGTTGTAATAGTTTCCCTACTTGTCAAAGAGTTTTTATCACCCCTTCCAGAACCAACCATACACAAAAGAAAAATGAAACACATGCATGTGTGTGAATATGTGTACATATACATAAATTTATATAGCTCTTTTATTTTTTTCTAGGAACACTTCCCAGAATTCTGTAATACAGTATTATTAAAATTTTGCTACTGGAAGTTTGTACTTGATTTTATTAGCTGACTCTCTTTTATCATTTAATTTACCCAGACTGTTTTCTGTCACACTATAATAGTCTTCAAATCCCTACAAATTTTATTGTAGATTCTTAAAGGTTTCCGTACTCTTTCTCAGGCAGACACGTATTTCGTGATTTTAAGGTATTCCATTACCAGCAGTATTGCTTGGTTATGATCTCAGAGCATTTATATGTCGTTGAAGCTACTTTTAATAGTTTTCTATGATACCTATATTTGAGATACAAGGCAATGGTCATTGTACTCTTTTCTTTGTCTCATATTTTGTATACTTTTTTTGGATATTTAAATTATTTTTTCCTTTGTCTTTAAGTGATGATTTACTGGAGGATTCAGACAGTGAAGAGCATTCCAGATCAGATTCTGTAACAGGTATGTACAAAATATGTTAGACAATCTATTTTTTAAATCTTTGCATTTATATAGTTTTATGTAAAGCTAAATATTACTTAATTCTAAATTTCTCAGTAAATGCAAACTCTAAATTTTCACTAAGATACACAGAAAACTCAACTGTTACGCGTTAGAGATCTTGAATTAGTATATTTGGGGTCCCAGGCTTAAATTTTAAAATGGTACATACTTACGCCAAACAGATTGAAGAGATAGTTTTTGGGGTTTTTTTTTTGGATGTTTATTCATTTTTGAGAGAGAGAGAGAGAGACATAGCATGAGTGGGGGAGGGGCAGAGAGAGAGATAGAGACACAGAATCAGAAGTAGGCTCTAGGCTCTGAGCTGTCAGCACACAGCCTGATGTGGTGATTGAACTCACAAAACTGTGAGACCATGACCTGAGATAAAGTCAGATGCCCAGCCGACTGAGCCAGCCAGGCTCTCATGAAGTGATAGTTTTACTGAATTTTTGTCACAGATGTCAAGGAGTTGACATTAAGACAGAATAAATTCAGTTTATTTGCATAATTTATTCTGCGGTTAAATAAAAAGTAATATTGAAATTAAGGTTCTTTATTCCCAAAATAAAACAGGTGAATAGAGAATAAATTTCAAAATATGAATCATAGACATTATGGCAATCACATAATTGCTGCCTTACTCATTATCTTATGAAATATTAGGGTGAAAGCATATTTTAATGTAGTTTTTTGTTTAATAGGCAAGGCTAATAGTACATCTTAAGTTTTTCAGTATCCGAATTCAGATTCTCTTTTATTTATTATAGGCTGAATGCTTTTCTTAATACATGAAAATGTAGTAACATCTGTTAAGAGTTTTGGGGACTGATTAAGATAAAAATATATAAAGTGTAGTACCTGGGAAGCACTCAGTATTTTTAAAAAGTGACTTATTAAATTGTGGCTGTTCTGTAATGTCAAATCTTATGAATTAATGATATGTATAACTTGTTAAATCTCTGTGGAAGAGACACGGCTTTGTATAGAAGAGTTGTCAAAAATTAGGGTGAGTATAGAATAGCAAGTGCTTTCTAAATTCTAAATTGTTATGAAAATTTTTTAAAGCTCCCAAACAATGCTAGACTGATTTGATGTTAAACCTTAGTTGTATTTTGAGGTAGTTTGTAGCAATGAAAAAATTTTTAAGGTAGGAAAATGCCCTGATTAATGTACAAATGTATCATTAGCTCTAGTAAAATAAATAATAGATTCATTAAAAGAAATTTAGTTTAATGAAGATAGATAATGCTGTTTCCCATTTTGTTATCCTTTTCTAAAAACAGAAAAGGGCTACAATTGCATTTTCTTAATCTGACAAAAATAGTAAACTGGTCACAGGTCACCTGGAGACCTGTTTAGAACTTGAACTCTTCTACTAACTCTTGGGTGTTGTCAAGTCACTTAAACTCTCTGGGCCTCAGTTTTTCCTTTGAAAAGTAAAGTGTTTGAATAAATTTTCCTTTTTCTCCTCTTTAAGTTTTTGATTCTAACCATGACCTTTCCTTTGTGTGCTGTAGCTTTGCTCTTTTCTCTGGGTCTAAGGATCTCAGTAGGTATTTTTGTAATTATAATGTCTATCTTTGGTCTGTTGCCTTATTCCCTTTTCTACTTTTATCTTTTTCATCTATGCCTAGTTGCTCTTTAACACTTCCTTTAGATAATATAGTCCTGTTTACCTCACTTCCCAGTATCTAAGAAAGTCACCATGTATTTTTGTTGACTTCTCTGTGATACCTCATTTAAGGTTGGGAGTGTTGTCTTTATGTAGTATTAAAAGGTAGCTATGGTAAGAGAAAAAAAATCCTTCTGATTCAAAATTTTTAATTCCCTCCTTTTAGGATTTATAAGTAGTTAATTCATTTGTAGTAAAATATGTACAGTAGTTCTCCCCCCACCCCCACTTGTGGTTTCGCTTTCCATGGTTTCAGTTATCTGTGGCCCACTGTTATCTTGAAGCAGATGACCTTCCTTCTGACATGTAGTCAGAAGGTCAGTAGTAGCATAATGCTAGGAGACAGTGCCTATGTCATTCACCTCACTTCATCTCCTCACATAGGCATTTTATCATCTCTTCATGTAAGCATTTTATCTCACGTCATCACAAGAAGAGTGAGTACGGTATAGTAAGATACTTTGATAGAGACCACACGACATAACTTTTATTACAGTATATTATTATATTGTTTTATTTTATTATTAGCTATTGCTGTTAATCTCTTACGGTGCCTCATTTGTAAACTAAACTTTATCATACGTATGTATATAAATAAAATGTAGTATGTTTAGGGGTTGATACTATCCTCAGTTTCAGATGTGCGCTGGGGATCTTGGAACATATCCCTGACCAAACAAAGGGGGTTTACTATATCTTCTAAGTTAGTTCTGTTATATTGAAGGATTATTGGTGAGTTTGTGGAGGCTTGTAATATGAACAGGGGATGTGTTCTCTTCCTGAAGTATCTAAAATAAGTCAGAGATGCTATTTCAAAACTTAACATTTACCAACTCTAGGTGATTCCCATCAAAGTGAATGATATGGTCGGAAGAATTGTGGACTGTATTTCTTAATTTCAGAAATGTGATTAGAGACTTAAGAGATTTTTACCTGTTTTCATTTGAAGGTTATGAGTTTTGAAATATCTGGATGATATCAGAGAAACAAGTTTGGCCTTGAGCCATATTACTGAATTAAGGATATTTTGCTTCTTGTAAAGAGTGGGAAGAGTGTTTGGCAAGAGACTGAAGAAGAGTTCAAACTGAAATTTGATAGTTTTAGAAAAATATTTAGGTAAAACCTTGGTGCTAACTTTAGGAGGTTTGGCTCATAGAACTGTTGTTTGACATTACCTAAGAAAGTAGAGTAGAGAAGGGTTTCCCAAAATGATTATCTGGAGAATATTGTACTGCAGTATGTTTGTAGGTATATAGTATAAACACTTGTTTGATAGTCCAGTAGGATTGAGAATTTCTAAGATAACAGATTTTCTTACTGCACTGACAGTTATTGTGCTTTGTCAGTCTTCTGAAATAGAATGCTTAAATAGCTGCGAAGGAGCGGAGTAATAATGCCACTTGTTATACTGCCCTTCTTAATGAATAGTCCCGCCTTCTATTTTTTAAAGATACTTTTATTTTTGAGAGAGAGAAAGAGTGAGCACCAGTGGGGGAGGGGCAGAGAGACAAAGGGAGACACAGAACCCAAAGCAGGCTCCAGGCTCTGAGCTGTCAGCACAGAGCCCAGTGTGGGGCTGGAACTCATGAACCGTGAGATCATGACCTGAGTTGAAGTCAGATGCTTAACCGACTTAGCCACCCAGGTGCCCCCACCTTCTATTTCTTAAATGTGTGTTAATATGTGTAAGTTATGGTTATTTTGTTTTTATCTCTCTGCAGATAGATAAACAAATAGATTTCTGACCATAACTTAAAATAATTTAAAAAGTTTCAGTTTAGTTCAATCAATAGTTGAGCATCCTCAAGATTTAGTATAGTGTACTACATGTTATCAGAATCTTACTGTCAACTTTTAATTTCAAATCTAAATTAGAGTTAATATATTTAAATACTGCATGGCAGTATAGGCAGATTGCATATGACTATAGCCAAATGAGTGGTGAAATAAACGAACAACTCCATTAGGACAATTAAATTGCTGAGTGTATAATTAAAATTTTCTTCTGTTTAATTAGAAATGGTTTCAGTTTTAGGTCATAATAGTGACATTATTTGAAGTGAGAAGATTATTCTCAGAAAATGGGAAATAATCGATAAAGCTGTCAGTGAGCATTTTGAAGGAGTAGATGAGGTAGTTAACAGAAATGGTGTGAGCAGAACTTTCAGTATATCTTAAGTATATGATGTTCCATGAATCTCAGCTGTACATTCTTTTACTTGGACAGCTTTCAAACTTTCATACAATTGCCTTGAGTTATTTTATATTTATTTCCTTTACTCTTTTATATTTTTTTTATCTAAAATTGTAAAGCTGTTTCCACTGTTTTTTTTCCCTCATAAATACGTCGATATTACTGTTGCTAATGTTGCCTGACTGATAGTATTTTTTGCAATTGAGAAAAAAGCAGATTGGTTCAAACTTTCAGTTGAGTATTGAGATTTTACCTGGTTTAGGGGTTGAGTGACATCTCTTTCAGGGTTTTGTGTAGAGAGACAGGGCATGTTTGGAGCGTTGAGACTGAGAAATGACTTTTGTACTCTTTATAAGGGGCAGCTTGAAGAGCACACAGTAGACAAAAGGTCATTCATTAAGGGATACTGCAGTTGACTCTAAACAAAGTATAAATTGGCAGATAACACAGAAGACACTTATGCTTCTCATTAAAATGACATTTTGGTAACTTTTCCTTCTTAGTTATAATTTTTTTCTAAGCTGAGCTTAGAATTACATTGTGTACTATGATAATCGACTGATAATTATCATGGTGGGTGGGAGAGGGGAGAGGATGCTATGACTCCTTTTAAATGATAAAAGGGAACTGACACTGTTTCATGGATATTCTGTAGAGTGCATAAGTGACAGTTATGATGGTATTGAGTGTTCTTTGGTTTAGAATTGAAGGACAGAACTCCTATTAATTTGATACTAATAATGTCTTCAGTCTTTAACCATTCTCCTAAATTAAAAAAGGGGGGGAGGGTTTGCTCACATTGTCAGGAGAATGTATTCTGACTTGAAAATGATTTTCACTGTCTTAAATACTTAAGTGGTTTTTCTGAGTAAATTTATCTCAGATTTGGTTAACTTCCCTTTAAAATACTTGAAATTCTTCCACTTCTGTAATTATAATGCACTGATTAGATGTGTACAAAAAGAAATGAATGAAAGCATTATAGCAAAGATTTTTTTTAAGTTTCTTTGAGAGAGAGAGAGAGAGTGAGCAGAGGAGGGGCAGAGAGAGAGAGGGTGGAAGAGAATCCCAAGCAGCTTCTGCACTGTCAGTGTAGAGCCTCATGCAGGGCTTTAACTCACAAACCCTGAGATCATGACCTGAGCTGAAACCAAGAGTTGGACACTTAATTGACTGATTTTTGATTTGCATTCTCAAGGTCACTTCTAATGAATATTGTTCCTTTTCAAAGGGCACACATCACAGAAGGAAGCCATGGAAGTGAGCCTTGATATAACAGCACTCAGCATTCTCCAGCAGCCTGAAAAACTCCAGTGGGAGATTGTTGCAAATGTGCTTGAAGATACTGTTAAGGATCTTGAAGAACTTGGGGCAAATCCTTGCTTAACAAACTCTAAGAGTGAAAAGACAAAGGAGAAGCACCAGGAACAACACAACATTCCCTTTCCTTGTTTATTAGCTGGAGGTTTATTAACATATAAATCTCCTGCTACCTCACCCATTAGTAGTAATTCTCATAGGTCACTGGATGGTTTAAGCAGAACTCAGGGTGAAAGTATATCAGAACAAGGGTCAACTGACAATGAATCCTGTACTAATTCAGAATTAAATTCTCCTCTGGTAAGGAGGACTTTACCCATTTTGCTTCTTTATAGCATCAAGGAATCTGATGAGAAAGCAGGAAAATTATTTTCACAGATGAACAATATAATGAGTAAAAGTTTGCACGATGATGGTTTTACAGTTCCACAGATTATTGAAATGGAGCTGGATAGTCAGGAGCAGTTGTTGTTGCAGGATCCTCCTGTGACTTACATTCAGCAATTTGCAGATGCAGCAGCCAACCTTACCTCTCCAGATTCAGAGAAGTGGAACTCTGTGTTTCCCAAGCCTGGGACTTTGGTTCAGTGCTTGAGGCTGCCAAAGTTTGCAGAGGAGGAGAATCTTTGTATAGACTCCATAACTCCTTGTGCTGATGGAATTCATTTGTTGGTAGGACTGCGGACATGCCCTGTTGAATCCTTGAGTGCAATAAATCAAGTAGAGGCCTTGAATAATTTAAATAAATTAAACTCTGCACTATGTAATAGACGGAAAGGTGAGCTGGAATCAAATCTTGCTGTAGTGAATGGTGCAAATATTAGTGTAATCCAACATGAATCACCAGCAGATGTACAAACTCCTTTGATAATTCAGCCTGAGCAGAGGAATGTTAGTGGTGGATATTTAATACTTTATAAAATGAATTATGCCACTCGGATAGTAACTTTAGAAGAGGAGCCAATAAAAATCCAACATATCAAAGACCCCCAGGACACAATTACCTCGCTCATTTTGCTTCCACCAGATATTTTGGATAATCGAGAAGATGACTGTGAGGAGCCTGTTGAGGAAATGCAGTTAACCTCAAAGAATGGCATTGAAAGAGAAAAAAAGGCTGATATTTCTACTCTTGGACACCTGGTAATAACCACTCAGGGAGGATATGTAAAAATATTAGATCTTTCAAATTTTGAAATTTTGGCCAAAGTGGAACCTCCCAAAAAGGAGGGCACTGAAGAACAGGACACATTTGTTTCTGTCATTTACTGCTCGGGCACAGACAGGCTGTGTGCATGCACCAAAGGTAAGCAGTTGGGTTTGCTTGGTTCTTCTACAAATCTTATAAAATCCGTGTATATGACATTCATTTATATGCGTACCTGTGATGAATTTTAGATCTATATAGATGCAGTGAAATCTGTTTTTTTTTTAGAATGAAGTAGTGAATCTTTCTACTATTTTAACATTTTAAAACTTTTTTCTACTGCCCTAGGTAAGGATTCTAATTGTAAATAAGTTAATAAGTCTCTCAGAAAGTATCTTCTCTGCTTTAACCTCAAGAAAATAACCTGCTGTTGTTTCTGTGAGTCCTGACTCTGCACCTGCTCAAATTTGTGGCCTTGGGCAAGTTACTTTAAACTGAGTAAACCTTTGTGTATTTATAAATGAGGATAAGAAGGCCTATTTCCAGGCTACTTAGAATTCAATGAAATAATGTATGTAAAGTTTTTGGCATGGAGTGTATACTGGTCAGTAATTCCTCCTGAAATAAAAATATTTAACAAATTACTAGTTTTGTCGAATAAATTTTCCTTGTCTGATTTACTCCTGTCCTTTGGCTGATAGTTGAATCAGTTTTGCATCATCTGAGGCCCCATACAGAGTAACACGCAGTGTGCATCCCCCCACCTTTCTTATTTTATATAGATAAAGCTGTTTTTGAAAAGCTGTATCAGGCACAATGAATAGTCTTATTGATAGTTTAGTAGGAATTTAGGGCCAGAAGACATTTGAAACCCAGTTAATTATAACCAGTGCTTCGGAGAGGAACCCATGGGTTCCTTCGGAGAGGAACTTTGGAGAGTTATCCATCTTGCTTGTGCTTCTTGGGAGGAATTAACCTGTGTTTTTCCTCTAAAAAAGATTGCAAGAGTTTGGCCAGGAAGGGTAGTGGTGAATATAGTGGTTCAGATTGCCTTGTTTGAAATACATACAGTGAAATAAGGAGAAGAAAAATCTTGATATAATATCAAAATCCAAATAGATTAATTTCAAAAATGAGCAGTGCAGAATAACTTTAATAAAACTTTGAATTGGAGTTGATAAAGTTTAGGAAAGCCAGTAAAATACCAAGTGGTGTGAAGGATAACTTGAATTTATTGATCATGTATGTGTGTGTTCACTGTTGTGAGAGTTTTACTTCTGGTAATTTATTTAGTCATCACACCAACTTTATGAGGTATATATGATTATTGTCTCCATTTTACAGATAAGGAAACTGACGGAAAGAGAGGTTAAGTAACTTGCCTAAGTCACAGAGCTAATAAATGACAGAGTCAGCATTCATACCTAGGTATCTTTCATCAGGGTGCTTAAACTATATTATACTGCCAGAATGTAACATAAGCCAAAGACTTGTACATTGAGTTTTTTGGAATCTTTTAATGTGAAAGATTTTAAAAATGAAAACAGTTTAATTTGCCATAGGCCATCCAGAGTGGATTTGGAACCTGAGGGACCCTGCCCCAGGGCACATCTGTGTAAGATACTAACAGCTTCCAGAAATGGCAGTCAGGGTTTAATGATTTTAATTATTTGGTGAGATACACTTTTGTTGAGTCGGAGGAGAAGTAGTATTTAAACAGGTTAATTTGTTCTTGGAGTTTGGATAATGAAAAGTTCTAGGAATTGATCTCATGTAATAGAGAATTTATCCAGATGAATCGAAGGACAAGAAAAGGCCCGAGAAATTAAGCCCTTTGAAAATTATCCCCTAGTTCTTCAAGGATTAACTGATCAAGATGTATTTGAAAAGATTAGTAACAAAAAAGAGGAAAGAAAAGTTGGAAGATTTAAAATGTATAGGATGGTCCATAAAGCAGTTGTAAAATTTGTAAAAAGGTTTGCAGACAGAATCAAATGGACATGACACTGTCCTAGGAGTGTATTCAGATAGCATAAAACTCTGTCTCATGGAGAATCATTCCTTTTGATAAAAGTCTGTAACTAATAAATGTTGTAAGTTAATTTCAAATAGTATTAAAAATATACTAAAGGATAGATTTGATGCAGCTTGTTTGATTAAAGTTAGAATGTACATACACGTATACCTATATGTGAAAGAAGGAAATAAGGTCACTGCTAGCCACTCTGCCACCAGCCAGCCACTCCAGCAGTGTGGGCCACTCTTCCCATGGCTGGGGCAGGGCCAAGGAATGGGGGTGGCAGTGGGTTCCTGCAGGCCACTTTCATGGACTATCAACAGCCTTTCCCTTATCAAGCATCCTCTGAGTGTTGTTTCTGGTTAGGTTCCAGAGTTCTGAAAATAGTTGATTTCTCAGTCACTCTTTCTAGTTCAGTAGCTAACCTCTAGAGCTTTCTACCTAGAACTTCCTACTTCGCTGTTTGGTGCGACATTACCGCTGCCTTTGTTTATATATATTTTTTTAAATACTTTTTTTTTTGGAGTTCTGTTCTTAGTGATTTAATTTGTCACAGCCTACTTTAGAACAATGCTGATAACTTAGTTCTAGTAAAACACACTTTGATCTTTTATCTCTTGTCCCTTTGTACCGCTATGGTTTTGTATATTTTACATTTAGATAAGTTATAAACCCAAGCACAAAGTTACATTCTACCACCTTTGTCTTTTAAAAAAGCTTTCAAAGAAATGAGAAAAAATATACATATGTTCACCACTTTATCATTGCTGGTGTGTGTGTGTGTGTGTGTGTGTGTGTGTGTTTGCGTGTGCATGTGCGTGTATGAAAATTTGGTATTGTTTTCTTTCATCTTTGAAGGATAGTACTGAATGTGGAATTATTGGTTGATTATTTTCCGCACTTGTTTCTGGTAAGTCTGCTATTCATTTTGCATCATAGTTATTCCATCTGATGAGTCATTTTTAACTTGTTGCATTTAAGGTTTTCTCATTGACTCACTTTGAGTAGTTTGACTGTCACGTACGTATCTGTGAATCTCTTTGTATTTCTCCTACTTGAGGGTCATTGAATTGACTGGGTTTGCAGTGTAATGTTTTTCTTCAAATTTGGGGGAGTTTTTGTCCATTATTTCATCAGTTTTTTCCCCTTGTTTGGTTTTCTTTTTCTGGAATTCCCATTACGTGTATGCTTTTATATTTGATCTGTCCTGTAGGTATCTGAGATGAGTTTCATTTTTAAAAATCTTTTTCTTTTATTCAGATTGGCTAATTAGTTATACTCAGTTTTTATTTTACTGATTCTTTCTGACATCTCAAATCTGCTTTGAGCCTCTCTGGTGAACTTTTCATTTTAGGTATTTTATGTTTCCACTCCAGAATTTCCCTTTTGTTCTTTAAAGTAATTTTGTTGTTGTTGTTGAGATTCTTCACTTGTTGAGTCATTTCCACCATTTGTTCCTCTAATTCTCCATACCTGATTTCCTGTTATTCTATAAAAACATTTACAGTAGCTTCTCTGAAGTCCTTGTCTGCCAAGTCTATATCTTGGGAACTCAGGGATATTTCTCAATGATTTTGTTTCTCTCAGGCATGGGTCACTCTTTATTGACCTGTATTGTAATTCCTAATTTAATATTGAACATTTTAAATAATCTTGTAGAATTCTGCATTCTGATCCACCCCTTTGGAGGTTGCTTTCTTTGGTAACCCACCAGGACTATATAGTGAAATTCATTTCTTTTCAGTTGTGCAGTCACTGATGTCGCTCCTCATTCCCCCCCGCCCCCAGTTTTAATTTTCATTTGTTGCCTCTGCATCCACGTAGCTTAGTATTTAGCCAAAGATTTTTATTAAGTGATTGTGCCTAAGTAATTTCACCAGTAAGGCTGCATTCAGGTATGCTTTGTCTTTTGTTTTCTTTATTTTTATTTTCTCTTGTGCTCTCTCACATGTCTTCCTACATATGTGTGGGGCTTAGTTGATTGGGACAATGTGGATGGCTTGGGCCCGGTCTAGTTTTGCTACACATGTGTACATCCTCTGATCATTGTGGAGTATGTGGAGATTTTACTAAGCCCCCTATGGTTTTTTCACTCACTAAAACTTCATATTAAGTGCTTTACTTGTTTCAAACAACTCTACTCCTAACTTCAGGTAGCAGAGTTGATGCACCTCATTTTTGTTGCAACTGAGCCCTTTAAGTCCAAATCCACTGAGCCCGGTCTGGCAGCCCTTCTGCTGGTTTTCATGGCTTGCTCCACCCCTCAACCCCAGCCAACCCTGGTTGAATGACCTCTTCCTGAAAAGGAAGATGACGTATCATCCTCTTTATTCTGTTCTGTCATGGTGGAAGTGAATCTCCAAATACTTTTGTTAGAATATCCTTTTATCCATTGATTTTTGTCTTAAATATTTGCTAAGTTTACTTTCAGTTTATGTGAGAGATACAAAAAATAGCAATTGAATTTCATTTCATTATGAATACTTCAAAAAATTAAGACTTTTTGTTCATTTTGGTTACTGCTGAGATACATAGCTAGTGCATCAGTTTCCTCTTCTGTAAAGTGGCCACAGTAATAGTCCTTACCTCAAGGGTTTTTGTGAAGACTAAATGAATTTTTAAGCATTTAAAGTAGTGTCTTACGTATAGTTAGTACTAGGTAAATAACTGTTTTCATGTATATTTATGTGTTTGCCGTTTTCTTTATTAATTTTCATTTTGCAGTGCCTTGTGAATTTAATTTTTAAATTCTGGGAGATGTGGCACTTTGGCAGCCCCCTTTTCGGCCTGTTGAGTAATATTAAAATAAATTGAGTTTCTTACCTACGTAGTATGCACTTGTATGTTTATTTACCCATATTCTGTGTGCCTCTGTTGATAAAATTTTACTACACTGTAGGTGGTGAGCTTCATTTTCTCCAAATTGGAGGAGCTTGTGATGATATTGATGAAGCTGATATACTAGTAGATGGAGCTCTTTCTAAAGGAATAGAACCGTCTTCAGAAGGTTCCAAACCTTTATCAAATCCTTCAAGTCCTGGGATTTCAGGTATGATACTAAGGTTTTAAATGACTCTTTAAACACAAATTCTTCTGATGTTCAAAGGTTTCTGAATCTTTCTTAAATAATCTTAAGTATTTTTTCAGTTTTTACAGTCAACTGTTGGTTACTTTGTTGAGGGACTTCATTTCCTTGTTGCTGTTCTTTTACTAGGCTTGTTTTTGTTTATCATATATCATTTTTTCAGTAGTTAGAAATTGTCGTAGACATTAAAATAAAAAAATGTTTTTTCACTTAATGGTAGGTTGGCCAATATTGGCGATGTCATCTAAGAGGTAAAAACACAATTTTGGCCAGTAAGGAGCTTTTGGTCTAGTTAGGGAGAGAAGTAGCATAAAATAGAGTAGTTCATTAAGTAAGTATAAAATCAATGGAGTGGCTAATATTACTAATATCATTACTGGAATTGAAAAGCTGAAAAAATACTTTCTTCCTGGGACATGATACTCAGATTTTTATTGCCCCATGTGCACCATTACACAGGTTTGTTTTTGTTTGTTGTTGGTGTCTTTTCTCCTGTTTATGTTCCTCACTACTGCCCTCCAGAACTATTTTTTGAGAAGTAATGTTAACATGTTACTGCTGTTGAAATTCTAATTTGCTTTGTGGACTTTTATGAAATAACTCTATAGTCTTCTTCTTGGTGTTTACTTATAGTAAACTTTTCATGATTTCTTAAGTGTATAATTCCATTTCATGCTGTTTACATGTTACACTAAGCTCTTCTTTGTGCTTCCACAGTGCTGTTAGTGTTTTACCCTTAGCCCTTAACACATTTTATTCCCTAAGCTTTTGATTTGTAAGTATTTATTTGCCATCACTATATTATTGACTTTTTAAAATTACTTTTTTATGAAGTATAAAAGGGCAGATATTATATACTTATTGACGTTTAGCATTTTGTTTTGTAAATTACAAAGTCTAAAAGTTATTTACTGATTTGATACAGATTTGGCCTGCCTTTCAGCACTACTTTCATTGCCTTTGTTAACTTAGGGCTGGTTAGAGCTCAGTCAGGACTCTTCTTTTTCTTTTTCCTTTTCTTTTTCCTTTTCTTTTTCCTTTTCTTTTTCTTTTTCTTTTTCTTTTTCTTTTTCTTTTTCTTTCTCTTTCTCTTTCTCTTTCTCTTTCTCTTTCTCTTTCTCTTTCTCTTTCTCTTTTTATAATACACGATCCAGGAGAAGGTCAGAGGGGTAAGCAAAAGTGAGAGAGAGAGAGAGAGAGAGAGAATATCTTAAGCAGGTTCTGTGTTCAGGATGGAGCACAACTCGGGGCTTGATCGCACGACCCTGGGATTGTGACTTGAGCTGATACCAAGAGTTGGATGTTCAACCAGCTGAGCCACCCAGGCACCCCAGTCAGGTCTCTTCTAACAGGTTGAGTTTGGGCTTCTCCAACAAGGAGTAGCCTGTCTGTAATCTAAAATACTCAAGGTGGATTTTTATTATGGCCATTAAGAAGTCACTGCTAGTTACTTTATTTGCATATAGATCTCTGAGCTCCCATTAATAACTCTGAAGAGGGGTGCCTGGGTGGCTCACTTGGTTAAGCATCTGACTCCTTGTTTCAGCTCAAGTCCTGATCTCACGGTTTCATGAGTTTGAGCCCCATGGTTCTCCGCTGGCAGTGAAGAGCCTGCTTGGGAATCCACCCCCCCGCCCCCATCTCTCTTCCCCTCCTTATGGAGCTTCTCTGTTTCTCTCTCTCTCTCAAAACAAAAAATAACTCTCAGGATATTTCATAAGTGTTGTAATTGACTAGATAAAAAACACGGATCAAAACTACTTTTTTTAAAACCTGTTTCAAATTCAATATTTATTGTTGTTAAGGAGTTGATTTATTGGTGGACCAGCCATTCACCCTTGACATCCTGACATCTCTAGTGGAGCTAACCCGCTTTGAGACTTTGACTCCACGGTTTTCAGCGACTGTTCCTCCATGCTGGGTGGAGGTTCAGCAAGAACAACAGCAAAGGAGGCATCCTCAGCATTTACACCAGCAACACCATGGAGATGCTGCTCAACATACTAGAACTTGGAAACTACAGTCTGACAGGTAAAACATTGTTTCAGGGTATTTAATTTTAAGTCCACATTATGTTTTTGTTTAGATGCAACATAAAATTCTTAGATATATTGTTTCTATTGAAGTTTGTGTATTAATAACTGTTCTTTTCATTTGTCACCTTAACTGGAAATTTCTATATTCTTAGTTGAGAGTAATCCACCATTGTAATTAGTTCGGTCACTCAGTTCACAAGTTTATTTAACAGATATTCAAATGCTTGTTTTGTGCAGGCACTGCTGTAGACACTAGTAATATAGTTGTCATGGAATTTCTGTCCTAGTGGGGATGGAAAGACAGTAAGCAGATGTCTGCTATACCACGTAGTCATAAAAGCTATGAAATACAATAAAATAGTATGGTGACAGAGTGGTTATTGGATACGTACATAGGTGCAAGAGTGAGAGAAAGAGAGAAAAGGTGTATAGAAAGGCCTCCATGGAGACATAATTCTGAGGTAATAGCAAGTAAAAAGGCCATGAGGAATGTGTTTTGTGAATTCTAGCAAGAGCAAGAAAACCACTGTTGTTGGAGTGCAGGGAAAGTAGGGGAGATTGGGAGGAGGCTGGGTCAAAAGAGGTAGCTGGTCACCAGATCATAAGTATCTTTATCAGTCACAGTGAGATTTTTATGATGTGTAAAACTAAGCAGATTTTAGAGGGTTTTGGATACAGAAATGATACAATTTTTATATTAGAAGGATACAGTAAGGCTACTGTGATAACAGATTATGAGTGGTTGTGTGTGTTAGAGGGCAATGGTAGAAGGAAGAGTTCTAGATTGGGTGCTGTTGCAGTGATCCATGTGAAATGTTGATGGTAGTTTCCATCATGGTGATAATTGTTGGAGGTAGTGAAAAGAGTGGTCAGATTCTGGATATAACTTGGAGTAGAAGGAAAACTATATGCTGATATATTGAACATCTGTTGTGAGAGAGGAGTCAGGGAGAGTCTGATTGAGGTTGTGGATTGAGCTGATTGAAAAATAGAATTTCTTTTTACTGAGATTGGAGTGGACAGTCAAGTTTGACTTATGGTAAATTAGAGATACCTGGTAGACATTCGAATGAGTCTGGAATTTAGTGGAGGAGTGTGGTTTGGAGATTTTTATATTTTAGCATATATATTGAATTTAAAATTGGAATAGAGATGTATAAGAAATGCAAGAAGTCCTTGTTTTTATTTATTTACTTATTTAATCTTTATTTTTGAGAGAGAGAGAGACAGACAGACCAACAGATAGACAGTCCGTGCTAGTAGGGGAGGAACAGAGGGAGACAGAGACACATTATCCGAAACAGGATCCAGGCTCTGAGCAGTCAGCACAGAGTTGGACGTGGGGCTCAAACTCATAAACTGAGATCATGACCTGAGGCAAAGTTGGATGCTCAACCGACTGAGCCACCCAGGCGCCCCTGTTTTATTTATTTTTTAGTTTTTAAAAGTTTATTTACTTTGAAAGAGAGATGTGGGGGAGGGGCAGAGAAAGAGAATCCCAAGAGGTCTCTGAGCTATCAGCACAGAGCGTGATATGGGGTTCAATCCCACAGACCGAGATCATGACCTGAGCCAAGGGCAAGTGTCAGACACTTAACCGACTGAGCCTCCCACACACCCCAAGAAGTTCTTGTTTTAAAATGCAGATTCCTGACACCCACTGATAGATTTAGGGTAGGGCCCAGGAACCTGCAGACAGCTCTGATGCATAATACTCCACAGTGTAAGAAACAGGGCTTATTTTAATACTCACTTCACAGGATAGGTGTCCATTTCTAAGGTAAGATCAGTTACTGCCCTAAGATTAATAACCTCTCTTTTGGGAGCTGCTTGTCTTCTCTCTTGATCCAGTTGAGAAGCACTGAGTGTTTTTGGAGGCTGCAAATCAAAGAATACGAAAAGTGTTAATGATAATGTGGCCTTGGCCAAGGAAAGATTTTTGCTCTATTTAGCATTTTCCCCCTTACTTGACAGCAACAGCTGGGATGAACATGTATTTGAACTGGTTCTACCTAAAGCCTGTATGGTTGGACATGTGGACTTCAAATTTGTTTTGAACTCAAACATCACCAATATTCCACAGATACAAGTGACACTGCTGAAAAATAAAGCTCCGGGCTTAGGGAAAGTCAATGGTAAGAATGAATCAGAATTTATATTTGATGGTTTTGCAGTTGATTTCTTTAAAACAACTGGTTTTCAACGTGACTGTGTAGGTTTCACACCCCTACCCCTGTACGTGTTTTCCATTCTGCTCTTGGTCATTTTATTTAGAAAGGTTAATTCTAGAACATTTTAGAGGATTTTGGTAGTTTAGTATTGTATAGAAATGCATAAACTGGAATAATGTAAATATGCTATTTGGGAAATTCACTTAGTTCCTTTCTAAATTAGTTTCATTTTCATCACTACTGGACTTAGACATTTTTCTTCCTACATGGAGACCCGTTTGAGAAAATAATTTTGTTAATGGAAGTCACATACTCTTCAGATTATTGGTGAAACCCAGCCTTTCACGTAATGCCAGAAAAAAACCCAACTTAGCTTTTTTTACAAATTCAGAATTAGGTATATTGAGTTCGTTAAATAGATTGTACACATTTAGCATGTTGGGAACTAGATATTACTCTGGTGTTTACTCCTTAATAGGTTAATTTAAAAGGCTGGGAATACTTTCATGTTATCATATCACATGGCTTCTTTACACCAGCGAGCAGAAACAAACACGAAGAATTTCTTATTTTCAAAAATACATATGTATGTGTTTGTGTATATGTTTGTATATGTGTGTGCGCGCGCATGCGTGCACGTGTGTGTGTGTGTGTGTGGTGCATTCTTTTGAATCATCATATTCTAACTTAATTGGGTCTAGGACTTAGGCACTGGTATTTTTAAAACTTTGCAGGTGTTTGTACTCTGCAGCCTAGGGTACAAACTTTTAGTTTAGTTGCCAGCAGATTATTTCTCAGGTGAATATTGAATTCCATTAAAAGAGAGAAGAGTATATGAAACCGTGGAATCTAATTTTTTTCTTCTCCTAACAACCTATTTGTAGCATCTGTGATGAAAATCATAATAGTTCCCAATATAACAGAAAATTTTAGAATTTCAGGCATATAAATTATTGGTATTAAACAAAATTAAGTTTACTAATATTTTTATCCTCTAGAAACAGCAGTAGATAGGCAGATCACCTTTCCTTTGTCTCCAGCTCTTAACATTGAAGTGGAACAAAATGGGAAACCGTCCCTGGTTGATTTGAATGAAGAAATGCAGCACATGGATGTAGAGGAATCACAGTGTGAGTGAAATTACAGAGCTGTTGTCCATGACAGTAAAAGGAATAGTGATCCAAAATGCATCATGTTGGGCAAAGATTTCCTTATGGCTTGCAAAAACCTGGTTTCACAAATACAATGAAAACATAACCTGTAATTCTGCTTTGGCAATACGCTTTAACTTTCAGCTCATCTTTGTGAACACAGCTGCGCCAATACTTACATTCTTGTTTTTTAATATCCTGAGATTTAAAATCATATCATGGTTTTATAATATTTTTGGGAAATCAAGGTGAATGTAAATAATATGGGAATGGAAAGCAACATATATCAGATATTTGAAAATATGTCCGATCTTCGATTATATTTCCTTAGCATGATAGTGAATTCTTATTTGAACACGTTCAAAATATGGTATATTGTATGGTGGTATGATAAATGGGATAGATATTTGCTTATTACATCTTTTTAAATTCCAGACTAATTTAAAAGAAAATAATATCTTTTTCTTTTTAGGTCTTAGATTGTGTCCATTTTTAGAAGATCACAAAGAAGACATTCTGTGTGGACCAGTATGGCTTGCTAGTGGCCTTGATCTGTCAGGGCATGCTGGGATGTTGACATTAACAAGCCCCAAACTTGTTAAAGGTGAAGTAAAATATTTTACTAACACAGGACAAATAATGCCACAAATGTAAAATAGATTTTTTTTTTAATTTTATTTTTATTTTTTTAAAGCTAATCCCACAAAAGGAAAATATAGTTTTGTTTGGGATTTGCATTAATAGTTCCACAGTTTTCTGGTAACTGAGGTCATTTCCTCTCTGAAGTGAGTGTATTTTTATGTGAAAGTTCTGATACTACTTTCTGTATTTGGGAGGTTTCAGTACTTTTTGAGAAAGCACAAAGGAAATGAATATGTGCAGACTTAGTATGACATAGGAGAGCTTTTTTGAGTAACCAGGTGACATGTTCTGACCTGGTTGCCTTACCCAACAACTTAGAGTTCTCTGTCTTCATTTGTTTATTTATATTTTTATTGTTCTAATATTTCCTCTTAAGAGGGTTTTATAGAAGAGTTTTGATAATATGGATGTAATTATTGAGTTTCTCACATAAGCACATTTTAATTAATGTATATTTAAAAATAATTTGGCTATTGCACAGATGATAGATATTGCAGCAGTAAGATGTTTACATTATGAGCTTTTATATCCCAGTAAATCAAAAAAGCCAACAAACAAAGCACCTACCTCAATTATTAAAGTAAATTTGGAGGTCAGGTGGGATTGGCGATCCTTCCTCAAACCGGAAAGTACCTGACAACCTAAATAACACCGATTTTCATTTGTGTACATTCTCTTCATAATAGTTGTCCACATTTACACATTTACCTTTAGATGCATAGTATGTATTGAGTACAAGTTTTAATGTGCTCTCTTGACTACAGCTCATTCGTTTATTAAATTTATGAGATCCTGTTGTGTGTTTTGCCATTCTGGGGTATAGCAGTGAGCAAGTCTAATCAAATCTCTTACATTGCTGAGAGTATAACTTATTTTGTTGAGTGAAAGTGTGAAACGTAAAGTTATATATGAATATAAAGGTGTTGACTTTGACAAAATGGAGGATGGAATTATAAGACATGGATTTCAGTAGACTCTATTTATTTATTTATTTATTTATTTATTTAAATGTTTACTTATTTTTGAGAGAGTGAGAGACAGAGCATGAGCAGGGGAGGGGCAGAGAGAGAGGGGGACACAAAATCTGAAGCAGGTTCCAGCCTGTGAGCTGACAGCACAAAGCTGGATGTGGGGCTTGAACGCACAGACCATGAGATCATGACCTGAGCTGAAGTCAGAGGCTCAACTGACTGAGCCACCCAGGCACCCCTCAATAGACTCAGTTTAAAAGTGTTAATTTTCCTAGAATTTACGGAGGATGATTTTTTTTCTTACTAAATTCCCCAGAAATCTTTGGCAATGGAGAAAATGGTTGCTAAATATTTAGAATAAAAGGACTATCTGGGTCAAGAAGTTCTGAAAAAGAAAACTGAGAGAGGGAGGGCCTTGTCAGATACTAGAGCATAGAGTAATAATACAGCAGTAAGAAGAATATGACAGTGTAATGTTAGCACAGTAGGCAGGTGGATCAGTGGAAAACAACCAAGGTACTTTTGTAATTACAGAAAGATTTAATACCTGTGAGATAACAATAAGCTGGTGGTTTACTGGTGAAAATAAAATCTACTGGGATGATAACAACCAGTATTTATTGAGTGCTCTCCTTGTGCCATGCACAATTGTGTTTTAGGGACCTTTGAGGTAGGTACTATTATTATTCCCATTTTACATTTGAAGGAACTGAACCACAGGAGGTTATCTGGCACACATGCCTAATTAATAGCAGAGCCATTATTTAGACCCAGGTAGTGATGCCAAAGCCGGTGTCTTTTCATCTTTCAAAGCACAGTAATGTACAGTGCTCAAGTCTATGTGCGTATGTCTGTGTGCATGTGTGTGTGAAAGGACTGGATGGATTCACAGAACGATACCATCATTATCTATCAGTGGTGCTCTCTGAAAGGTAGCTTCATTTGTTTTTCCCGTAGTTCACAAAATGTTATTAAAATGAATAGTTTCACTTGGGGAAAATATGCAAAATGTTTGTAACATTTAGTCGGGATTTTCTGTCTTCTGCTGTTGGTATAGCCCCTGTGCCATGTGTTCTTTTGCTTCCAACATGTGAAGATTATTCAGTGATTAGACTCAAACAGTAATTTGAAAAGTCCCATCAAGTATGTTTTTCTTTTTGTGGAATTGACTCTGTAACTTGCTCTATGAAGGTGAAAACCAGTTTGTTCTTTTGGTGACTCAGTTAGTTTTCCCATTCTTTGTTGGCCCCTCTAGGTATGGCAGGAGGAAAATACCGTTCCTTTTTAATCCATGTCAAGGCGGTGAATGAAAGAGGAACCGATGAGATCTGTAATGGTGGTATACGCCCAGTAGTAAGACTTCCGTCCTTAAAACACCAGAGTAACAAGGGTTATTCACTTGCTTCACTCTTGGCAAAAGTTGCAGCTGGCAAGGTATGAAGCTGTGCCATTTTGAACTATAGCAGTGTTGTTATAATCATAGGAGACAACATCTGACACACTCTTGCAGTAGTATGACCCTTTATTGATTTTTCAGTAGACACTTTGTTTATAATTTTTCTTTGCAGTGACTGACTTTAAAAATGTAACTAAGAAGAACATATTTTGAATTAACTTCAAGCAAATGTTTATCAAGTATACTCAGCAGAGAGTAATTGTTAGCAGATATTTCCCTTTATAATTATTTTAGACCATAATACTGATTTATTTAGGTTTTAGAGTTTGTTTCTATGTCCTCTACTGATAACTCATCACTTTATTTTTGGTAAACATTTGGGAGGATGCAGGAAGAGAAGTTGGGGAGTAATGTTACAGATAAATACTAATGTCAAGGTTGATTTTTTACAACTACCTGTGTACCATACAGTCTCTTCATAATTGTCTGATCTTGGATTTTCCTGAACTCTGGAGATTTTTGTTTCTCTATCATCATTATTCATTCATAAGCAACAATAGCAATATCAGTAACACCAATCATCTTATATTTGTATAGGTCTTCCAATTTTTCAAGGACTTCTGTGTACTTTATCTGATTTAATCCTCAAAATAACTCTGAGGTAGGCAGAGCAGGTGTTATTATTATCTCCATTTTTCATATTGAAAGTGAGTGAACCTTAGAGATTGGGGAGCTGTCATTTCATACCACTTATAAGTGCTGTGGCTGGGACTTGGACTCAGGACGTTGGCTTTCTAATCTTTAATTATTGGGTTATTGCCTTTAAGACAGTGACTTTGTTTTTCCCCATTATAAATACTGGGGGAAATTAGTCATTTACCGAATATGAGGCCTCGTATCATTTTTATTTGATATTTGTTTGGATAGTCATAATTCAGTTATTT
Source organism: Crocuta crocuta (assembly GCF_008692635.1). Classification (NCBI taxonomy): domain Eukaryota; kingdom Metazoa; phylum Chordata; class Mammalia; order Carnivora; family Hyaenidae; genus Crocuta; species Crocuta crocuta. The sequence goes on from NW_027531626.1 coordinate 669,629, forward strand.
TCCTTTGTTAAAAAACTTTAAATAGTAAATACTTTTTTAGTTTTGTTTGTTTGTTCATTGAGTTATTTGTTTTTGTATGTTTAGGAAAAGTCATCTAATGTAAAGAATGAAAATTCAAGCAGCGCCCGCAAATCTGAGAACCTCCGGGGCTGTGACTTACTGCAAGAGGTCTCAGTCACCATTCGAAGATTTAAGAAAACTTCAATTTCTAAGGAAAGGTAATCTCGTTTCCTTCGTCTGCTACTCTTTTGGTAATAAATGTACAAAGGAAGAATTCTAGTAAACATTAACACCATTTAAAATTAAAAAAACATTTTTTTAAATGTTTACTTATTTATGAGAGAGACAGAGTATGAGTTGAGGGTGGTGAGGTGTCAGAGAGAGAGGGAGTCACAGAATCTGAAGCAGGCTCCAGGGCTCTGAGCTGTCCTCATAGAGCCTGACACAGGTCTTGAACTCACTAACCTTGAGATTATGACCTACGCTGAAGTTGGACGCTTTAGCAACTGAACCACCCAGGCACCCCCACACATAAAATATTTTAAATCTTTTACTTGAAAATTTTTGTTTGCTCTCCATTTCACTTAAGTGTTTGTATTGTCAGTGAGGGTATGAATTATCTTTCTACTTCATTGGTTTATCCCAGATATCTATACAGTGCTTGGTATATACCAGGAGTATATTTGTAAATGAATAAGGAAAGACAAATATAATTTGAAGTTCTATTCACTCTCAGAATATAGTACATTTTTGTAAACTTCCTTTCTTTTAAAACTTTTTGCAAACCAACTATTGCTTATATGCTCTTTTGACCTTTTCATACCATAACCTTAAATTAAGAGATCAACATTCCATTGTTAAAATTTAATTTTCAAAAATACATTTTAATTGTGACATTCACGATTTCAAATGACCAAAGAGGTTGTGGTAGGTTTAGTCTTTACTGTTCTGTTTTGATTGTTAATGTGTTTATGTCTTCTGTTTTTTAGAGTACAACGATGTGCTATGTTACAGTTTTCAGAATTTCACGAGAAGCTTCTTAACACTCTTTGTAGAAAAGCAGATGATGGCCAAATCACAGAACATGCCCAGAGCCTTGTGTTGGATACTCTTTGTTGGTTAGCTGGAGTACATTCAAATGGACCTGGAAGGTTAATAATTAAGACTTTACTAATGACTAATGATGGCCATTTGGATATATGAGTAGAAGTTCAGGAGGAATCTAAATGTCTGCTATTATTTTGCAGCTCCAAAGAAGGAAATGAGAGCCTGCTTTCAAAAACACGAAAATGTCTTTCAGACATTGTGCGTGTATGCTTCTTTGAGGCGGGACGGAGCATCGCCCATAAGTGTGCCCGATTTCTAGCCTTATGCATTAGGTTGGTGTTGTTTTAGTTGAAAGTACACTTTGTAGGTGCACCTGCAGCTTGACAGGCGATGCTGTGTCTGAGTGTAATTTGATACTTGGCGTATGAATGTATAACAGGAGAATTTTCACAAGTTAAAAAAAATCTCGAAAGTTGATCAGGGTTACTCAGTCTTTTTTTTTTTTTTTAATATTTGTTTATTTTTGAGAGAGAGAGACAGTAAGAGCGAGCGAGCGAGAGAGTGCCTGTGCTTCAGACAGCCTTATGTGGGGCTTGAATTCATGAACTGGAAGATCATGACTTGAGGTGAAGTCAGATGCTTAATTGACAGAGCCATCTGGATACCCCGAGATTCTTTTTTTGTTTGTTTGTTTTTTTAAAAAGTTTATTTATTTTGAGAGAGAGAGAGAAACCATGAGCAGGGGAGGGATAGAGAGAGGTGGGGAGAGAGAGAATTCAAAGGTCAACATGGGTCCCAATGTGATGTTTGAACTCAGAACTGTGAGATCATGACCTGATCTGAAATCAGGAGTTGAATGCTAATCCGACTGAGTCACCCAGGTGCCCTGAGGATTATTGAGATTTTAAGAAAGAATTTTAGGAGAAGATGTCATCTTGCATAAGCCTTTTCATAAGTTAAGAAGTCTACTAGGCTTCTTTTCCTATTGGTAGCATTTTGGGAAATTTTGTAAGGGGAACCCTTCCTCCACTTTTATTTTTATCTTCCCTGATTGTCTTTTGATTTTTTTACCTGAGGTCTTATTCCCTGTTGCATGACAGTCTTACCAGGCTTATTTGTAATTGTGTAGACTTGTTTTCTAGACCTAGAGACTTAAACCATCTAGTAAATGTTTAAAAACTGATACTCAATAATGACTATGACTGCTTGTTAATCGTTTTTGGTAGAGAGAATGATTTAATGCAAAGGAAAACAGTTACAAAGACCCTTAGTATAATCCGTCCCTGTGTTCTTTCTGCATGTGTATGGGGCTTTAAGGCAGTTTTTTCTTGTAATCTGAATGAATACATTTTAATGTTTATTTTTATATACTATACCGTGTTTAGGATTGAATTTAGACATTGAGTGATATATTTAAGTTTTTTTTCTAATTTTTTCAGTAACGGCAAATGTGACCCGTGTCAACCAGGATTTGGATCTGTTCTGTTGAAGGCCTTACTTGATAATATGTCATTTTTACCTGCAGCAGCAACTGGTGGTATGTGAAATTAGTTTCATCACAAATAATAGTAGTCATAGGAAATATCTCACAATGTATTTGAGATTATTTAGTCAGCATTTTTTCCTCTGTTATTCCCCCCTTTTTCTTTAGCTTCTCTACAGGCTGACAGATTATGATAAGGTGGGCAGATACTCTGTTCAATAATATTGCTTGGAAAAAGTGGGAGAGTTAAGTAAATAGCAAGTCATCTTAATTCATACATTTTCTATACTTCATTCAAATCATTGAGTTGTTTGGTTATTTGCAGACCGTAGATCCAATACCTCAAATTGCTAAAATGCCAGTAGGTGCCAGAGAGATGACATAAGAAAATGGTCCATGCATATATTGTGTGTGATTGGTAGGGATTTGGGCAAACCAGAAAAGGGGCCATTAGGTTTTTTCAACACCTGAACACTATAGACATGCCATTCAAGAATGAATGTAGTTATCAAGTAACATTTTGCAAAACAGTCTCCTAAAATAGCACATATATAAATTGATAAAGATTTTAAAAGTATTTTCAATGTCTTTTGCCATTTTAGTTACTATAAAGAGCTATTAATTTGCCCTTCTAAACCTAATGTTATCTTTTTGTAGACAGTTTTTAGTCTTTTGTTTAATAATCAGCAAGTTGTCTGAATGAGATAAATATACTTCACAAGGATTTGATCTTTATGGTTTTATAGAAAAAATCCTCAGAGTTAGTTGATAAATGGTTGTATTATCATTATCTTAATTTGGATAAAGAATCTCTTTATATTTTCCTTGATCATATTTTGGGTAGAACAGTTAATTTTATGTTACATAGGGTAGGATGTTTTGGACTTGGTTGCTCACTTTAATAGGCTTTGCAGTTTAAAATCATTATTTGAGGATGGTCTTTGAGATAGGATGCTTAAAGTCTGGGGTGTACTTATATACCTCAAATTTTATAAAAGAGCCCTAAAATACATCATGATGATCATCTTTTGAACTGTGTTGGTCTGTGTCTAACTTGCAGTATAGCATAACTGTACTCTGTTCACTTGCTAGTAGCTCATTGTCATCCATTGTTTTTGAAAATTTTTGTATAAACCACACTATTCCAGAAAGGATAGTTTGGAAGATTTGACAGCTCTGTACTTTTCCAGCTATTCAAAAATGTCCCTCAGGGTCATCTCAAGTTAGTGAAAATCTGAATGACTATATTGACTTGATATACTTCTTTAAAAATGTGAGATTCCCTCTCATTGTCCTCTAAGAGTCCTCCAAAGAGTTAGTCGTTGAGAGTTGTTTTGTAAGGGGACTTACAAGAATGTAATATGACTTTCTCTTTGTTAGAGAAAAATGAGGAAAAGAAACATTGATTTGCTTTTATTGTTTTCAGGTTCCGTCTATTGGTATTTTGTCTTACTGAATTATGTTAAAGATGAAGATTTGGCTGGGTGCAGCACAGCTTGTGCGTCTTTGCTTACTGCTGTGTCCAAACAGTTACAGGACAGGCTAACGCCCATGGAAGCTTTACTGCAGACAAGGTATTTTAATATACTTAATGCCTAATAATGGTCTTTCAGGATATGACACCAGCTTTGCACACAAATGCTAAAATACATATTTGCCTGCAAAAATCGATTTAATTTATGCTTTTCCTTTTTTGGAACATTAGTCTTAGGTTTTCTTTTCCTCTGTTTTCTCTGAAATAATTCTTTTAACAATTTTGAAAGTCCTGAAGATGATTACACAGGGGATCCATTATATTAGAATACTTAAAAGTGGTATTTCTTGCTAATTGAAGAAGCATTTAAGATCATTTCTTTACTGTTCATACTTTGTGGTTGAAGTTAATAAATCATTTACTGGCCTTAACTAGTATTCTTCATCTGCTTGTTGATTTTTCTAAAAACTTCCAACATAATGAAATAAATAGCTAATGGTTAGATTTGAGTTCTTGCCTGATCTTCAGTATTTGAAGTATTATTTTATTTAACATGATGATTTTGTAATCTTTTTAGGGGAGAAATTTTGATTCTGATGAAATTTTACTCTAAGTCTTTGTACTTTCTGCTGATTCAGTGTAATTATTGATGGAGTTGAGGGAAGGGTGCCTGATAATCTCTTCCTTACCTCAGCCTGCAGATGAAGATTCAATCTTGGTTCATTAGCTACCGATTTATTGGAATCACATTTGTTGAGTCTCTGGCCCACATCTTCTAGAGTATAGCTTTCCAGGGAACACAACTGAGATTCATTGAGTGTAGTGGGTTAACCCTGTTTAGTGTATCCTTTCGCCCTGTGTCAAAGTGATTTCAAATCTAAGTAAATGGGTATTTAGTTAATTGGATGTCCAACAGGAAAATTGTTAGGACATTATTTTGTTTTTCAGATATGGATTATATAGCTCACCATTTGATCCAGTCCTCTTCGATTTGGAAATGAGCGGCTCTTCTTGTAAAAATGTGTACAATAGCAGCATTGGTGTCCAGTCAGATGAAATTGATTTATCTGATGTCCTTTCAGGTAGTAACTTCTCTTATTAAAGGAATTTCTGAATTTTGTATCTTCTGTTTAAGCTATCATTGACTTAATAGATGATAGTTACCACATTCTGTCTTTAAAAACTAAACTTCTTTAGAATTTCACCTTAACAAACATCTGAAATGGCCTTTCTTAACTCTCCCCTCAAAAAGATTACGGAAGTTATTTTTGCAAGGATTGTTTGTTTTTTTTGTGTTTCTTTGAATGTTAGTGTGACTTTAATCCTCATAAGAGACGATTTAAAATTTGATTATTTGTTGTAGCCTTTTCAGCTTTATTTGGTATGCTTTTTATGTCCACAAAATTAAAGAACAGTTTATTTCATGTCAACAAATAAAACTAATGTATATTTATTGTAATAAGTAAAGATGCAGAAAGAAAAATAATTTTGTGTATCTACTGGCATACTCAGATAAACTCTACAGTTTTACATGTATTCTTGTATTCTTTTCTGAAGAATTTGCTTTTAGGATTTAACATATAACACCGTGTAACCTTTTCAAGTGCTAGAATTTGGCGTTTATTTAGTTTTGTTAAATAAAGCAGTGACTATTTTTTTTTTTTTAATTTTCTTCCACCTGACCGAACTTACTATAAGTGTTGCTAATAAACCACAGTGTTAGAATTTTCGGTAAAAATATTAAGATAATTACCACATTAAATAGAAGTGAATTTGGGGGTTAATTAATTTCAGTTTCTTTTACTTTAAATGATAAATTGTGAAGAAAAGCAAATGAGAAAAATCAAATACAGAAATATAAATAGTACGTAAAGTGCCTTAATTCCAACCTTTCCACCATCTCAGATTACTTTTATTAACAGGATGTTTAGCTGTGTAGACTTGTTTGCTACACATGTTCATGAAGACTTTTAATGAAAGAGATCATACTTGTCTGTTAACTTTTAAAGGCTTATGTTTTAAAGGCATTTTAAAGGCTTATGTTGCTGTGGGTATATGTGTCTTCCTCTGTTTGATGACTTAGGCTCTATTTTATGCTGTTCTATCTCTATCCAAATGACACATTAATTTATGAATGGAACTCAGAGAAACAGCTGGAATTACATATATAGGTGCCTTTCTGTGTATGTTAGGATAGAATCAGATTCATGATGGAGAGAGTGTAAGGAGAAGACCATAAAGCTCAGGTCAGGCCAAGGAATTAAATACACTAGAGCAGCACACTCTGTAAAGAAGACCCAGAAGAGGAGACTTAGAAATCAGGACCTAAGTCTCCATATCAATGTCTCATTATTTATTCTTCAGTATCAGTCCTTGTGCAGTATTCCTTTTCTCAGTTAATGGCATCACTGACACAAGTTAGAAATCTGAATGTCATCCTTGATACTTCTTTCTCGGCCTCTACATTGAGGCTGTCAACAGATCCTGTCTCTTTTTACCCTGTCATATATTTAAAATCTATTCTCTTACCTCCCACAATCACGTGATTACAGGAAAGCCAGTCATCTTGAATATGGGCTACGATAATAGTGTCGTAACTGGTCTTTCTGCATTGTTCTTGTCTAACCCATCTCCTACCCACCTCCCTTCTGGTAACCATCAGCTTGTTCTCTATAGTTCAAAGTCTGTTTCTTGGTTTGCCTCTCTCTTTTATCCCCTATGATCATTTCCTTTGTTTCTTTCTTGAATTTTACCTATGAGTGAAATTATATGGTATTTGTCTTTCTCTAACTTATTTCACTTAAAGATAATACTCTCTAGCTCCATTCATGTTATTGCAAATAGCAAGATCTCATCCTTTTTTATGGCTGAGTAACATTCCTGTGTGTGTGTGCATATGTGTGTGTGTGTGTACATACACACCCCACATCTTCTTTCTTCATTCATCCATCGATGGACATTTAGGCTCTTTTCATAATTTGGCTATTGTAGATAATCTGCTGTAAACATCAGGGTGCATGTATTTCTTCAAATTAGTGTTTTTATATTCTTTGGGTAAATACTTAATATTGCAAATGTTGGGTTGTAGGGTAAGCACTTTCTTTTAAATTGTATGATTAGTTGTTTCATGCCTATTAACCTAGTAACACCAAATAATGTGTTTCATGAGATTGAGGCCTGTCCTTTTTTTATGCATTTCCCATGTCTTGAATTAAGTAAGTGCTCAGTAATTTTTTTTTTAAAATATGTGTCAGGTCCTATGGTATGCACCAGTGAAATGTTGGAGAACATGGTGGTGTCACTTTAGTCTTATATTTAATTTAGCTTTCAGATGTTACTAGTTTTTGTATCTTCCCATTCTTTCCATCTTTGGTTTCTATTTAATTTTATCTGTTCAGGAATTCTGTTTTTTTTTTCAAATTTATTTTAATGTTTTATTTATTTCTGAGAGAGACAGACAGACAGATAGTGTGAGCAGGGGAGGGTCAGAGAGAGAGGGAGACACAGAATGTGAAGCAGCCTCCAGGCTCTGAGCTAGCTGTCAGCACAGAGCCCGACGCAGGCCTCTAACCCATGAACCTTGAGATCATGACTTTAGCTGAAGTCAGACACTTCACCGACTGAGCCACCCAGGTGCTCCTCAGCAATTCTGTTTAAAGCAGTGCTAATTCCAGAAAATTTGGTCAGTTCCAAAAATAAATCGTTTCCTCCATAGCGTATACACTGTTAATTCTTCTGTGTTCTTCCGTCTGGCCTTCTTGCTGTGGTTTTACTGTTCATAGTTGTGATCATGTGAATTAATTTAATTTTTTTTTTCAACTACATATGCCAACTTAAACTACAGTTGATCTTTCAGCAACATGAATTTGAACTGCGTGGGTTCACTTAGGCAGAACTGTTTTCGATAAGTACAGTACAATTCTGTAATGTATCTTCACTTATGATTTTCTCATTAACATTTTCTTTCCTCTAGGTTACTTTAATGTAAGAATACAGTAATATATTACATATGACATGAAAAGTATATGTTAAACATCTCTTTATATTAACTGTAAGGGATCTGGTCAGAGTAGGCACTAAGTTGTCAAGTTTTGAGGGAGTCAGAAGTTACATGTGGATTTTTGACTCTGCACTGGGTTGGCACCCCAACTTCAACATTGTTCAAGGGTATTTCCATGATTATAAAGTAGTAGTCTTCATTCTAGAAAATTGGTAATATATATGAAATATAAAGATCTATTTATAGATAAATTTGTATAATATTTTGGAATGTTTAATGTATAATGTTTTGGAATGTTTCTTTACTTTATATTTAGTGTCATATTTGTACAGTTGATATCAAAGAAATACTTTATGCATACTTAACAGACTGTGGAATAGCTAATATTAGTAACTGTTTCATTATATTTTCTTCATATAAAATCTTAATCACTTGTTGCTGTTTTGTATTAACTGAATGGCCACTAAGTTGCTTTTATGTGACTTTGATTTTGCAGCAGGGAAACAGGATCTTCTGTTTTTGAGTTTTCTTAATATTGTGTCTGTCGTGGAAGCCCTGTATGACGTTTGTGTGTTTATGCATCTTTTCTAATTAAGATTGTAGTAGCAGGTATAATTTTCCATAGGACTGTTGCCATTTAAAAATTCACTTACGTATCATGAAACTTGTCTCTTTTCTGCAATAGGAAATGGAAAGGTCAGTAGTTGCACAGCTGCCGAAGGTAGTTTCACATCTCTCACCGGACTTCTAGAAGTTGAGCCCCTGCACTTTACTTGTGTGTCAACTAGTGATGGCACCAGAATAGAAAGGGATGATGCAAGTACGTTTACTGGTATATACCTTCTTTTATTATATACTCCTTTTATTGTACATTTTATGCTGACATAAATACAAAGTGATAATATAAGTAATTCAGTATCAGTTTATGTTATTTCTAAGTTCCTTTAGTGTCATGTTAATAGAAACTTATTAATAAGAGGGAAAAATCTTAAGTATTTTTCTGTTCGAAGTCAGTTCATAGCAGTTTTTTCCTACCTTCTAGAACACTATCTTAAGTCCTTTTGTTTTTAGGTATGTGTATTTTTAGATGCCTTTTAATTTGGAAAATATCAGACATAACAAAAGTAAAGGGAAAGGTACAATTGATGCATTTCCTTTGCTTAGCCTCAATACTCCCAACTACTGGCTACTCTTAACATGTAGTTTTGGTGTTGTAATGCTATGTTTTGCATTTAAAGTTGACAGTGTATTTGGTAATATCTTTGAGAAGGTTGAGAAGAGTGAAGAGGGAATACTATTTTTCCAGCTAGTTTAAAGCATCTTCAGACATATGAACCAATATTTCAGTGTGTTGAATATGCGGTATTATTGGTGTTTTTAATGAGTAGTCAGTGGGAACTCTTTTTAATAAGCCTTCTTTCTGTGCTTTTTTCCTCATTTTGTAAGATAAGTATTTATAATTCAGTGTTGGCACACATGATTGAAATTTTAATTAAAAATATTAGCTAGGGTTTTATCTTTATATTACGGTCACAGAAGAGTTGGAATATTGTCTTGAATGAATTCTGTTGGTGGTTTTATGTTTGTGGGTTTCTTTTTGTTTTCTTCAATAGATTAACAGAAAGGAAAAACAGTTTGAGAAGTCACAAAACTTTTCAAGAAGGTTTTTTAAAAGAAAAGTTATCAGGGCACCTGGTCAAGAATTTCTGACTTGGGCTAGGGTCATGATCCCAGAATTATGGGCTTAAGCCCTGCATTGCACTCAGCACTGAGCCTGGAACCTACCTGGAGTTCACTCTCTTTCTCCCTCTGCCCCTCTTTCCAGCTCCCCCCCCCCCCCCCAAAAAAAAANTGTGGAAGTAACCACTAAGTGAAATTTTTGGGTTACCTAATTTACATGAGAGTTTTCAATTAAAATCTTACATAGGGATGCTAGAATGATCAATTTTATTTGTGTTTGCTTTCTTGGATTGTTGTAATCATTTTGTAGAGACATCCATTTAAATTGGAATAGAAAAATGCTGTGACAAGAAATTGAACTTTCAGAGAACTCTTTTATTATAAATCAGACTCTTTTGGAACTGTCATGAAATTAAGTATCTAAAATACATGTGTTTGAGTAAGTAATGCTTTCAGAAGGTATAAAATTTTGTAACAGATGGCAGATTAGGTTTGAAAAAGAGAAGTATTCCTCATACACCCTGTCATCTCCTACAAAGCAAGCAATGGAGCCACTTTCTTGTATTTCCAAAGACAGTGTGCAGTCATATTTGTACTTCACCCACACTGAAACCATGACCGGTAAAGGGGTTATTTATTAAATGTTAGGGCAGAGTCTTTTTTTTTTTTTTTTAAGTGTATTTATTAATTTTGAGAGAGAGAGGGAGAAGGAGAATCTCAAACAGGCTCCACTCTGTTAGCACAGACCCCAACTCAAGACTCAAGCCCACAAACTGTGAGATCATAACCTGAGCTGAGATCTTCAGATGCTTAACTGACTGAGCCACCCAGGTGCAAGGCAAAGTCCTGACTGTGATTGTAAGGTGCTAAAAGGTGATTGTAGTCTCTCAACTTCCTGTTTACTTTTCTTTTTTTGAAAAATGTTAGCTGTGAAGTATAGTTCCATTATGAAAAAGTGCAGAAAACAATTGTATAACCCAGAAATTTATGACAAAAACTATCCATGTGACCACCAAATCAAGAAATAATTTTCAGGGGTGTCTGGGTGGCTCAGTCATTTAAGTATCCGACTTTAGCTCAGGTCATGATCTCACGGTCTATGAGTTCGAGCCCTGTATCAGGTTCTGTGCCGACAGCTCAGAGCTGGAACCTGTTTCAGATTCTGTGTGTGTGTGTCTCTCTCTCTCCCTGCCCTTCTGCCGCTCACACTCTGTCTCTCTCAAAAATAAAATAAAAACATACAAAAAATTAAAAAAGAATTTTTTTCCAACACTTTGGAAAGTGTCTTCATGGTCTGCTTCCACTTATTTCTCCCTCACTTTCTAAAAGGGAAACATTGTCCTAACTTTTAGAGTAATCTTCTCTTGGTTTTCATTTCATTATACAAGCACTTACATATTTCTGAATGCTGATTGAATAGGGTCTATATTTATAATATAAAATTATATTTATGTGTTTTTTGGTCTACCTTCTGTTCAGTGTTATGATTGTTCAGTGCATGAAGATACTTGGTTGTTTTTCATTGCTCCTTAAAATTCTGTTGTCTAGATAAAAAAAATTGTGTGTCTAATGTTTGATTAGTATACTATTGATTGATATTTGGGTTGTTTGTGGTACTTTTAGTACTACTGGATATATTATTTTCTTCGATATGAATGTAGTAGTTGATTTGTTGCTTCATGGGTTTTGCATATATTCAACTTTAGTAAGCAACATTAAAGAAATGCACTTCTTAATCTTCAAATACATGAGGATTTTCTAGTTGTCTTATTATTGATTTCTATTTAAATTGCTATAGGGTCAAAAATTACTCTGTCAGTCTTTTAGACTGTGTTGGGAATTGTCAAGGATCAGTTTTTATTTGCTTAAAAAAATTTTTAATGTTTGTTTATTTTTGAGAGAGAAAGAGAAAGAGACAGCTCAAGCAGGGGAGGGACAGAGATAGAAGGAGACACAGAATCTGAAGCAGGCTCCAGGCTCTCAGAGCCTGACATGGGGCTTGAACTCACAAACCATGAGATCATGACCTCAGCCCAAGTCGGACGCTCAACTGACTGAGCCACCCAGGTGTCCTCAGAATCAGGTTTTAGAAATATTCCATAAATATGTGACAACAATATTTACACCTGTTGGTAAATTGTACTCTGTCCATTTAGGTGTGTTTGCTAAATGTGTTCTTTGAATTCTCTTTCTATATTGATTGATTAACTCCTTAGTTTCTAAGGAGTTAAATTCTTGTCACTGTGCCTGTGGATTTGTAATTTTGAGTTTTATCAATTTTTATGTATTTTATGTATTTACCATACAAATTCACAATGATTGTTACCTTTCATGTGAATTGAATCTTTCATTATTAAGAATTATCTCTTTATCTCTGATGGCTATTTTTCCTAAAATTACTTTGAGCTTATATACTTTGTGTCAGCTTTCTTTTGGTTACTGTTAATATGATAGATATTTTTCCTTCTTTTTACTTTAAACTTTTTCTTTCATGGCTGCTTATAGTTGCTTTTTTAAAATCCAGTCTGATACTTTGTCTTTCAGTTGGAATATTTATTTGCTTTTAAAGTAATTACTGATATATTTGCTCTTAAGTCTGCTATTTTTTTTAATGTTTATTTATTTTTGAGAGAGCCCAGGAGGGACAGAGAGAGAGGGAGACACAGAATCCTGAATCTGTGGCACAGAGCCTGACCTGGGGTCTCAACTCCCCAACTGCGAGATCATGACCTGAGCCAAAGTCAGTTGCTTAACTGACTGAACTGCCCAGGTGCCCCTCAATCTGGTGTTTTCCTTCTTTTTTTGGGTGATTATATTTTTGGGGGGCTGTTTGCCTACTTTTTACTGTTTTTAGCAGTTAATCCCAGAGGTGATAATATACACATACCCTTTATATATTCAGAAGTCCAGTTGCTGTTTGTATTGTACAGTGCAAATATCTAGAACATTTACCACCTTTCTGATTTATATGGCGTTGTGGTCTTATACCTTAATTTTACTTGTATTTTGTTTCCCAAATGCATTATTACATTTTTTTTATATTCACTGTTCATTTGGATTTATCTCATAATTCCATTTTATTTCCTCTTTTTTTCTTTTTTGGCATTTGAGCTGCAATCAAGTATAATTTTCTTTGTTTGCAAAGTATTCCATAAGGTCTCTTTTTATTGTTGAATGATGAGTAAACTTAGTTTTGAAAGAGGAAACTTTTAAATTTTAAAAACATAGTTAGATGAACAAGCCACACAGCCATTATCCACATTCCAGTATTATTGATGTTTTTCACATTTCTTTTATCTCGGCTTTTTTTTTCTTTGCTGAAGCACTTCAAAACAAATACTAGATATTATATTGTTTTTCTTTTCATATATATATATAAAATGTATAATACAGGTGTAAAGTACCTAAACAGTGTGGATATGGTCTTTAATAACTGATGCAACATATTCATTTTTATCATAGTCATGTAAACTATAATTTGTCCTGATCCATTTTTATCATAATCGACTAAATTAGCGTAATCAATTTCATGGTATGGTCTGTTTTCCACACTTAATTGAATTTATCTGAATATCCAAACAGTATATTTTACATTTGGCTTATTAGATCCAGAGGTGTCCTCTTCATTCTCAAAGTATGTTTTGACATGTTACAGAATTTTAAGTTAGTTATTATTTCTCTTAGTGATTTAAAGATAGTTTTTTCTTGTCATTTCCACTGTGTGTGTTAGACATTGCCTGTCAGTCTCACTATTCCTCTTTTAAGGTTACTGTCAGCTCTCAAGCTATTTGTGAGATTCATTCATATTCTCCCACCCCACCACCCCGAGCATTTTTCTGTGATGTTCCTATAGTCAGTTTCCTTTGTACTTATCCTGCTTAGGATTCATAAGCCTTCCTGAAACCTTACTTGATAGCTTCCATTAGCTTTAGAAAGATCTCAGCCATTAACTGTTCAAACAGTGCTTCTGCCTTGTTTTCTGTATTCTTTTTCTGCATTTCCCGTTTCATGTGTTACACCTCATCATTTATATAAAATTTATTCAAAAAATTCTCCGTTTTTTTAAGACCTCTCCTTTTACTATGGCTATTTTCTTCTAATTTATCTTAGTTTACTAGTTCTCATTCTCTCCTATTTATGGGAAAAAACTACCCTTACTCTACTCTGCTGCAGTGTTAGTATTGTCCTGTTAAAATCATATCTGCTCTGGTATGGGTCTGTTTTTGTTCCATTGGTCAGTTATTCTAGCCTTATGCAGTACCTAATTGTCTTAATTATTGTAACTTTATATTAAGTCTTGAAATCTGATAGTATACACTCATCAGTTTTGTTTTTCTTTTTTGGTAGATGTTAAAAATTGGTATAAAGCTTGTTGTGCAGTCATTGTCACCAATTGCAGAATATTTACATTACTCCACAGAGAGCTTCTGTAGTCATTAGCAGTCACTCCCCATCACCCCTCCCCTCCATCGCCTGGCAGTCACTAATTTTTGTTGTGTGTCTATGGATTTGTCCACCCCATACATCTCATATAAATGTGGAATCATAAGTTTGTGGCCCTTTAGTCTTGCTTCTTTCACTTAGCATAATTTTTCATGTTTCATCCATGTAGCATGTTTCAGTACGGCATTCCTTTTTATGACTGAATAGTATTCCAGTGCATGGATATGCTACTTTTAAAACAACTTGGATATACTTCATATTGTTTATGCACTTAGACGTTAATGGATGTTTCAGTCATTACTTCTTTTTAAAAAAATTTTTTTTAATGTTTTATTTATTTCTGAGAGAGAGAGAGACACTGTGAGCAGGGGAGGGTCAGAGAGAGAGGGAGTCACAGAATCTGAAGCAGGCTCCAGGCTCTGAGCTGTCAGGATAGAGCCCGATGTAGTGCTTGAATCCATGAACCGTGAGATCATGACCTGAGCCAAAGTCGGATGCTTAACTGACTGAGCCACCCAGGCACCCCATTTGAGTCATTACTTCTTTTTTGGCTGTTAAGATAAACGCTGCTGTGCAGCATATTTGTGTATATTTTTGTGTTTTCACTTCTCTTGAGAATATACTTAGGAGTGGAATTCACCATTTTTCTTCTTAAACACAAGGTTTTCTTTTTTTATTAAAGTTTTTAAGAAATATTTATTTTTGAGAGAGAGCACACGTGCACCTGCCCACAAGCAGGGCAGGGGTAGAGAGAACGAGAGGGAGACAAAGAATACAAAGTAGCCTCCAAGCTGTTGGTGCAGAGCTCGATACAGGGTTCAATTTCAACAACCAAGCTGCGAGATCGTGGTCTGTACCGAAGTCGGATGTTTAACCAACTGAGCCACCCAGGCACCCCTAAGAATAGTTTTTCTTAAAGATTCTAGGTCTTTGTTATTTCTCTTTCCCCCTCAGCTTTATTGAAATATAATTGACATCATAAGACTGAGCAAATTTAAGATGTACAATGTATTGGTTTGATACATTCATATATCCTAGAATGATTACCATGATAGCATTAGCTAATGCCTCTGTCCTATCACACAATTACCATTTATTTTTCTGTGTTGAAAACATTTAAGATCTAATCTTAGCACCTTTCAACTACCCACAGTAAAAGGAGAGATTTAAAAACTAAGAATCATATTCATATTGATGGTGTAACACATGAAATTGAAAATGCGAAAGTATAAACTGTACAGCATTATTATTATATTATTAACTTTATACAGCATTATTATCATGATGCTGTACATTAGATCTTTGTGTTTCCATTTAAATTTTAGAATCATCTTGTCAGATAATACACCTAAAAGTTGTTATTTTTTTAATTTGGAATTTGAATATAAATCATTTTGGGAGAATTGACATCTTAATATTAAGCCTTTTACTTCATTAACATGATATATCTAGTGTATTTAGGTCTTCAGTTGCTCTGGGAGATGTTTTTAGTTTTTAGTGTTGATGTTTAGCACATCTTTTTCAGATTTATCCTTAGCTGTTTGATTTTTTTTTTTTGCTAATAAAGCAATATTTTTCTTTATTTCCCTTTTTTTGGTTGCTTGTCTTTAAAAGTATAATTAATTTGTGTATATTAATCTCATGTGACACTTTTATATTAGCTTACCAATTCTAATAGTTTTAGATTCTTAAAGACTTTATATATACAATCATGTCATCTGTTAATAAGTTTTATTTTGTTGTTTTTCTAATCATTATATCTTTTACTTTTTTTCTTGCTTTTTTGTGCTTTCTAGAATTTACTACATGATACTGAATAGATATGGTGGTTATGGTAGTTTTTATTTTGTTTTCATCTCTCTCTCTCTCTCTCATATATATAAATGGTTTTTGACTCTCTCTGTATAAAAATAGAAAAGGATATTGCAGACTCAGACTGGGCAAAAGAGCTAAAAAATTTGTAGTTGCAAAATCACTTATTTCTTTTGGAAAGTATCTTTGTGTTTCTGGTGACTTACTTCATTTTCCCACAAGTATTATTTGGGCATTGGATTTTAAAGTCTGTTTAGGGCTAAACTCCACATGGTTAATACTGAATATGACTATAATTACCCAAAAAAGTACAATAGGAGTGCTTAAGTAAGTCCAACAATTTTCCCACTGGAGTTGGAATTAATAGCTGTCTCTTTGATGGAACATTAGATGAAGTAAATGGATTTCATTTGGCAGCACTTAGCTTATGTGAGTTTTGATTGCTCGCTCTTTGACCAAGCTTGTAGGATTCTTGAAAGTTAAATGAAGTATAGTATGGCTATTCTGTAATAAATGTATGTTGTTTTTTTTAAGTTGAGGACACTTTTAATTGTAAAAGTTTTCATTGTTACTGCTATCTTGTTGATTACAGTTTAATTTTTTAAATAGTTTATTTTTTGAATCCTGGCACAGTGTAGCATTGTTACTTGTTAAGATAGGCTGTCATGTACCTGGGTTTTTTTCCCCCGCCTCCCTTTCAGGTATTAGCAAATTGCTTTCTTCAGCTTTAGAGTCATTACGTATACAGTGGGTAACAGTAGAACCTACCTGTGTGCCACTGCAAAGACAGATGAGTTGATTCAAGTAAGTTCCGTGCTTGGCACTGTGCTTCCTCATTGGCTTTGTGTTCACACAGTCCTTGGTTCCAACCCTAGTTTTACCACTACCAGCTCTACAGGTCCCTTCTCTGAGTCATCAATTTAAAAACAGAGTTTTAGTATCTGCTTCTCAGGTTGTTCATCTCTTGAATACAGTAATTAGTTAAAATACTGTCACATGGTAATGCACACTAAACATTTGCTACTGTTGTAATGGTTCTCTTTTCCCAATATACCTATATTTTGTGCTAATCTGTTTCATTAAGTTGTGATATTAAGCTTTTATCTTAGCTTTTCCTAAGAGTTTTCCACAAATATTGTTAAATATTTAATGAGGAGTTATTTCTACAATTTATATTTGAGTAACACTGTAAAGTCAAAGATGTTTAACCTACAAGATTTCATAGAGCCGTTAATGGTAATATTCATGTGTAAGCCGCTGTGCCAGACTTACTTGACATAGGTCAAATCAGAGCTGTTTCTCTCCATATTAGTGTTCTGGGGAGCATATGGTAGGAAACATTGTTTTACGTATTCTATGTGGGCCAGACTGTGTCTAGGCTATGCTTTAAAATGAAGACATAAGTATCATCAGATTTTTTAAATGATATTCTTATAATTGAAGGTTTTTTTGACCTTTTTGCAGGAGGGAGAAGGAGGTATTGCTATAGGAAAACTTAGTAAAGCAAATTTCAGTTTATTTGTTATGCTCAAATTGTATAATAGGATTACTCTCATTTTGTGTTTTTATTTTAGCCATATTAAATGGGATTTCTTACATGCTGAAAATGTTTCTAAGTTCAAAGGTATACTAACTAATTTTTCTTTGATTTGGGAATAGTTCCTGGATCCCTTAAAGTCAAATACTAGTATTATCAATGAGTATGCTTTTATCATTAAGACTTTTGTCATTAAGACTTCCCTATTATACTCTATAGCTTACTATCTTTTAAAATGAAACTTTAGTTTTAATGTCAAAATAGTATACTTGGAATATGTTTCTATGTGAACCTTTTCTTCATCCCTTTTCTCCCCCCTTGTCTTACGCCAGTGAGTTCCTTCGGGGTTACTCCTGCAGTAGGTGGACTGTCATCGGGGACAGTTGGGGAAGCTTCGACAGCCCTGAGTTCAGCAGCCCAGGTAGCTTTGCAGTCTCTCTCTCATGCAATGGCTTCAGCCGAGCAACAGCTGCAGGTGCTGCAAGAGAAACAGCAGCAGCTTTTGAAGCTTCAGCAACAGGTTGGAGACTCTTTGGCTCTTTGTTCATGCTGTCTCTAAACTTCAAAAGCTGAAAAAAGTACTGTAAAAATGACCATTATTTTCGTAAAGGAGAGTAGGTTGACCGATCTGAGCTAATCAGTTTCTGCAAAAATTGAGGTAATGTCTTTGTGATATATCTGAGTGTTTAAAAATTATGTAAGTAAATTTTATTTGGCAAGTATCTGAGGGATTATAATTGATATTTGGGGGGGGCAGTCTTTAAGTAAAATTCATCGTAACTCCGTTTAAACACTCTTGGTCTAATGTTATGGTTACCAGTTACTATTTTTATATATTGACGAACCTAAAACATTTTAAAAATGATTTGAAATCATGTGGATTAAAATTTAGTAACAACGACAGATGCTTGGGAGTTTTCATTGTTGTCTAAATACATCCCTTGCGATTCTAGGTGACAGATTGCTTCAGGTTAGGCGACACAAGGGTCAGCCTCCTCCGATTAATGTTTTATCCTGAGTAGAGTTGTGGTTCCTTGTTTATATGGCAGTTGTTCTTCTTCCTTTCCACCTTTGCTTTGTGGAAGTCCAAGTTTCCAGAACGCAGGGAATTTGATCTCAAATATTTAATGAAGTTCATATAGTGAAGAAAAGCTCAATTTACGTTGAGTCCATTTAATTTCATTTTTACTTAACTAGGATCTAGTGAACCATGTTTATCTTCATAAGGCATTCCTGTGTAGTGTTCTCCACAGTTAGGTAGGCAGGATCCGTCTAAATTTGTTGTCTTTACTTCTTTTACAGAAAGCAAAGCTGGAAGCCAAGTTGCATCAGACAACAGCCGCAGCGGCTGCCGCAGCATCAGCAGCTCCAGCAGTAGGTCCTGTTCACAACTCTGTGCCTTCCAACCCGGTGGCAGCCCCCGGATTCTTCATCCACCCATCTGATGTTATTCCACCCACTCCAAAAACAACACCACTCTTTATGACTCCACCACTCACCCCACCCAATGAAGCAGTTTCCGTTGTGATTAATGCCGAACTTGCACAGCTTTTCCCAGGCTCAGTTATTGATCCCCCAACAGTCAATCTTGCTGCACATAACAAAAATTCCAACAAGTCCAGAATGGTAAATTCTTATATTTTAAGTAGGTGTGCGCTTAGACGTTTAAAAATATTGTGATGTATACACTAGCTTGAGAAGGCAAAATTGTATTATGCCAATGTGATACATCAAATTAGATTGTTTTCTAAAATTTTACAGAATGTACATCAGATGAGACTTGTTAATTTGATATACGGTTACTAGTTTGTATAGAGCAAGAGTAATATCAATATAGAGTTATACTTTTTTCTTTTCTAGAATCCACTTGGTTCTGGTCTAGCTCTTGCAATTTCTCATGCTTCACATTTTCTTCAACCTCCACCTCACCAGTCCATTATTATAGAGCGAATGCATTCAGGTAATCTTTGACTTTCTTAAGGTATTTTTCTTGCCTGTTCTGCTAGCCCTTAATATTCTGTAGTTGATTTTTCCTTTCCAAGTTAATCACTTCTGTTCCTTGGTAAGTACATTTTACCAGAAGTATGTACTACATAAGGCTCCAGCTGTGTAGTAACCACATTGGGTGGCAAAGTGCTCCTGGGTAGGTTGACTAGTTCTGTCTAGGCTGTGGATTTCACCTGGACATGGATCCCACCTGTTGAACTCTAATGGACATGTATATCTAACTCCATTGTAGCTGCTCAATTATCATTACACTGGAAGTTACACTTAAATATTCCTAAGAACAGCATCCCGGTGTTGAAATCATTTCCAGAAAATAGCAGACAGACTTACTGCTGAATTTAGTAACTTAAGTAAGATTAATAACATTTCATGGTCTCTTGATAATTCAAATTCTACTTAAGTTTATTCCATATTTACATGCTAGCAACCTGTAACTGGGATAGGTGGTTCACTAATAAACCACAGGTGATTTTAACTTTATCATCCTATCAAACTATTAGTTCTGGGCTTGTGCTGCAGCAGAATTCAACAGACTCCTCTTATAGAAGAAAGTACTATGCCTATAATGCAGACTGTGTCACTTTGCATCATATGAATAGTTTATTGCATTGCACTGTTTCTTTTTGGAAGAGAGAGTTTTTTAAAAAAATAAACAGTTGAATTCTTTTTGGTTTTAATAAATTTTAAAGTTTATTTGTTATTTAGAGAGAGAGAGAGTGCATGAGCTGGGGTGAGGCATAGAGAGAGAGAGGGAGAAACAGACTCCAGGGTAGGTTCTAGGCTCTCAGTTGTCTGTGCAGAGGCCAACCTAGGGCTTGAACCCAGCAGCTGTGAGTTCATGACTTGAGCTGAGGTCAGATGGTTAACTGACTGAGCCACTCAGCTGCCCCTAAAGTAAAAATTCTTAATGGTGTTTTTTGCTCAACTAATCCTTCATTGGTATCAACATCAGCATTTGTAACGTTTAGAGTGTGTTTTGTTGTGTAGTCTTAGGAAATGTGAACAGTTGTTTATACTGCAGTTTGGTCTTGTTTTATCAATGGAATTGACTGTAGGATGTAGAATAATTATGTTCTTTGTTTTTTGTTTGTTTTTTTTTTAATCTGGGAAAGTATTGGTAACTACCTTGTTTGCTTTTAAACTAGCTCCATTAAAAACTAGTTCTAGAAATTCAGTTGATTCCTTCACTGTGAAATGTAGCTGGCAAGGTTATTAGAATAGTGCTCCTCACCGTAAAGAAGAAAAAAATTACGTGATTAATGATGCTGTCTACTATTTCACTAATTGGGCTTATTCTGAAATGTGTGTGAGCTGAGAGATGCAAATCTCTTCTTTCTTCCGTTCCTCTCTGATCATTTTTGCCTTTCATTAACGTGTGCATCTCAACCGTGCTGAGTGTGATTCTAGTACTTGTACAAAGAGGCAACCCTGTCTCTTGAGTGTGATCCTTGAGAGTAAGCCATCGACTTCACCTAGTACTGAACTGAGGAGACAGTGATGTGTCAGTAGCTGGGCAGAAACAGGGTTTGAGACAATCTGTATTTGTCTTCATTGGAGGACCTTCCTCAGGAATTTTTTATAGTGGTGGTGCTGACAGCATGTGATTTCCACCTTGCACTTTTACTTTACATTGTAACCACAATGTAAAATCTCACTCCAGAAGAAGTTAATCAAGGCTTGAGGAAACTAAGGTAATATAATTTGGTATCCTCAATGCATCTAGGTGGAAATTTATTTTTTTAAATGACCAAATGATTGAAAAAAGAACAGATACCTTTAAGAATTCATCTATATACTATTTTTGATAACACGGTTTTTCTACTCTGATGTTTTAAATTAAGTTCAGGGCACCTGGGTGGCTCAGTTGGTAAGGTATCCAGTTTCGGCTCAGGTCATGATCTGGTGGTTCGTGGGTTTGTGTCCTGCATTGGGCTCTGTGCTGACAGGGTCAGAGCCTGGATCCTATTTTAGATTCTGTGTCTCCCTCTCTGTCTGCCCCTCCCTCACTTGCACTCTGTCCCTCTCTCTCTCTCTTTCAAAAATAAATACACATTAAAAAAATTAATTACGCTTATATGCACAGTTGATTGTCATTATAGTAACAAACTTATTCTTGTGTATTTTTTGCTTCAGTCTTAACTAGCATGGATTGAGGTTTCTGAAAATTTTCAAAGGCTACCTAGTCTTTTTCTCATTTGTTTGTTGTTTAATAAGTTGATTTCATATTTTAAGATGAGTGTTCCCAACTATTTTTTAATGTATCTTTTGGTTAATTGAAACAATGGTATTTTTTGTCATCTATTGCTCTCTCTCATAGGAGCAAGGAGATTTGTGACCTTGGATTTTGGCAGACCAATACTGTTGACAGATGTATTGATTCCCACTTGTGGAGACTTGGCCTCCTTGTCAATTGACATTTGGACATTAGGAGAAGAGGTGGATGGGAGGCGACTGGTAGTGGCAACTGATATAAGCACCCATTCACTAATTCTGCATGATTTGATACCACCTCCTGTGTGCAGATTCATGAAGGTAAAATACTTCAAGACAGCGAATTCCATGTTTCTGACAAGTTATGAAAGATACTTAGACATAGAATTAAAAAGTATAACTGCTTTTTTAAATACATTGCTCAGAACTTTATTGCAGATGGATGTGTATGTATATTTATGTTTTTGCTTTTTGTTTTTTTGTTTTTTAATTTCAGATCACTGTCATTGGACGTTATGGAAGTACAAATGCCAGAGCCAAAATCCCATTAGGATTTTACTACGGTCATACGTATATCTTGCCTTGGGAGAGTGAGCTGAAGTTAATGCATGATCCTTTAAGGGGAGAGGGTGAATCTGCAAACCAACCAGAAATTGATCAGCATTTAGCAATGATGGTTGCTCTACAGGAAGATATACAGTGCAGGTTATTAGAAAATTGCAGTTTATTTAATCTTATTGAAACCTTTTATATTGTATGCCTTATGTATATTTTCCAAGAAATGCCTTTTCATAGATGTATAGAAGAGAACAAAAGGACAGGGCACCTGGCTTAAGTCAAAAGAGCATGTGACTCTTAATCTTGGGGTTATGAGTTGAAGTCCCACTTTGGGTGTAGAGATTACAAAAAAAAAAAAAAAAAGAACTTTTAAAAAAAGAACAAAAGGAAGTAGGAAACTAGAACATTACAGTGATACTTGATAAATTAAAATATTGTGATTAAATAATTGGCTCTATTTCTTTAATACTTAACTGATTAATTCTTTTTAATGGTTGTAGAGATTTAATTTTCAGTGTACATTTATACATACACATCAAAGAAAGCATTGCAGGGATTATTTTGTACATGTGTTTTTTATTTACAGGTATAACTTAGCTTGTCATCGACTGGAAACTCTTTTGCAAAGTATCGATCTTCCACCTCTCAACAGTGCTAACAATGCACAGTACTTTTTGCGAAAACCAGACAAGGCAGTTGAGGAAGATAGTAGAGTTTTTTCTGCCTATCAAGATTGTATTCAGCTACAGCTTCAACTGAATTTGGCTCATAATGCAGTACAGAGGCTCAGAGTAGCTCTAGGCACAAGTCGGAAGGTATTAAGTGAAACATCGGATCCAAAAGATTTGATTCAGACATCTTCCACAGAGCAGTTACGTACCATCATCAGATATTTATTGGACACTTTGCTCAGTCTTCTTCACTCTTCCAATGGTTTGTATTTGGCTTAAGTTCTTCAAATCCTAGAAATGTGTTTGATGTGATTTTGTTGCATGTTGTGTTGTTGTGTTAATACTTCCTGAGTATAGCTCATTTTGATATCCTATCTTTTTTTTTTTAATGTTTTATTTATTTCTGAGAGAGAGAGAGGCAGTGTGAGCAGGGGAGGGTCAGAGAGAGAGGGAGACACAGAATTGGAAGCAGGCTCCAGGCTCTGAGCTAGGTATCAGCACAGAGCCCAATGCGGGGCGTGAACCCATGAACTGTGAGATCATGACCTGAGCTGAAGTCGGGCACTTAGGCGACTGAGCCACCCAGGCGCCCCTGATATCCTTTCTAAAGTGACTATGAATTGTGTTTGTAGGTTAACTCCCCCCCCCATACTTTTACTTGTTTTTGTTTTAAATACATTTTCGATTATTTTCTTGAGTTTTGCTGTTGATGGTGGCACATCATTTAGTTATTGGCAATACATTAAATATTGTTATTATGAAAACTGTTACTAAATTGCTAACCTAAGATATTGTAATTTTCTAACCAGGGGCTATTTTTGATGAATACACATGCACTCTGAGCTATTTTTGATCATTATACATGCACACATGCAAAGACATGTACTCAGCTATCTGATATACCCAACTCCACCCGTAAGAAATATAGTTGATTGAACTGCTTCCTAGTAGCTTTTCTCCTCCCCAAGTGTTAAATTAAAATTAAAATTCTAAATTAAAATTAAAATTCTACTCGTGAAGAATAATTAAATGAATAGCAAAATAAATAAAATACAATTGTGTACTGATTGCTGGTAAAGAGGAAAGTGTACTTAGGTATGCTGATACTGATATTACAGCATACACTTAAATAGGAAATTTTATTGTTTTCTGTTTTGTAATAGGACACTCTGTTCCTGCAGTTTTGCAGAGCACGTTTCACGCCCAGGCCTGTGAAGAGCTCTTTAAACACTTGTGCATCAGTGGAACCCCAAAAATACGATTGCATACTGGTCTTCTACTTGTTCAGCTCTGTGGTGGTGAAAGATGGTGGGGTCAATTTCTTTCTAATGTTCTTCAGGAATTGTACAATTCAGAGCAGCTTCTCATCTTTCCACAAGATAGGTAGGTCACAAGATACTGGAGTTGTTTGTTATTCGTAATTTCTGCTTCTCATAGTCAGTGCTCAGATTTTGAAATCCTATATATGTGGATACTGAATGGAGAAATGAAGCATGTCTTTCCGGGGTTTGGGAAATGCCCAGCAAAGCGCATGTTGAAGATTACACATGATATAACCAGACTACCTTCTTTAGTTTTGTAATTCAATCTGCAGAGTTTGTAATTTGTGTTTACAAGTATTTCCTAACAGATTATGTTACTTTATCTGTTAAATATATTTTTTGAGACTTTGATAAAGTTCTCTTCTTGATTTCTTATAGATATAGTTAAGAAATACAACCAGTAGTTTGAAAAGAGGTAATTTTAACATCATAGCTCCAGATATTAGTCGTGCTAAGAATTGCACATCCTATCATTTGTTTGTTAAATTTCAATGTAAATTATTTTTTAAATGAGGAAATTGATTCATACTGAGTATTTATATCTCTTTTTTAGGGTATTCATGTTACTTTCCTGCATTGGTCAAAGATCTCTTAGTAATAGTGGAGTATTAGAAAGCTTACTAAATCTTTTGGATAATTTATTGTCACCTCTTCAGCCGCAGTTACCCATGCATAGGAGGACAGAAGGTATTGTTTAAAGTGGTCGTCTTTTGTAAAAACATAAGATTCCTATTACTACTGCTGTCATAAAATGGCTACTGTGAAGTACTTACTTTAATAATCATCACAACACATTTTTATGTTAATATTTTCATGATGTAGACTTTCATGTAGTTGATTGCCATATGTTTATAGCTTTAAAAGTCTATTATGTTTTCATTATTTGAATTTTGAATTTGGGAACTATTGTGTTTTTTCTATATACTCATAACTAAGATCAAACTCTCTTATTTTAGTGTTGTGTTTATTTTTGAAAGAGAAAAGGTAGAGAGAAAGAAAGAACACGAGTGGGGAAGGGACCGAGAGAGAGACATAGGCTCCACGATTTTAGCTGTCAGCAGAGCTCAATGCGGGGCTCAAAGCCTGGAATCAAGATCATGGCCTGAGCTGGATTCAGATGCTTAATTGACTGAGCCACCCAGGCACTCCTCACAGTCTCTTATTTAAGTCTCTGTTAATTTAAGGCACAGTTGCTGTTCTGGTCATCGATAATATATTTCATTTGAGCAACAAAATTGTTATTGGGAAAAAACTTAAGAACATAGTTTATAAAACTTTATGAATGAGAAAGTGAGAGATTTTTTTTTTAATTTAGTTATTGTAAGCCTAAGACTAGGACCTTATACCTTGTTTCCTAGTTTATAAATTATTATCTGTTGGATTCAACCTATGACTAAGAATCTATTTTCATACCATAGACACCTGATTGTTTTTTCTCCCTGTCATCTCTACATAGGAGTACTAGATATTCCCATGATCAGTTGGGTTGTTATGCTGGTGTCCCGGTTGTTGGATTATGTGGCAACTGTTGAAGATGAAGCAGCAGCTGCAAAGAAACCTTTGAATGGTAAAGACAGGGAAAGGTTTCTGACAGGTATCAGAAGTTTATAATAATCTGTTGGTGGGGATTTTGAGTGAGTACACAGTTGTTCCAGAACTGGCTAGTCACCTGGAAATTCCAGCTGTATGTAATTTATGTAAAGTGTGAATTAAATTTACCAGAAATCTGTTTTAAGGTTAGAATTTATTTTTGAAGGACTTAATGGACAAACCCCTATGTGAGCATGACTTTTAATGTCTGAATACAACTATGTCTTTCAATGAGGTTTTTCTAGGCTCATTTAAACACTTTGTAATACCATACATATCAGTGAATTTATGAATAGGAAATCTGTTATTTTGGTATAGTGTGTCACTCTATTTATCATCATGGAGTATTGTTCTAATCAACTATAAAGAGCTTTTATGCTTATATTCAGAAATTACCAAAAATTTTTTTGAGTTTCTGTCTTTCTCCTTGAAGTTTCGAGGCATAGAAATTTAAAAAAAAATTTTTTTATAGTTTATTATTTTAGGGACAGAGAACAAGTGAGGGAGGGGCAGAGAGAGAGGGAGACACAGAATCCAAAACAGGCTCCAGGCTCCGAGTTGTCAGCACAGAGCCCGACATGGGGCTTGAACTCACGGATCTAGAGATCATGACCTGGGCAGAAGTCTGACGCTCAAACGACTGAGCCACTCAGGCACCCCGAGGCATAGAAAAATTTAAAAATTAAAGGAAATCAGACTGTAAGACAAATTATTTTTTTTCTTTTTTCCAGCCTAACAACATTTTTCCTAAAGGTTTTGAAATAGCTGCACCTTATATCTAAGTGCCATAATTTTGAATTTTACACATTGTCTGGGCCATAGTATTAAAAAAGACCCCTCAGGGTGTTTTATAGGTAAATCAGTTGATTATCATTTGATAAATGGTGTCCATTACATTTGATGAAAGGGTGGGAAATTTTATTCATTCAGAGAAAATATGTCTTAAATATTTAGAGTCAGTGTCTCAGTTTAGTCTTTTATGGGATACAGAGATATCTGTACAATTACATCTAACTGTCATATAAAGTTGGAATATTACACTATTAGAGGTCTTAGTTTTTATTTATAGCATTCCGATAATATGCAAATGCACTGTTGCAAGACATTTTTTGTAGGTTTTGAAGAATTTGAACAGACTTGACTAATGGATATTAGAGAATAGGAAAAGATATCTTTAGGTCTAAGCAGGTATAGACAAGTAATTGGAGATGGGTCAGGGGTGGTATTGAGCCTGAATTGAAAAGAGGAATGATACTTAAAGTAATAGTCTGGACACATTTAAAAAAAAATGAGAATAATTTGAGCTACACAGCATAATTATTGAACTGTTTAACCTTATTTTTACACTTATTAAGCCACATTATTGAACACTCTCTTTTTGGGTCCTTGCATGAACGTATGGGTTTGACATAGTAGTGAGCATTTGTTGTTGAATTGAGTTACATCAGTGGTGTGTTGTACAAAGATTAATCTTAAGGAACTGT
The DNA here is from genome assembly GCF_008692635.1 of Crocuta crocuta. NCBI lineage: Eukaryota > Metazoa > Chordata > Mammalia > Carnivora > Hyaenidae > Crocuta > Crocuta crocuta. Next base: position 696,948 of record NW_027531626.1, read on the forward strand.
GGGGAAAGATGGCTGTTATCTTAAAGGAAAGATTGGAGACAAGAAAACTCTGATCTTAAAGTCATTTAGGATCTGGATTAGCCTTTCTAGGGTTAAATCTTACTACTAATTTCTTTGTAATGCTCAGTTTCTTTAAAACTGCTTTGTTGTGATTGACATGTTTATAAATTTTTATTTTCTGGGTATGGAAAGTATTTTAAAACCACATTTTACAGAATTATTAATAAAACTTTTGCTCTTATAGGTAACCAGTGGAGTTTTATTAACAACAATCTGCACACTCACAGCATAAATAGGTCTTCGAAAGGCAGCAGTAGCCTTGATAGATTATATTCCAGAAAAATCAGAAAGCAGCTAGTTCATCATAAACAGGTAATTTTCAATACACTTTTAAAATTTTAATGTTTGAAAACATTGCTTTTGAGGTTGCATGAGCTTACTGTCAAATCTCACGTATGATATTTAATGAGGTACTTAGGGAAATTATTTAACAAGTTTTGAGACTGCTTCTTTATTTGTAAGATGGCAGCAGTTTGTAGTTTACAGATATTTGGTGAGGTCCTTTAACGTATCTGCCTTTTCACGTCTCTGTTACTACCATTCTGAGTGAGAGGCTTTCATTTTCCTTTGTCTGGTCAGAAGGCCTGTCATCCTTTTTGTTCTTTCTCAGTCAAACCTTACATCATTTCCTTCTCCAGTTCTTAGTATCTTCCAGTTGATCTGTGCATGAAGATCAAAGTCCTTAACATGGCTTGAGAATATGTGTCTTCTGCCCCTCTTTGTGCCTGTCAGGTTTGAATTTTAGTCTAGCCATATTGAATTTGAGTTCATGCACCACCAGTTTTCTCATCCAGGATTTTCCCATGTGGTGAGTTTCCTTTCCCACCACATAGGATAACCTAACTTACTAGGCATTAGTTCAGGCATTAGTTTATTTTTTTTAAGTTTATTTATTTATTTTGAGACAACAAGAGCGGGGGGAGGGACACAGAGAGAAGATCCCAAGCAGGCTCCGTGTAGTCAGCGGAGGGCCCCATGTGGTGGGGCTAAGATTCAGGAACCGTGAGACCAGACCTGAGCCAGAATCAGGAGTCAGATGCTTAACCAGCTGAGCCTCCCAGGGGCCCATCAGGCATTAGTTTATATTTGCTTCCTTAAAGAGGTTTTCTCTGGTTTCTAAATTAGGATCATACCCGCTAAATATGTTCCCCATGTCCTGTATTTTTCCTTTCATTATATTCATCATAAATTTTGGTAGGGATTCTTTTGTTACTATGAGATTTGTGTGTTTCACTGTGAGTAAATGATTTTTAAAGCCTTGTTAGGAGTAATGCAGAGTGTTCTGTTTTACCTGCCTTTTTTTTTCCTCAAAATATTTTTGAGATTCATCCATATTGAGTATATCATTGGTTCTTTTTATTCTTGAGCACTATTCCATGAATATCCAGAATCTGTTTATTCATTTTCCTGTTGATGACCCTTTAGTTTTGTTTTTTTTTCTTTTTGAAATATAAATAGGCATATATGTTTCTTTCTTTGCTTAATATGTAAATGTTTGCATGTACACCCACTCAATCTTTCTTTCACAGAGGGTCATGTATTAGAATGCGGCTTTTGTTATAGAACATCTGTGCATATGTCTGGATTTTTTCTTGGTTCCATGATTTCTCTTGAAATTACACATATTTGGTCCATATGCACTGTACTGTTTAGAAGTGAATTTATAGCTGACATCAGATTCTTGTGAGCCATTACTTTTTTTTTTTTTTTAATGGGTCTGTCTCTTTTCTCTTACAGTATATACAAGGTCATATACTACATCCTTCATACCTAGTATGGAGCCTAGTGTCTTATCAATAATTATTTATATAATTGATTTAAACTGTAATGAGAATTTATATGAAAATCCTTAGGATCTAAAGTTTGTGAAAGCTTTAGACTTCTTTAAAAACATGGACTTAGCACTAAATTGTTTTCACTTCTGTGTTTTTCAACTATAAGCTATTTGATCCTTTGCAAGAAAAATGATGTGAAGCTTCTCCCTCACCTTTTTTTTTTTTTTAACTCTTAACTAATTGTAGGTGGTAATAATTTGCATCCTTTTGAATTAGGCTGAATTTATTGAACACTTAATGTTTATGCTTGCTGTGTTTAATTTAGGATATAAAGGTGGAAAACAAACCTAAAATATAACCTACTCGATTTACCTTAGTAAAATACTACTATTTTATTCTTTACTGTGAAGGACATTATTGGGACAGTTGGCAAAACTTAAAATGGGGTATGAGTCATAGTTGGTAGTGGTATATTAGTAGTATTCTCTGATTTTGCTGGTTTTATTGTGGTTTGTAGAGAGATTTGGTTCCTAGGAAATACTAAAGTATTCAGGGTTGATTGGCCATCAGGTTGCCAACTTATTCTCAAATAGTTGAGGAAAAAAATGACTTTTTTGCCGTAATTAAAATTGCTGATTAAGACTGTGATTGTTTTGAAATACATTAAAATAATGTATTTGTTATTGTAATTGTTGGGTTTATTGTGGAACTTTTAGGATAGTTTTCTGCAAATACTGATTTATGGTAGTTCTCTCATACACATAACATATGTTGATTATCTAATACATGTGCGTACTGGTTTTAATTTAGGATACATTGTTCTTCATACATGGAGGTTATGGCCAAGGGAATATTTCTTTATAATATATTAAAATATCTTGCACGGCAAAGGAAACAACCCACAAAACTAATAGGCAACCAACAGAATGGGAAAAGATAGTTGCAAATGACATATCAGATAAAGGGTTAATATCCAGAATCTATAAGGAACTCACCAAACTACACGCCCGAAAAACAAACAACCCAGTGAAGAAATGGGCAGAAGATATGAACAGACACTTCTCCAAAGAGGACATCCAGATGGCCAACAGACACATGAAACGATGCTCAGCATCCCTCCTCATCAGGGAAATACAAATCAAAACCACACTGAGATACCACCTCACGCCAGTCAGAGTGGCTAAAATGAGCAAATCAGAGAACTCTAGATGCTGGCGAGGATGTGGAGAAACGGGCACCCTCCTACACTGTTGGTGGGAATGTAAACTGGTACAGCCCCTCTGGAAAACAGTGTGGAGGTTCCTCAGGAAACTAACAATAGAACTCCCCTATGACCCAGCAATAGCACTGCTAGGAATTTACCCAAGGGATACAGAAATGCTGAGTCATAGGAACACATGTACCCCAATGTTCCTAGCAGCACTCTCCACAATAGCTAAAACATGGAAAGAGCCTAAGTGTCCATCAACGGACGAATGGATCCAGAAGATGTGGTTTATCTATACCATGGAATACTACATGGCAATGAGAAACAATGGAATCTGGCCATGTGTAGCAACATGGATGGACCTTGAGGGTGTTATGCTGAGCGAAATAAGTCAGGCAGAGAAGGACAAATATCATATGTTTGCACATATAGGAGGATTAGGAGGAACTTGACGGAGGAACAAGGGGGAGAAGAAGGGCGGAAATGGTGGGGGAAAGGGAGAGAGGCAAACCATGAGAGACTCTTGAATGCTGACAAAAACTGAGGACTGATGGATGTGGGGGGGAGGGGGGATGGGCATGGAGGAGGACACTTGTGGGGATGAGCACTGGGTGTTATGTGGAAACTAATTTGACAAACTATTTGTAAAAAAAAAAAATGAAAAAAATATCTAAGAAAGTAGAAATTTTTGAGATGTTCTTTGAAGAAATAGGTTTAAGTTCTTAACAAATTATTCATTTATAATCATAGTTATTACCTTCTAGTGACTATACTTAGAATCATATTCTGCACATATGGCTATATGGAGATGTGGTGAAGTCATTCAGTGGATATTTAAGGTCTTCCTGTGCAGAAATTTTTTTTCTTGGTTTTGGTCTATTTGTCCATTGGTACTGGCTGGTGGTTACAAGGGGTTAGGATTTGGGCACCTGGGATGGGGGGGTGTGGGTGGGCAACATAAAAGAACATGAGGGAATCTGGTGGTGATGGAACTATCGTGGTGGTTCATGTGTCTCTACTTATGTAGAATTCAATACAAGTAAGATACACAAACATAGACACACTCAAAAGAGTAGAAGTGAAACTGGAGAAACCGGAATAAAATTGTTGTATTTTAACAATGTCAGTGCTCTGTTGTTGTATTATTGTATAGTTTTACAAAATGTTATCATTGGAGGAAATGGAAGTCTACAAAAGATCGCTCTTGTTTCTCACAACTGTATATCTATAGTTACCTCAATAAAAAATATAGGTATTTCAAAAACATACTACTCTTGAGGGAGGTTGCCATAAAAACAAAACTGAGAATATTACACAATAAAAAGATTTCCTTGCATATTTAAAAATACTTTTCCCTTCAAAAAATACGTATCAGTCAATCTCATTGGTGGCTTACATAAGAAAATCTTCCATTTATTTGCCTTTTCCCATGAGTGAAGAATGGATTAAGTCTAGTTATAACATGGAGAGAAAAGTCAGGATTTGGAAATGACTTATCAGCAAAACAGATCTTGCAGGGAGTTATTCCATTAGTTGTATGTATGAAGTGTATATGGTAATTTACTTTGTTTTTTTAACACTGTTAGCTAAATTTAGATTAAAAAGTTAGATTAATCTTCTTCTCCTTCTCAGCAACTTAACTTGTTAAAAGCTAAACAGAAAGCTTTGGTGGAACAGATGGAAAAAGAAAAAATACAGAGTAACAAAGGATCATCATATAAGCTTCTGGTAGAGCAAGCAAAACTAAAGCAGGCTACTTCAAAGGTATGAGCTATGGTTTTTAATGTAATTATTTTGGATAAGTCACTTTTCCTTTTAATTGAGTAAAGTATCTTTAACAATAATTAAGAAACTTAAAATATACTGCTTATCAACAGAAAAATCTATTCTAAACCCTTTTCTTGAGAGGAGATAGCTTTTAACTCAAGGAAATATAGGATAAATGTGGATTCACAGTATGTTTCCAGTGTGGTGTTTTTTTTTGTTTTTTTTTTAATTTTTATGCCTTTATTTTGAGAGAGACAGAATGCAAGCACAGGGAGGGGCAGAGCAAGAGGGAGACACAGAATCTGAAGCAAGCTCTGGACTCTGAGCTGTCAGCCTATATAGCCCAACACAGGGCTCGAACTCAGAGACGGAGATCATGACTGAGCTGAAGTCAGATGCTGACTGAGCCACCCACATGCCCTCCAGTGTGCTTACTTTAAAGTGGATTGTGTGCCAGTAAATTGAAGATAAAAGAGTCAAGGAAATGTATTGTGTATTTAATGTGTTCTTTCTAAGTGAAAATCCATCTAGTGATTTGTAAATAAAAATTTTAAATATAATGATATATTACTTAATTTTTTAAAAAAATGTTTATTTTTGAGAGAAAGAGGCAAAGTGACTGCAGAAGAGGGGCAGAGAGAGAGGCAGACACAGAATCTGAAGCAGGCTCCAGGCTCTGAGCTGTCAGCACAGAGCCCGATATAGGGCTCGAACACATGAACTGCACATAACCTGAGCCGAAGTTAGACAGTTAACCAACGGAGCCACCCAGGTGCCTCAGTTAATATTTATTTTTTAATTTTGGGGGGATAACACATATAGTAGCTGATTTTGTTTATTGTGTTTCTTTAAATATGAAGTTATTCCACCAGATTTTGCAGTAACTTGAGTTCATACTCTGTACTTGAAGTTATGTTATATGGGTTTATTATCCACCTTTTCTGAATTATGTTTTGGGTGTTTTGGTAATTTTTATTCAAGATGTTAGATTTGACCTAATGTAGCCTTAGTGTAGAATTTCACTTTTCAGAAATGGAAGTGAAAGTCTTCCATTTATTTCCCTTGGCCCATGGGTGAGGAATTGATTAAGTCTAGTTATAATATGGAGATAACAGTTAGGATTTGGAAATGACTTATCAGCAACATAGTTAAAACAGGATTTTGCAGGGAGTTGTTTATACCAGTAGTTGGATGTATGAAATCAGAAAGTACGGTTACTTTCTGAAGCTTATGGATTATCTAAAATTTTGTTCTTTAGAAGTTGTAAGTTTTCCAAAGTGAATATTTTCATCCATAAAGAATGTTCACTTAATAAGCACTGATTTAGGGGCGACTGGGTGGCTAAGTAGGTTAAACATTACCAACTCAGGTAATGATCTCACGATCCATGAATTTGAGCCCTGCGTGGGCTGTGTGCTGACAGCTCAGAACCTGCGGTCTGCTTTGGATTCTGTGTCTCCCTTTTTCTCTGCCCCTTTGCTGCTCGCTTGCGCAGGCATGCACACATGCTTGCTCTTTCTCATATTAATAATAGTAAACATCTTATAATAATAGATAAAAATACATAATAATAAACATTAATAAACACTGATTTAAATATTGTAAATTTCTCTGTGCAGCACTTCAAGGATTTAATTCGGTTACGTCGGACAGCAGAATGGTCCCGCTCTAATTTAGATACAGAAGTTACAACAACAAAGGAAAGTCCAGAGATAGAACCACTTCCATTCACCCTGGCCCATGAACGTTGTATTTCAGTAGTGCAGAAACTTGTTCTGTTTCTCCTCTCCATGGATTTTACATGTCATGCAGATCTCTTGCTGTTTGTTTGTAAGGTTAGTAAAGTAATAGGCATAATTTATAATTAGAGACTTCGAGGGTAAGAAAAAGAAAGAATGCAGTCCTTAATTGTTTGATTAAGAGAAATAATAGTGCTTTTATTGGTTTTCTTTATGTAATTCAGGTTTTTTTTATTGTTCTTTGAAAGATTTAAAAAGTATATTCCTTAAGAGATGTGATTCATATTTTTAACCTAGTTAAAACTATAACATAGATTTGAAATCTCTGTCAGGTAGGTATGTCTATCTCCAGCCTACCTTTTTCCTATTAATTAAAATAAGAAATACAAAAATAAGTGCTAGATTATGATGATTAGGGGTTTTAATGCCCTGAAGGCTTTCTTGTAGCATATTCATTATTTGTAACTATTATTTTTAACCAATCCACCAAAAATTTTAATGAGATTTTGATATTTGATTCATGAAAATACATTTCTCTGCATTTTGTCTCAAACAATTATTTTGACACTGAAAGCATATCTCATTAATGAGGACTATTATTTCAACTGTTTATTTTTGGAGAAAACATGTGTAATTGATGTTTAAGTGTCTGTTTTTTTTAAATGTATTGCAGGTCCTGGCACGCATTGCAAATGCCACGAGGCCAACTATACATCTGTGTGAGATTGTGAATGAACCCCAGCTGGAAAGACTGCTACTGCTTTTGGTTGGAACTGACTTTAATAGAGGAGATATATCTTGGGGTGGTGCTTGGGCTCAGTATTCCTTAACCTGTATGCTACAGGATATATTAGCAGGTTTGTCTGGGTGTATGTTTCATAGGGTATGTCCAAATTAGCTGGTCATGGCTTGAATAAGTAACATTTAAAAGAAACTGTAATTCTCCAAAGTGTAAAAGGTCTGTTTAATGTATCAGCAGCAACCATTTGGAGTTACTTTGTATTAGTTATGTTGACAGTTGTGATAAATGTCAAGTCTTTATGAGGAGTTACATTGTTAAAGAACAGGGACATTAGAGAAAGTCAGTTTCATTATTAATATTAGCAATGAGCTACTTATTCTTTATGTGGCCTTGAGGACTCTTTGTGCCTCATTCCTTTCATCCATAAAATGAGGATAATAAGAAAGAGTACCTTCCTTATAAAGTTGTTTTGATGAATGAGTGAGTTAATACATGTAAAGGAACTATAATAACTCCTGGTCATATTAAACATTTTGTGTTTTCTACTACTTACTTGTCTTTAACATTTGAGGATAGTGTGGTGGGTCCTAGTATTTCCACGGTAGGTGGAGAATCTTTTGCCTCAATCTTTCATAGTTGGTGGAGCATACATGGTGTCATTCTCTAAATTGGAGGGAAAATGTACTTTATATGATTTGGATATTGGTTAAGAAATTGTTAAAAACGGTTATGGCTCTCTTCTGTCGTATAGGAGAGCTGCTGGCTCCAGTAGCAGCAGAAGCCATGGAGGAAGGAGCAGTGAGTGATGATGTGGCTGCAGCAGCTGGCGACTCGGATGACTCCCTGCAGCAGTCTTCAGTGCAGCTGCTGGAGACTATCGATGAGCCTTTGACACACGACATAACGGGTACCTTCTTTATGTTTTATTTAAAAACATAGCTCGCTTGCTCTTTTTTTTTTTAATGAAAACAAATATTTTTTTAATGTTTTATTTATTAAAAAATTTTTTTAATTTTTTTTTTTTTTTTTAATTTCGGGAGAGAGAGAGAGTGTGAGCAGGGAAGGGTCAGAGAGAGGGGGAGACACAAAATCTGAAGCAGACTCCAGGCTCTGAGCTGGCAGTCAGCACAGATCCCAACGCAGGGCTCGAACCCACGAACCATGAGATCATGACCTGAGCCAAAGTCGGACGCTCAACAGTCTGAGCCACCCAGGCNGCGCCCCTGTTTTATATGTTTTTGAGAGAGACAGAGTGTGCATGGGGGAGGGGCAGAGAGAGAGGGAGACATAGAATCTGAAGCAGGTTCCAGGCTCTGAGCTTAGCACAGAGCCCAGTGTGGGGCTTGAACCCATGAAGAGTGAGATTGTGACCTGAGTTGAAGTCAGACTCTTAACCAGCTGAGCCACCCAGGCACCCTTGAATATATATGTCAAAATGCAGAATTTTAGTTCAGTAGAAAATTAATTTTTTTATATTATTTTTGTATTGTGGTTACTAAGGCCAAAACCGTATTGTGTTTTTTATTGGTTCTTTATAGATGGATACATTTTTGCATAATTTATTAGTGTTTAATTGTCAAATACAAAAATTTAGAGATGTTTATGTCAGTAGAAATATATGTTACATACAAGTAAAGTAACTTTCTGTAATTAAAATCAATATATTGGTTAGTTTTATGTTATATACTTTATCAGTGTAATTGTTTTCAATTATCTGAAGGTGCACCTCCTCTTTCTTTGGAAAAAGATAAAGAAATTGATCTTGAGCTACTTCAAGATCTAATGGAAGTCGACATTGATCCCTTAGATATTGATTTGGAAAAAGATCCTCTTGCAGCTAAAGTTTTTAAGGTATGATATGCTATTCTTTGCGTTTTAAATATTTCATTTTATACTTTTGGCTTATTAATCACTTAAAACAGGAAAGTATACCTGTTTATCACTAAATGTAATTCATTATTCATTGTTCTCAACATTCATTACTTTGCAGTTTTTTTATAATATCAATAGAATAGTATAAGGAACATGTACCCTTTTATTAATATAGCCACTGTTACTGTCTCCTAGATTAGTAAGAGCCACTCATAGGCATGGGGAAACTTAGTTATTGATTACTAAATTTCAAGCAGTGTTTAAGCTCATCCAAGCCCAGTGTATTGCAAGTTCTACTTTTATGTTAGCCTCAAATTTTTCTAAACAAGGTATTCCCCTGATACTTTATATTGTTTGTTTTTGTGTGTAAGAAATTTTGTTTTTTAAGTTTTAGTTATTTTGAGATGGAATATGAGTCAGGAAGGGGCAGAGAGAGCAGGAGAAAGAATCCTAAGCAGGCTCTGCACTGTCAGAGTGGAGCCTGATGCGGGTCTAACTCATGAACCATGAGATCGTGACCTGAGCCGAAGTCAGATGCTTAACTGACTGAGCCTCCCTGGTGCCCTGAGATTTTTTTTTTAAGGATGTTAATTATCCCTCAGATTCTAATAGCCTTTTACTTTTTTTTTTTTAAGTTTATTTATTTTGTGTATGAGACAGAGAGAGAGAAAGCAGAGTCGGGTATAGGTAGAGAGAATGGAGAGAGAATTCCAAACAGGCTCTGCACTGTCAGCACAGAGCTGAATATGGGGCTTGAACTCACAAACCGTGAGATCCTCACATAAGCTGAGATCAGGAGTTGGATGTTTAATTGACTAAGCCACCCATGCACCCACCCCTCTCTCAGATTCTAAATAAATAAGGTACTTCTAGATTTTGGTATAAAATCAAGAGAAAATTACTTAACTATTCCTATAGATGATTAAGGTGAGAAGTAGATTTTGGTGTTGTAAAGGGTGGGGAGCATGTTTATTTTGTAGTTTTGTTTGAATTTAGATAGTCTAAGTAATGTCATTCTTAATGAAGAGGTAAAAATAAACCACAATTTTTTTCCCACTTTTTAAAGCCAATAAGCAGTACCTGGTATGATTATTGGGGTGCCGATTATGGTACCTACAATTACAACCCTTACATTGGAGGTCTTGGAATTCCTGTAGCAAAGCCACCTGCAAACACAGAGAAGAATGGATCACAGACAGTTAGTGTTTCAGTATCTCAGGGTAAGTGGGTATTATATTCTAAGTCATGTGCTATTCTTTAAAACAAGTCCTCATTTTATGTATGCTTTGGCATATGAGAAAACGAGGCTGAGTGTGTGTGGTGAGGGTTTAGTTTCCCAGGTGTGCCATCAGAGTGACACAGACGTATGTTTTTGTGTCAGTCCATTTGGAGGAGCTTCCGTTTATGGTGCATTTTGTTTCTCAGAATAACACCAAACAAAATATGTTTGTGAGTTGTGTGGGATTGACAAGGACTTTAACTTAACTGATTGTGCTTTTTTAATTACTTTTTTGCTCTTAATAATAACTCATATTTTATTTGTGACAGATGAAACCACACTGAGTATTGTTTTTGCACTCTTCTAGTCATGTAGAATATATCAGAGGATTTAATTTCTTTTATAAATCAGGGCATTTTTCTACAAAAGCAATCAGGAAGCAAATTGCATCAAAATTAGGAAATTAACATTAGTACTAACATTCTTATCCCATTCCAGTTCAGCGTTTGTGTTTAAATAACGTCTTTTATGCAGAAGGATCCAAAGCAAAAAGATGCCTTGTCTTTAGTTGTCATTCTTCTTCAGTCTCATTCAGCCTGACATAGTTCTTTTTCATTCATTCATTCATTCATTCATTCATTCATTCATTCATTCATAGAGAAAGATAGAGCAGTGGAGGGGCAGAGAGAAGGGAAGAGAGGGATTCTTACCAGGCTCCACATTGTGAGCATGGAGCCAGACACAGGGTTTGATCTCACAGACTGCAAGATCAGACCTGAGCTGAAAACAAGAGTCAGATGCTTATGCGACTGAGTCACCCAAGTGCCTGCCAAGGTTCATCAGAGTTCACTTTCATGACCTTAATGCTTTTGAAAATTAGAAGCCAGTTATTTTGTAAAATGTTCTTCACAACTTGGGTTTGTGTGCTATTTCTTCATGATTGCTCAGGTTTTCTTACTGTATTCTGTTGTTGACTTATGATTTTAATTTGTTCCATGACTGGTGATTTGAAGTTTAATTACTTGATTTAAGGAGATATCTGTCAGTCGACTCCATTATAAATCATTCTTTACCCCTTGCCAAATAAATTTTTGTGAATGTAGGAGAGTGGTACTTTGAAACTGTTATTTTTAGGAAAATTAGATTATTCATTTTTAAGTGGACTTATGGTTTTCTGTTTTATTCATTGGGTCATAATTTGTTATTATTTGTATATTTGTTGCTTAGTTTTTATTAAGACAAAATATAAATACCATAAAATTTACCATTTTAACCATTAAAAAAATTTTTTTTAATGTTTATTTTTGAGAGAGAGAGAGCAGGGGAGGGACAGAGAGAGGAGACACAGAATCCGAAGCATGCTCCAGGCTCTGAGCTGTCAGCACAGAGCCTCATGGGGGGCTTGAATCCATGAACCCCAAATCATGACCTGAGCCGAAGTCAGATGCTCAACCACTGACACACCCAGGCCCCCCATTTTAACCATTTTTAAGTATATAGTTCTTTGGCATTAAGTATATTCACAGTGTTTTCATTATTTATTTTGATGTTCAAATTATCCCTCATTTGACAGTAGGATCTTTAAGCTTATCTGTCTTTTTGATATGTTGCCTTTCTTTGAGTGTTTCCTTGTTTTCTGGCACAAGATACCCCAGGCTTAGCATTTTCTTTTCCTTCCCTAGATTGGTAATTAACTACTTCAGCAAGAAGGTTATTTCAAAACCTTTTAGTGAAAGAATATGATTAGGAAACAAAGATTTGGGTGCTAGGTATACTTAACTACGATTTTGTGATTGTTTCTGTGTCTTCTTGGTAGTAAGGGAGTGTGTGTGTGTGTGTGTGTGTGTGTGTGTGTTTATACACATTTGTGTCTATATTTCTAATATATATATATCTGACTATAATAAAACTCTATAGGCTTCATTTAATATTTCTTTATTTAAAAACAATTTTTTAAATTCTAGTTGGGTAATGTACACTGTAATATTACATAGGCTTCATTTTAACCTACTCCCATTTTTGTATCTCTTTTCTCTGAAGTGAGGAGCCTGGTTCTCACTATCCTTACCTTACTTGCTCCCACTATCATCACTTAGTTTATTTGATCCGCCTCTCTCTATGTAACCAATCCCCCATCTCTGGCCTCCTCTGCACAGATGTTATCTGCTGGGCTGATACTCCCGGACCAGTTGTTCTTCCATGAGGACACATTCGTCACCCTGTTTTGCATTTGGATGTAGACATTTTATTATAGGAAATAGGACATGGGTAATAATTACCAAATGGCTGTTTTTTCTTTTAATTCCCCTTTGTAGCCCTGGATGCTCGCCTAGAAGTTGGACTTGAACAACAAGCGGAACTTATGTTGAAAATGATGTCTACTTTGGAAGCAGATTCCATTTTACAGGCACTAACAAATACGTCTCCTACATGTAAGTGAAAATCACCATTCTTAGAATATTACAATGAATGATTTATCTCTTGGTTATTTTTTTTATTTTGTATTAAAAATTTTTTTAATGTTTTATTTATTTTTGAGAGAGAGAGAGAGAGAGACAGCATGAGCAGGGGAGGGTGAGAGAAAGAGGGAGACACAGGATCTGAAGCTGGCTCCAGGCTCTGAGCTGTCAGCACAGAGCCCGATGCAGGGCTCAAACCCACAAACTGTGAGATCATGACCTGAGCCAAAGTCGGACGCTCAACTGACTGAGACACTCAGGCGCCCCTCTCTTAGTTCTTTTTAAGTGCATTCAGCGAGGACAAATTTTTAAATTCCATATATGTTGTGAATCTGAGTAAGCTAAGTCTATAGCGCGTCTCCATCACTAGGTTAGTAGCAATTGAAAAAAAAGACATAGGATTAATAAATGGGAAAGTGGAGGGGGCAACAAAATGCCTCCATGGAGTAGTACGCTTACATTCAGTCCAAAAACCTGAGTGATGTTTTGTTATTGTGGTGTTGTGAAGTTAATCAAATTCCTAGAGTTGTTTGTTTAGCTAGCTGCCTGGGAGTTTCTTGCATTATATCCACAGTTAGTATAAAGTGGGTTTTTAGATACAGAAACCCCCCCTTTTCTGAGAGAAATAATTTTCAAGACCCCCAGTGGATGCCTGAAACCACAGATAGTACTGAACCATATATATACCATATTTTTTCTACACATATCTATGATAAAGTTTGATTTACAAATTAGGCACAGTAAGAAATTAACAATAATAATAAAATAGAACAAATAGAACAGTTATAATCAATACTGTAATAAAGGTGTGAATGTGTTCTCTTTCTCAAAATACGTTATTTATTCACCCTTCTAGTGGTGATTTTTGATGATAAAACACCTGCATGATGTAATGAAGTATGGTGAATGACATGGGTGTAGTGATGGAGTGTTAGGCTACTGTTGACCTTCTGATTGTACATCAATCAGAGGATCATCTGCTTCCTGACTGCAGTTGACTGCTAGTAAAAGAAACCAGAAGCCATGGGAAACAAAACTATTGATAAGAGGGTACTACTGCAGTGGCATCTTTGTCATCCTTAAAGACTAGGATGGAAGAGATATATATATGGGCCTAACTGAACTGTCGAACTGAGGATTTACTACCTGATTATCTATATCACAGGAGGGTAAACTTTTTATATAAAGGACCAGATAGTAAATATTTTAGGCTTTCTAAGCTGTAGTGTGTGTTGTTACTACACAACTCTGACTTTGTAGTAATAAAGTAGCCATAGACAATATCCAAACAAGTGGGCATGGCTGATACAGAAACTTCCACAGTCAGGTGCCTGCCAGTCTTAATCATGAGGCTGTAAGTCTGCTGAAGTAGAGTGCTAGACATGGGTGGATTGCCTCCTGTCAGGTGAGTACAGTTAAGATAGCAGCCTGTCTCTCAAAGACAAAAGATTGAGCAGCTTTGCTGAGGAGATGGTGATGTTTTTTATTTCCCTTCACCTTCTCTGGAGTATGCTGAGTAAAGGAGCAGATGTACTAGTTAGAACCTAGGAAAAGCATCATGTTCTCCTTCTCTGAAGGAGAGTTCACAGTGCGTTAGAGAAATTTGGGTCTTTAAGTATTTCTATGTCAAATTAAATTCATCCACTTTGCTATTTTCATTTATTTCTTACCTTAGGAGCTATAGAAAAAACGGTGAAAAACTGAAGAAATGTTCTAGTGTTGTATGATCTTGATATTGGTACATGAATATTATTGCACCTTATCTTTCATGTAATGGAGGGATCTCTTTTGTTGGGTCAGCCTCTCTGTGACCACAGACAACTAGTACTGACCTAAGTAGTCCTTTTCTTTGTTAAATATTTCTTGTTTAAAATAATTTATTAGAAGATGCTTTTGTAATTTGTATCACTTCCTATTACTATTGTATCTTTTGATTTTTATACTGTTCAGAACTTTGTCCCCGTTTTAGTGACTTTCTAAATAACCTTTCTATGGAAAACCTCTCTTAGAGTTCATGTATATCTCTATTCCCCATGAATATATAACTGTTTATTAGATTGGTGTGTGACCTGAGATTCAGAATTTTTTGATGCTTCCCAGGTAATTTTAATGTGTAATCAAGGTTAAGAATCAGTGAGCTAGTGTCTAAATTATTCTAAAACTACTTTCTTAAGAATTAGTCAAGATTCTTCTTTTTCTTCCTTTTCCTCTTTTATTAATTAGGAAAAAATTGAAAATAGAAATTGCTAGAGAGTAAGGTTTTGTTCCTTTGATGGACAAGTGCTGTGAATTGGGGAGCTTCTCTCTTTGGTGATTGTCTTTTTGACCTTCAGGTAATGTTGTAAAAACAAATTTTCAAATAATATAATGAACCATTCTTAGGAATGCAATTAAAAAAGTGTTTTTAAGATCGTCACTTACCTGTACATACTAATAGCTAGTGAACGTTTCTCCTGATACTTTTTGTGTATAAAATCATAATTGTGTTTAATTTTCAGTATCACAGTCTCCTACTGGAACAGATGATTCACTTCTAGGGGGTTTACAAGCAGCAAGCCAATCCAACCAGCTAATTATACAGTTATCATCTGTGCCAATGTTAAATGTTTGTTTCAACAAACTTTTTTCCATGCTTCAAGTCCATCATGTCCAGGTATGACTTCAGGAGAAGTGGTGTATTTTACAAGTATTGCCAGCCTAGTAAAAGATTAAAATAACTGGGGAGATCTTTCTCAACCTGAAAGGGTGTTTTATTCATTATCTCAGATGGAAATGTATTGGAGATCCTTTCATAACCACAGCTCCTCAGTGGTAGGTTTTTATAATTTTTATGATGTTTAAGGTTTATTAGTTTAGTTCCAGTTATATGTTGTATATGCCTCTGTATTTAAAGACTTGAGTCACCTATTATAATTTAGAAAACCATATGTATTAGGTACATTATAAATCTTAATTTAGTTAAATTTTCTTTCATTAAGAAGTGTGAGATGTGTTTGCTTGCCAACTAAATTGGAGTAGCCAGAGGAAATACTTAATCAAAAAATTAATTACTCGTAAGGAATCATTCATAAGGTTTTTATTTAACAGTATTTCATTACACAATAGATATGTTTTCTTTCCTCCTGTCAATTTTCATTCTTTTTCAGTTGGAATCACTTCTCCAGTTGTGGCTCACATTGAGTCTGAATTCTAGTTCATCTGGAAACAAAGAAAATGGAGCAGACATTTTTTTATATAATGCTAATCGAATACCTGTCATTTCATTAAATCAGGGTAAGATTTATTAGAAGAAAAATTATTAACATACTATAAATAAACTAAAAAGTCAATGATTAGGTTAACATATACCTAATCTTTATCATTAGGGTTATAATGTTTTAGTGGAAAAAAGTTGTTTTTTTTATACACTGACAATAATTAGCCGTGAAGAGAACAAAAAACTTATTCTCTGGCTTATATTATCTTATGTCTATGTGCAACTAAAACTTGAAGTGTTAACATCTTTATATTTTCTAAGATATTTATTTTTTAATATAATTTAAAAAAATGTTTTATTTGAGAGAGACAGCGTGAGCATGGGAGGGTCAAAGAGAGAGGGAGACAAAAAAATCAAAAGCAGGCTCCAGGCTCTGAGCTGTCAGCACAGAGCCCAATGCATGGCTCGAACCCACGAGCAGTGAGATCATGACCTGAGCTGAAGTTAGATGCTTAACTGACTGAGCCATTCAGACACCCATATTTGTTTTATTCTTAAACTGTTCTGTTGTCACTGGTATCTTCCTTTCTTTCTTGCTTGCTTTCTTGCTTGCTTTCTTGCCTGCCTGCCTGCCTTCCTTCCTTCTTTCCTTCTGTCCTTCCTTCCTTTCTTTCTTCCTTTCTTTCTTGTTTTGAGAGACAGAGCGTGAGCAGGGTAGGGACAGAGAGAGAGAGAGGGAGACACAGCATCTGAAGCAGGCTCCAGGTTCTGAACTGTCAGCATAGAGCCTGATGCAGGGCTTGAACTCATAAACCCTGAGATCATGACCTGAGCCAACATCTGACACTTAACTGACTGAGCCACCCAGGTGTCCCACGATATTTCCTAAAAATGTGAATGAGACCTATAGGACCTGATAGAATGGAGAGGGATGTCACTTTTCTGTAGAAGTTGTATTAGTTAGGGGCGCCTGGGTAGCCCAGTCAGTTAAGCATCCAACTTTGGCTCAGGTCATAACCTCAGGGTTTGTGAGTTCAAACCATGTGTTGGGCTGTGTGCTGACAGCTCACAGCCTGGAGCCTGCTTCAGATTCTGTGTTTCCCACTTTCTCTGCTCCTCACCTGCTCATGGTCTGTCTGTCTCTCTCAAAAATAAACATTAAAAAAAATTTTTTTAAAGTTGTGTTCATTAGCTCTTGGGTTTTTTTTTTTTTTGACAAATGCAAGAATGTGGAAATAATGGGATAAAATAATATTTTTCTATAGAAATAGAATTAACCTTTGGCTCTGGCTGCAGGAATCTATTTAGTTTTATAAAGTGTTAAATGATCATCTATTTCTGGTGCTTTCTTCCTAGTGGGGCACATTCTCTATTCACATGGCTCTCAGGCTGGTCTTTCAGTCTGAGTTGACAGTCTCACTGGCTCACGGTCCTACTTATATCTGCGTTGCTTTGGCAAGAGCCAGCCCTGAGTTAATTAATAGGTTTTCATCTCTTCCACTGTACTAATAAATTATTATAAGTTGTGCTCTTTATTATTGTGAAAACCATTACACATAAGCAGGAATTAGTAAGAAAGGTAAATAACTTCATCATTATCATCAGATATCTGGTTAGTATTCAAATTTCTAGTTGTCTCAACTGTTACAAATTTTTAGAACTTGAGATAGAATCCATATAAGGTCCACACATTTTAATTATATTTCTTTAATCCTTCTTAAGCTGTATAGCTTCCCTCTAGATCTTTTTTTATCGCCTTAACAAAGTCATTTGTCAAACAAGTTTGGTTGGTTGTTTTTCAGGATTCCTGAATTTTAGTGATTGTGTCTCCATGCTGTCCTCTCGATTTCTTATAAATAGGTAGTTAGACCTGGAGCTTAGTTTTTTTTAAAGGCAATTTCAGGGGTGCCTGAGTGGCTGAGTCAGTTAAGCATCTGACTTTGGCTCAGGTCATAATCTCACCGTTTGTGAGTTTGAGCCCCACATCAGGCTCTCTGCTGAGCTTGCTTTGGATCCTCTCTGCCCCTTCCCTGCTTGCACAGCTTTCTATGTCTAGCTCTCTCAAAAATAAATAGTAAAAAAATTCTTTAAAAAAAAAAAAGCAGTTTCATAGGTCACCTCAATTTTTACATTGTTTAATACTGATGCTGAATGGCATTAATAATTCATTAGAGGTTTCAAAATGAGGATAGTCTGTTTCTGTCACTTTTTCATTTTAGTTGAAATATATAAAGGGAAAGTTTATAGGCTATTCTGTCACCCTCTTTTGGTATAATTTGTATAGTAGAGGCAGGGAAAATGCCAGCAGTTCTTTAGTTTTTATTTATTTTTTAATTATTATTTTTTAATATTTTTATTTATTTCTAGGAGAGAGAGAGAGACAGCGTGAGCATGGGAGGGTCAGAGAGAGAGGGAGATACAGACTCTGAAATAGCCTCCAGACTCTGAGCTGGCAATCAGCACAGAGCCCGACATGGGGCTCAAACCCACGAACCGCGAGATCATGACCTAAGCGAAAGTCGGACACTTAACCGACTAAGCCACCCAGGCGCCCCTCTTTAGTTTTTAAATTCAATTGGTTCACAGGTAGTCTACGTGCATGACCATTTAGTTTCTTTAATAAATGTTGTATAAATTCAGGGATTTAAAAATATTTTTCGGTTTTTATTACAATTGTTAAGCTTACTGATGCTAAAATTTTGCCATTTGTGGCCAGGGAGGTGCTCTTTCATTTGTTCTTTCTTTTTTTTTTTTTAAATACATGACTGTGTTTTTGTTAGCTTTTAAAGTATAGTAAATGTTCCATTCTGTTTATATTTTAGCCTGAAATCTGGAATCAGCCAATTTTCAAGGGTGTTTTTAGAGTACAGTCTCAGCACTGTATTATGTTTGCGCACTTGAATAACTTTTTTGGCTTTTCCAGCTGCCATAATGCTTCCTGCTTGGGCCTTCAGGTGATCTGATTTTTGTTCTAATTGATGCTTTTGCTGTGAAGTTTTATTGGTTTTCAGAGGTTTTACCCCATCCCTGTTTTTCCAGGATCCCCTATTATTTTCGGCTTCAGGTCTTGCAGAATATGAAGATTTTTAGTAAAACTGTTGCAGTAGAAGTGCCTGTAGTTTGAAAAGGACAGCATGTTTATGGTGATAACATGTTATTTTATGGACTATGGGCTGAGCTTTAAACTCCGCCATAAAACTTTTTTTTTTCTTAATTCTTTAGTGCTGTTTAACAGGGAACTCTTTTCATTTGTATGTTTTGAAGCCACTAGGTGGTGAGTTGATGTAAAGAAATAGTGTCATGTTTCTAAATTTATCCATTTCGTTTTTAATTCTTAAGAAACATTTGGTTATCATTAATGAACAATTTCCCCCTTTCTCGTTTCTGTGTAGCTTCAATAACTAGCTTCCTCACCGTGTTAGCTTGGTATCCCAACACTCTCCTCCGGACTTGGTGCCTTGTGCTTCATAGTCTAACGCTCATGACGAATATGCAGCTTAATCGTAAGTTTACAGATTTATTCCTTTAAATCTATTCCTTTAAGTCTCTCACACATACATTTTTATTCTTACTATCAGATTCTAAAGATTTTTCTAGGAAGTGATACAGTTGTGAAGATTATGTTCCTTCTTTGACTATGCCTCGTCTGAATTTGTTCTCAAATATAGGCTTTGTGCTTCTTTACTTTGACAGCTTACTCTCATCTGCCATCACAAATTCAAATCCTAGTTTTACTTTCTATAACCTTACTGTGTATTAAAACAAAAGTGATTGCTTTTAAAGTACGAAGTCAAATGTTTACTGTTTGATGTTTTTCTTTTTAAAGTCTCTTTGCACTTAAAAGTGATTTATTATAATCATGAACATATAATTAGATTCCTAGGTTTTTGTTTCCACATCTAGATCCCTTCGATGTTGTCTTCTATAGTGCACATTGGTTTTACTTTTCACTTTTAAGTCGGTTTAATCTGACATTCTTGAGATTGTTGTTAAGATAGGGGTGAAAGTTCAGACTAGAAAACAAGGACTTGCCATTTGTGAATTGAAATCCTTGTTCCGTCTATAGATTATGACAAGAGGTGGGTAAATTTTATCCCTGTTCTTTCTGGGGTTAATTTCACTAAATAGAAAACTTTGTCACATTGATAAATAGATCAGTTTAAATCATTATTTAGCATCAAAGTGATTTTCCTTTTTTTTGGTTGGTATATGCTTTCCAAATATAGCTTCAAAAGCATCCTTGTCTCATATTGAAGATAGATTTAATTTAACTCAAAGGATATTATTCAGTTCAGAAAGCTGGTTTGTTACCTGTATATCTTTGAACAGTGTACAGCCTTTGTGGTACTGGCCTGCAAACATGAATAGTGTTTGCCTAGATTTATTTTAGAAAACAGGGTTAAAATCTACCTGAAAAGTAGGTCCCTTTTTCTGAAAGAGGGAAATAATTACCAAGAATAGGCTCACCTAAAGGTCAGTAAGCATTTGTTTATTTATTTTCCAATTTCTTTTCACTTGACTGTATACTAAATAAGATGCACTTTAAACCAGCTATTTTTTACAGTCGGATTAGGAGAGAGGCCATAGGAGATCTGTGATAGATGAAAATAGAGAACGAGCCCAATACAGTCAATGCAGTAGCGATACAGACCCTTTTAATAAACTGACTTCCAGGAATATGTGAGTGTTCCTTGAAACTAAAAGGTATTTGAGATACTGCATTTCCATTCTTTCAGGGTCCATTTGTTAAGAGCATTTTTTAAAAACTGTTTTACAGCTGGTTCAAGCAGTGCCATTGGAACTCAGGAGAGCACTGCTCATCTGCTGGTTTCCGATCCAAACCTGATTCATGTGTTAGTGAAATTTCTATCTGGCACCAGTCCACATGGAACAAATCAACATAGTCCACAGGTACGGTGGCTTTTGAAAACTAGTGATAGGCCCAGACAGTTCAGTAAACATGTTATATTTTAAAGAAAAACTAAATATAACTAATAAATAAAATCTTCATTGCTAAGATATTAAATGATGTTTTATATTTCAATGTACTGAATGAAATGTTTTGAATGATATATAGTAAGAGTTATACTGAAACTGCACAGCTGGTAGTAAATTTTTACTTGAATTTTTACTGGATATACATTCAGATATGTATTTTTGGCATTAATTTTGGGACAATTTAAGAAACATTCTGAAAAAAATGCTTACCTGAAAGTCAGGGAAACATTTAAGAAACTTGGAATTAAAAAAGTTTGTTTTGTTTTGTTTTTTTGAGAGAAGGAGGGCACAACTGAAGGAAGGCTAGAGAGAGGGGGAGAGAGAGAGAGAATCCCAGGAGGGGCACAGAGAGAGAAGCTCAAACTCATGAACTGTGACATCATGACCTGAACCAAAATCAGATGCTTAATCAACTGAGCCACCCAGGCGCCCTAAGAATTTAAAAAGTTGTTTAAAAAAAATGTACTATGTTTAATGACCTCTGCTATTAAGACTGATACTCTACCTAACTTAGTCATTTTATAATATTGAATATATTATTTAAAAAGCAAGTTACATTGCTCAGAGCTTAAACATTTTTCATCTTATTATAAACTTTACTTGTGTCAGCTTAGTTACTTGTTACATTGTATTGCTTTTTAAAATATTCCTATATTATTATACTTCCCTTTTTTTTTGAGAGAGAGAGAGAGAGAAAGAGAGCGTGAGCAGGGGAGGGACAGAGAGAATCTCAAGCAGGCTCCATGCTCTGTATAGAGCCTGATGTGGGGCTCAATCTCAATGACTATGAGATCATGACCTGAGCTGAAATCAAGAATTGGACACTTAACTGAGACACCCAGTTGCCCTCATTATATTTCTTTTTATATAAATATAAATTTAGTGTTCATAGCAGCTTTTTAGTGGAGGCTGCACAACATTATCATCATTTAAATTTATAAATTTTTCTCTGGATTTGCCATTAGACAAAATCTCATTTCATTGTGTAATCTACAATAATATCATCCTTTCTATTGTTTCATTTAGTCAGTAAGTTTTTTTAATGTTTATTTATTTATTTTTGAGAGAGAGATTGTGAGTGGGATAGACAGAGAGGAAGAGAGAAACCTAGACAGGCTCCATACTGTCAGCACAGAGCCTGATGTGGGGCTTGAACTCACAAAACATGATGACCTGAGCTCAAATCAAGAGTGGGACTCAACCAACAGAGCCAACCAGGCACCCCTATTCAATAAGTTTTTAACAGCCTTCTATGTGCTGGGTCCATGTATTTTCTTGGTACTAGGGATATAAGTATTTACCAAGACCAAGTCTCTGCCTTCTTGGATTTTTAAATTCTCTTGGATACATTTAGTCAGTACTCTCTTACTGCACATACTTTAATTTTGCAGATCACAATAAAACAAGTGAGACAAGGATGAAAATAAGGGAGAAAAAAACTATTATAGTAAAATTGGGCCAGAGTTTTGGTGGGAGCAGAGGCATATTACAGGTGATTATTGTACATATAGATTCATGAATTGGGAATGTGAGGATTCCTGGGATCACTGATTGTAACTTCATTATTTTATATATAAGAAAAAAATGCAGGGACGCCTGGGTGGCTCAATCGGTTGGGTGTCCCAGCTTTGGGATTTTCTGTCTTCCTCTCTCCCTGTCCGTCCCCTGCCTTGTGCTCTGTCTTTCTTTGTCTCTCAAAAAATGAATTAAGAAAAAGAAAAAATGCAGTATCTGCATTGCTTACAATTCTACAACTTGCTAGTGTATTGGAGAGCATTCCATGTATTAAATAGGGTTTTTTTTCTTCCTGTTTTTTTTTTTTTAAGGCAGAGTAAGTTATTGAAAAGCAAGCTTTCCTCTAAGATCTTAGTTTTTTGTTTTTTTTTTTAATTTTTAATGTTTTTTATTTCTGAGAGAGAGAGAGCAAGTGAGTAGGGGAGGGTCAGAGAGAGAGGGAGACACAGAATCTGAAGCAGGCTTCAGGTTCTGAGCCAGCTGTCAGCACAGAGCCTGACACAGGGCTCGAACCCACGAACCATGAGATCATGACCTGAGCCGAAGTCAGACACTTAACCGACTGAGGCACCCAGGCGCCCCTAAGATCTTAGTTTTATAGAGGAGGTTTGGTTAAGATTGCTGTGACTTTGGTGGTTAGTATTGGAAATTAATTTTATCTAACTTTAAAACAATTTGAAGAATTACATTGCATTTTATTTTACCAAAACACCTCAAAATTTTTATGATCATAGTAAATAAGGATAGAATAAGATCATACAGAGAAGTGTTACAAAACATTCCAAAACATACCTCAGGTTAACTAGTGTGTTTTCACTATCATTTCTTTCATTGACAAGATACAAGTTTGGGAAAGCAGTTTCTTATTAATTGGTACAGGTTTGTACCTTTGGAGTCTGTGATTTTGGTTTTTTTATCCATTTTCGTGTTTGCTCTGCTGGTCATTCGAAGCATGACCACTTGTGGATTACTTCTTTGAGTGCTTCTGCTGTGAAATGGGTATTAGTAGGGTGGTTGGTGAAAATCGGTGCAAAAATTCTTTGTACTTTTGAATCATTGTGAAGATATTTCTTGTGTAATTCTGGTGAATTTTTTTGTCTTGAGTTACATAAACCTATGAGTTCTAAACCATAATGCTAAAATTATTGATATTAGAATTTATGATTTTAGGGGCACCTGGTTGGCTCAGTCAGTTGAACATCTGACTTTGGTTTAGGTCATGATCTCATGGTTTGTGAGTTTGAGCCCCACATCAGGCTTGCTGCTGCCTGCGCAGGTCCCACATTGGATCTTGCCCCCCTCTTCCCCAGTCATACATGCACGCTCTCCCTCTTTATCTGAAAAATAAATGTTAGAAAAAGAATTTATAATTTTAAGTTCAAAATAAATCTATCAAAACCTAAGTAAATTGGTCTTGCTATCATTGTTAATATTTCATTCTTCATATGAAAAATTAAAGACTATAGTGCTTGACTCAATGATGCTTTTTAAAATAATTCTATAAATAGTATCAGTAAAAAGTTTTCAATGGAATTAATTTCTCTTTAGGTTGGTCCAACTGCTACACAAGCTATGCAAGAATTTCTTACCCGATTACAAGTGCATCTTTCTTCAACATGTCCTCAGATATTCAGTGAATTTTTACTCAAGCTAATTCATATACTTTCTACAGAAAGGTAAATTTCAATGTATGCATATATTCCTGATACAGAAGTCATACATAATCCTCCAAATAAACTTTGCCTTACCATTTGTTGGGGGTTAATGTGGGAACAGATAAGTATAGTAGGGATTAAGGGGGAAGGATTTATTCATTTCTCTCCTGACTTTTCATTCCATTCTTGCTCTCTCAGATTCCTGAACTATATGGAAGGAATAGAGTGTGTCAAATCTCTGTTTGCTTTTAACATTTTCATAGATTGGTGTAATTTATTTTGTTTGAAACCTGTATGTAAGAAAACCTAAGAAAGCTTACAAAAGAAAATTACACACCAGTCTCATAGAGAAATCCTAAATAAATTTGTTATGAAAATCAAGTAATACTTTAAAAAAATAAATTGTGACCATGATGGGTTTATTCTTAAATGCATAAATGGTTAAATATCCTAATGTATCATATTAATACATTATTTTCTTCATACTGGTAAGGCATTTCAAATATCTGACATTTCGTTCTGGAGTGCCTGGGTGGCTTAGTTGGTTAAGTGACTCTTAATCTCAGCTCAGGTCATAATCTTGCACTTTGTGAGATCAAGCCCCATGTTGGGCTCTTCACTGGGTTCGGAACCTGTTTGGGATTCTTTCTGTCCTCTCTCTGCCCCTCTCCTGCTTGCGCATTGTGCTCTGTGCTGACAGATTCTGTATCTCCCTCTCTCTGCCCCTCCCTAGCTCGCTCACTCGCTCTCTCTCTCTGTCTCTCTCAAAATAACATTTAAAAAAATAATAAAATAACTAATAATAGGTGTAGTTTAACTTACTGTACATACACAGTGAAAGATAATGGCAAGGAGTAGATTCACAAAACCAAGGACATGATGTTACAATATGTATACATGTACAGTATTTGGAAAACATGGACATGAGGGTTTTGTGTGATGTAAGTAAAAGCAGTTGACAAGCAAAAATCACCATGTATTTACTTTTTCTTTTAACTAGGCTTTTTTTTTGTTAACTGTGTATGAGACCTCCAAACATATTCATTAGATGTATGCTTCAGTATACTCTTGTTCCTGTAAAGTTGTATAGCAGTAAAAGTTTTCCTATGAAATATTTGCTCTGACATTTCTTACAGAAATATTAGCCTTGATTTTAGTTCAGTTACATACTATTTTTTTGTTTTCAAAGTGGAGATATTTGTAGGTTGACATGCCTCAAAAACTGATCAGGAATTTTCTTTTTTAGCTTACTTTTTTCATCGAGCCCCATTTGCCCTACACAAACCCTGTAAATTTTCTAATGTAGATTCTTTAACTCAATAAGGTTCTGAGCTAAGAATGTCTTGGTTTATGTTTTGTTTGTTTTCTATGTTTTTAAGGTCTCTAGTATTCTGATAAGTTAGCCGGGAGCTCTTAGGTAAATTAATGACCAGAAAGAAATACTTAGTCTTAATATAAACATGATACTCAGTTTTATCAGGTAAGTGTTTTGCAGATACTTTTTTTTTTCCTTAAATATTTGTTTATTTTCAAGAGCGAGAGAAAGACAGCATAGTCAGGGGATGGTCACAGAGAGAGAGAGAGAGAGAAAATTTGAAGCAAGTTCTAGGCTCCTAGCTGTCAGCACAGATCCCAATGCGGGTCTCAAACTCACCAACTTCAAGATCATGCATGACCTGAGCTAAAGTCAGACACTCTGAGACTGAGCCACCCAGGTGTCCCTGCAGATACTTTCTATTGGCGTTTGGATTATATTTTCATTTTCTTTTTTTTTTTTTTTTAATGTTTTTTTCATTTATTTCTAGGAGAGAGAGAGAGAGACAGCGTGAGCAGGGGAGGGTCAGAGAGAGAGGGAGTCACAGACTGAAACAGGCTCCAGGCTCTGAGTTGGCAGTCAGCACAGAGCCCAACGCGGGGCTCGAACCCACAACCCGTGAGATCATGACCTAAGTGAAAGTCGGACGCTTAACCGACTAAGCCACCCAGGCGCCCCTATATTTTCATTTTCTTAACAGTAACCTTCAGAAAACAAGTTTTCTATTTTAATGAAGTCTTATTTGTCACATTTTTCCTTACATATTATCTTTGTGTCATAAAAAAAAAATTCTTGCCTAACCTAAGGTCCTACGCATGATCTGCTATGTTTTCTTCTAGAAATTTGAGTTTTGTTTTTACATTTAAGTTTATGTTACTTTTGGGTCCAAGTTTTTTCTTTGTTTTTTTGTTGTTTTTGTTTGTTTTGCCTATGGATGTCTAGTTATTCCTATGCCATTTGTTGTAAAGGCTATGCTTTTTTCATTGAATTTTCTTTGTATGCTTTTCAAAAATCAGGTTTTCTTTTAACCATATTTGAAATATTTCTGGACTCTTCTGTAGAATTGATGTTTGTGTCTCTACTTTTCTAATACTGTATTGCCTTGGTTCCTCCATAGTTTCTTGAAATCTGGTAGTGTTGGCTTCCCAAGTTTGTTCTTTTTTTCAGAATTGTCTTGGCTATTCTGGTTCCTTTGCTTTTCCACTTAAGTTTTAGAGTACGTTTAGTGATTCTCATCTGCACTGCTTGAAATAAAACAAAACCCTGCTGGATTTTGATTGAGAATGCATTGGTCTACAGATCAATTTAGGAAGAGTTACATAGCCTCTTTCGATTTTTCTTTGTACCCAGTCATGTAGTCACTGGATGAAAATGATCTTCTTCCTTTCTAGTGTATATGTCTTCACCTCCAACCCCTGCCCTGCCCTTCTCCATCTCTTAATGCCCTGGTTAGTACTTTCAATATGATCAGTTGAAATGACAAAAATTGTCTTTTTTTCTCACTCTTATTGGTAGTCTTTCACAGGTCGAAATGTTACTAGCTGTAGCTTCCTTTGTAGATCCCTGATAGCAATTTGTGGTTTTTTATGTTCTTAATTTGCTAAGACTTTAAAAAAATCACGTGTTACCCTTGGATTTTGTGGAATGCTTTCTCTGCATCTTTTCAAATGATCATATGTTGTTTCTTGTGTAGTCTATAAATTCGGTGAGTTACATTGATTTTTTAAAAAGTGTTGATCAATATATGGTCCCAGGATAGACTCACTGCTCACTTGGTCATGATATATTATCCTTTTTATATCTTGCTAAATTGAATTAGTTAACATTTTGTTGATTTTTGAATCTATCTTTATGAAGCATGCAAAAAATGTTTGCATTTTTCTTACAATGTCTGGTTTTTATGAAAAGTGCCTGTTTTTTATACAAGTTAATTCTGGGCTCATAAAATGAGTGATCCCTTTTTTGTTTTCTGAAAGGAGCTGTGAAAAATTGATGACTTAAATATTTGATAGTACTCACCACTGATTGATGCTGAGTCTGGAGTTTTCTTATAGAAAACATTTTCAATTTATCTTAAAGGATTATTAATGTTTTGTATTTCTTCTTGAGTGAGATTTGGCAGTTTGCATCTTGCCAGACTTTGTTCATTTCATCTATGTTGTTGAATTATTTGTATTTCCTTATTATCCTTTTATTGTTGATGGACTCTACTTCGATTCCTATTTTCATTACTGATATTGGTAATTGTTATTTATTTATTTATGTCATTCTTGCCAGAAGTTTATCATTATTTTTGGTATTTTCAGAGAACTGACATGAAGCTTTGTCTTACAACTCAGTCCTGTTCTAGCACTATCCAAAGTTAGTGTCAGACTCACAGTTTTAGCTACTCAGTACCGTAAGACTGGCCTCACTTTAGAGGGCACTTGTAAGTTGCAAGTTGGCACCCTTCTGTCAGATTTGGGTACAAATTCAAGGGTTCTCACAGCACCCTCCTCAGTTTTGGTATTGTAAAAATGACACATAGAACCCAGGAAAAGCACTTACATTTACTGATTTATTATAAATTATATAACTCAGGAACAGCTAAATGGAATAGATGCATGGGAAAGTGTGTTGCAGGGAGTTTGTAAAGTTGGGTGTCTGTGAATGGGTTTGAACATCAAAGGTTCTGTGCTGTCACTATTGCAGACACCAGAATTTAGCAGTTTGTTAAATATATTAGCTGAATTCTCACTCTTTTGTATGTTGCCAGTGTCTGTTCTCAGGTTCTGTCACGGGAAAGCCAAGCTTCTGTTCTGTCTCCTTGGAGGTGCCTATCCTTCATGGATTTCCGGCTCTGTAATGAGTTTATGTGACTTTATAGTTAGTTTCACTTTTTCTTGTTAATTTGGGAGCAGTATTTTCTCCAGGTTTTTTATATTTTAGGCATAAGCAGAACTTGAGAGCATTTAACTTTGATGCGTAAGAATTATTTGACTGAATCTTAATTTTTGAAAATCATAATCAGTAGAAAATGTTTAAAATTGTACCATTTGAGGATATGAAAACCCAGAGTTTATTCCATTAGGAGTAGCATGTGATACTGAAATATTTTAGTCCGTAGCTTTGATTACTTGTCATTTAGTTTTCTATTGGAAGATAAGTCATTTTTGTTTTTTTTGTTTTTGTTTTTAATTTTTTAACATTTTATTTATTTTTGAGAGAGAGACAGACAGCGTGAGCAGGGGAGGGTCAGAGAGAGTGGGAGATACAGAATCCAAAGATAGGCTCTAGGCTCTGAGCTAACTGTCAGCACAGAGCCTGACACAGGGCTCGAACCCAGGAACGGTGAGATCATGTCCTGAGCTGAAGTTGGATGCTTAACTGACTGAGCCAACCAGGTGCCCCAGAGAAGTCAGTTTTGATCTTGTGTCAAATGGAAGACAGTAAGAAGAACTCAGGAAGAGACGGAAACCATTTGCTACAAAGTGGAACATTGAAAACCAAGAGTTTAATTACTATGTTAGCTCTCTTGTATTGTGGTTACTTTTTTAAAAAATTTAAGATGGATTAATTTTTAATCCTCTCTCTTTTTCTGCAGGGGTGCTTTCCAGACAGGCCAAGGTCCTCTTGATGCCCAAGTAAAGCTCTTAGAATTTACTCTGGAGCAGAATTTTGAAGTTGTTTCAGTTAGTACTATTTCTGCTGTGATAGAGTCTGTCACCTTTTTAGTGCACCACTATATCACTTGCTCAGACAAAGTAATGTCTCGAAGTGGATCAGATAGCTCGGTGGGTGCTCGAGCATGCTTTGGGGGACTCTTTGCCAACCTTATTCGTCCAGGTGATGCAAAAGCAGTTTGTGGCGAAATGACAAGAGATCAACTCATGTTTGATTTGTTAAAACTGGTTAACATTTTAGTACAGCTGCCTCTTTCGGGCAATAGAGAATACAGTGCAAGAGTGTCTTTGACCACCAATACGACAGACAGTGTTTCAGATGAGGAAAAAGTCTCTGGAGGCAAAGATGGTAATGGAAGCAGTAGTAGTGTTCAAGGATCACCTGCATATGTTGCTGACTTAGTGTTAGCCAACCAACAGATTATGAGCCAGATTTTGTCTGCTCTGGGCCTGTGTAATAGCAGTGCCATGGCGATGATAATTGGTACGTATTGAGAATGTTTAATCTTATACTTGTTTTTGGTATTGTATCTCTTTGTTTTAGCAACACATAGATTGATTTTTTTATTACTTTATAGTGTAAAGCTACTTTATTGCAAACTTGTTAGCATGATGTAAGTGGAAACTTTTATAGAGTGGCTTCTGTCAATAAGTGAAATAGAAATTATGAAGAATTTTAAGTGTGAATTTTTTAAATACTGTAATATACCAATCAAATAACTTGTAATTTTATATTGTATTTTATATTAAGAAAAAAAATCAGTCTCATTATAAAGTATCAGGTACCATACTTTATAGTCACACATCTCTAATGTTTTAAAGGCAAAGAATTTCACATCAAATTTTATAGTAGGGAACCAGTAAGGTTTATTGATTCTCACTTTCTTAAAATGTGCAGTGTAAAATTTTATCCAAACTGTAACCATTTCTGTGATGCATACATCAATATAAAATTTCTATATTGTTTCACTTTTCTCCCTGTTTGAAAGGTGATATATTGTACTTCTGTAAACTGTGACAAAATTAATTCCATTAATTCCATTCTATTTTTACTTTCTTTCTGTTAAGGGAAACAATCATCCTTTTTTTTTTTTTTTTAAATTCAGTGTCTTGAAGCATAATTATATAACAATACCACTTATTTTTCTCTCCATTTCCTTTGTTCTTGATATATAGCTTATATGTAAGATGATATTCCTCAGTCATATAAAAGAGCAACTTCTTTTTATTCCTACCAACAACAGAGGTATCTCATGTAAGAAGATGTTCCAAAATATGCTTTACTGAATGCTATGATGAATATCTCAATTTCTAGTATATGTGTACATGAATGTGTATATACACACATACACGTATATATCGCTGTTATATACCCAGCCTTCAGTGGTTTTAGGAAAAATGACTTTTCTGTTTTAATTGTTAATGGTTTTTAAGTAAGTAAGGTTTTAACTTGTTAAAAGAATGTGTAATCTTTTTATTTAAACTAGGGGCAAGTGGATTGCATCTTACCAAACATGAGAACTTTCATGGTGGGTTAGATGCTATCTCTGTTGGGGATGGACTGTTTACCATACTGACAACCCTCAGTAAGAAAGCTTCTACAGTTCACATGATGCTGCAGCCAATTTTAACCTACATGGCCTGTGGATATATGGGCAGACAAGTAAGTTCAATCCGGCAACTATTTCAGTAATTTAAATAGTTTCTGGCAATGGGAACAGAGAAGTATTTATAGGACAAAGACAGAGGATTCATATATTGGAAAAAGAGCAGCAGCAGCAAGTAAGAACTATAGACTATTAAATAAAATTTGAATGTAAAGTTTTCTTGAGTCCATGTTGTCAAAAATGACCACAGTGATATAAGAATAAAACATTAAACATAACCTTAAATTTTAGATTGTTTTCCTGTGATCTCAAGAAGTAGTTTTCTTTTTCTCTAGAAATAGCATAGTAGGGGGCGCCTGGGTGGCTTAGTCGGTTAAGCGTCCGACTTTCGCTTAGGTCGTGATCTCACAGTTCGTGGGTTCGAGCCCCGCGTCGGGCTCTGTGCTGACTGCCAGCTCAGAGCCTGGAGCCTGTTTCAGTCTGTGACTCCCTCTCTCTCTGACCCTCCCCTGCTCGCGCTGTCTCTCTCTCTGTCTCTCTCCTAGAAATAAATAAAACATTAAAAAAAAATTAAAAAAAGAAATAGCATAGTAGACTACCAAAAAGTTCTCTGTAGATGTTATAATCAAAAATTTAATGTGACTATTTTTTCGAGCTTTGTTGCATGTTTGTTTACTTTCCTTTCAGCTAAAAGGGATTTGGGTAATTTTAAAAGAAAAATAGTTTAGAATATTACTGCTTTTTATTTTTCCTTCTTATAAAGTGGAATTGTAGGAACCAGTGTGATGATTTTAACTTCTAGTCCGTTTACAATTTTTTCAAATGCAGGTTTTTAAATGTACTTTCTATTTTTTTTTTTTAATATTTTTATTTATTTCTAAGAGAGAGAGAGACAGTGTGAGCAAGGGAGGGTCAGAGAGAGAGGGAGATACAGACTCTGAAATAGGCTCCAAGCTCTGAGCTGGCAGTCAGCACAGAGCCCGACGCGGGGCTCGAACCCACGAACCGTGAGATCATGACCTAAGCGAAAGTCGGACGCTTAACCTACTAAGCCACCCAGGCGCCCCGAGAAGGATCAGTTTTTAAAAGGAATTAGTGTCTGTTGGAAAACGAAATCAGTGCACATTTGGGTCAAAATAAAGACAGATGCTTAATGTAAAAAATACTCGAGTTCAGAAAAAAGACTACCCTTCCTTTTTGATTTAGGTAAGATTTCTTATGTCTTTTGGCAGATATGTTGAATTTGTAATTTAGATTAAGACTG
The DNA here is from genome assembly GCF_008692635.1 of Crocuta crocuta. Lineage (NCBI taxonomy): Eukaryota > Metazoa > Chordata > Mammalia > Carnivora > Hyaenidae > Crocuta > Crocuta crocuta. Next base: position 729,000 of record NW_027531626.1, read on the forward strand.
TAGTTTTAGAATACTTAATATAAAAGAATATTATATTTAATAAGTTTAATTGTCCTAATTACAAGAAACTAATAATCATTGTTCTAAAGTCACAATACACGTGGTTTTCTTTAGGGCTCTCTTGCTACTTGCCAGTTATCTGAACCATTACTGTGGTTTATTTTGAGAGTATTGGATACTAGTGACGCCTTGAAAGCATTCCATGACATGGGTAAGATAAATTCCAAAAATTGTCATTTAAGTTAACTCATTTGACAGTGTATGTTCTCATTTTTGTAGTCTTGTGTGAAAAGTGACTTATTGTCAAACTACCTTATTTTCATTTGGTGTTCTTTGTAAATTAGGTGGAGTTCAGCTCATTTGCAACAATATGGTTACTAGTACAAGGGCTATTGTAAACACTGCAAGGAGTATGGTATCAACTATTATGAAATTTCTTGATTCTGGTCCCAATAAAGCTGTTGATAGCACTTTGAAAACAAGAATACTAGCTTCTGAGCCTGACAATGCTGAAGGGATCCATAACTTTGCACCCCTGGGTAAGAAAAGAATTACTAAGTCTTACTGGTATGAACTTGTATATTTTATTAGCTAGTATGAAGCAAAAATAGTTCTTGAAGTAAGTTGATCATGTGATAATATCACCAATTACAAACAAGTGATTTTAAAGGTAGTGGTTTTTGAAACATTCTTTTGATTAGAAGGAAGTTTTTAATAGCTCTTTAGCGATCTCATTTATTTTTATTTCTGAGTTAAACAATAACAAAATTTGTGAAACGAAATAGCAGATACAATGTCAGTTTTCACTGTAAATGTTAATCAGTTTAAGGGAGTTGTTCCATCTTGAGTGTTATTTTTTAAGAAGCTTCAGTTTTAGGTAGTTCTTCCTTTTCCCAGTTTATATAGTTTCTTTTTAAATATTTCTTTTCCTACTTCTAACTCATGAATATTGACAACTAAGATAAAGGTGATTTTTTTCAAGTTGAAGATTGTCTTGAACATGTTTTTAATTAAATCACTGAAGAATTATGGTGCTAGATTTGTTATTTAATTTTCATTTGATTTATGAGTATAAAGAAATTAGGCAACAATTAATAATGAACTTACCACCTGGCAAGTTGACTGGATGTCCTGATATTTTGTGAATATTGTGACAAATCGTGCTAAATACACTTTTAAAAAATAAGTTTGTAGCATCAAATGTTTATGATTTTAGCTAATTTTTCTGGTTCAGGGTTTATTTAGATAGTTCTTATTGCTTTGTTTGGGTTCTTTTACAGAATTTTTATTATATTTAAAATGTCTTCTGTAGGTACAATTACATCTAGCAGTCCGACTGCCCAGCCAGCCGAGGTGCTTTTACAGGCTACACCTCCCCACAGAAGGGCTCGCTCTGCTGCGTGGTCCTATATCTTCCTACCAGAGGAGGCTTGGTGTGACCTCACCATTCACCTTCCTGCAGCAGTGCTTCTTAAAGAGATACATATTCAGCCTCACCTTGCATCTCTTGCGAGTGAGTAATATTTTTTGTAAAGAAGCATTATGAAAATAAACTCTATTGTAGGAACACTTAAAAATGAGAAAAATAGTTAGTAAACAGTGATACACTTAGGTGTAATTCCCAGACTGTTTAATTTTGAAGTTTTTTATATAATACTCAACCTTATCACCAAATCATTTCCCATGAAATGAATTGACATGGCTACTCCCCTTAAACAAATAGAGTGTTTCCTGAAATCCAAACAGATCTATTTCAGCTATAAATAATTTTGCCTTGCCTTTCTCCCCAATTTATTAAGCTATCTAGCCTTAAGTTAAAATGAGTGAGTTAACACACCTGTGGACAGCAGTCATACTTTCTCTAGCTCCATCCTCAGTGCCAGTCCTGCAGTGGGAAATTAGCTTGGATTTGTATATTGTTTTCCGCTCTTCCTATTGTAAGATTATTATGTGTACAGAATTTTTTAATAATTTGAGTGTAATATTTTTAATATTTGAGTGATTTTTTAAAATTTGTACTGTATTGATATCATTCATTTGGTGCTTTTTCATTGAATATATTTTGTTTTCACTTTGCAAAGTATAATTAATTGAAAAGAGTTTTTTGGAAACAAGTTTTACATTAAGAGGAAAAGGAATTCTTCAAGTATTCATAAAGGAATCTGAAATACTGTATAGCATTTTTGATCCCCAGATTCTTTTAGCATAAACATAGTGATTTGGGGGCACCTGGATGGCTCAGTTGGTTGAGCGACCAACTCTTGATTTTGGGTCAAGTTGTGATCCTGGTGTCCTGGGATTAAACCCCACGTTGGGCTCTGTGCTGACAAGGCGTGGACCCTGCTTGGAATTATCTCCCTCTGCCCCTCTCTCCCCTCACATGCTCGCACTCTCTCTAAGAATAAAACCATAGTGATTTTTAAATATTTATTTGTAGAGAGAGAGAGACAGATTGTGAGCAGGGGAAGGGCAGAGAAAAGTAGACACAGAATCTGAGGCAGGCTCCAGGCTCTGACCTGACAGCTGACAGTCCTGCAGTGGGAAATTAGCTTGGATTTATATGTTGTTTTCCCCTCTTCCCATTGTCTTATTCCCATTGTTTCCCATTTGTTTATTTGTAGAGAGAGAGAGACAGAGTGTGAGCAGGGGAGGGGCAGAGAGAGGGAGACACAGAATCTGAAGCAACCGCCAGGCTCTGAGTTGACAGCTTGATCCCACGACGTGGGGCTCGAACCCACGAACCATAAGATCATGACCTAATCCAAAGTCGAATGTCCTCTTAACCAGCTGATCCACCCAGGTGCCCCCAAAACATAGTGATTTCTACAGAATTGTTGAAACTGTCACATTCATTTACGTTCATTGATTAATTCTCATTGTTATCAGATGTCACTCAGTAATTGGATGAAGAACTGTGGGAAACTTTATACACCCCTGTCATATGTGGAATTATAAATTATTCTATTTACTTGCAACATTAGACTATTATATCCAATAGATATAATTAGATATTATATCCAATATCATTGTGGAATTCAAACTTCTTAGATGAAAATAGATATGAATAAAATGGCAGAAGGAAAATGCATTAATCCATAGTGTTTTAACAGATCAAAAACAACTCTATTACAAGGTATAATATAAGTCAAGATAAGATATCAGGGAAAACCTAAGATGAGGAAGAATTTGCATTTATTTGGAAGAAGAAAGAGTGGTCCTTGTTAATGGTGGCTTTGCAGTGGGGCTAGAATTTGAACTTGGGAATTGAGATAGGAAGACTATTAGAAGGAAGAACTCTGTTCATTATAAAAAAAAAAAATCAAGGTAGGTGTTCCCTGCTGTAAGTGTGCTTAATAAAACATTTTGGTTTTATTATTGAATTGGAGCAGAAATTAAAAGTATATTTTGTTCCAGTGGAAATTATACAGCCTTTAGAATTAGATACGAGCTTTAATATAAAATGTGCCATTTGTTCATGTGGGAGTTTGGATTACTTAATCTCTTGGACTCTGCCAGTTTATATAAAATATGGATAATACTTATCTCAAAAGTGAAGATTTAATTTCGAAATTGATATGACTTGTCTAGTTCTCGCTGTAAACCTAGCATGTAATTGGCGTATAGTAAGACACTTCCTAATTTTGTAATTCAGGTTAAAATCAAAGTTCAAAGGTCATTTTAGTTGATAGGTACTTTTGTGATAGGGATTTCCATGTTACATTAGAAATCATTTTCCCGTTGCAGTCGCCAGTTGTTACTTCATTGAGCCTTCTTAAATTTTAGTAGAAAATGATTTAAAATCTTCTGGGTAATTGGTTAAAATTTTAAAGGGAAATAAAATACTAGAGGCAAAAGCAGTTTTTAAACTCAGCTGTGTTAAAGAAATCATTGCAGTACGGTATTAGTGAAATAATGAGTTGGTAGAAAAGCACTTTGTTTTTGAATTACTTTTTAAAGTTCATTTATTTTGAGAGAGTGGGAGAGGGAGAGAGTGAATCCCAAGCAGGCTCCAAACTGTCAGCACAGAGCCAGTATGGGGCTCAGACTCCCACCCCATGAGACAATGACCTGAGACAAAGTCATATACTTAACCAACTGAGCCACCCAGATGCCCCAAAGCACTTTGTTTTTATTATATTATTCTTTTCTCAGTTATTTACAGCAGTAAACCATAGCGTATTGATCAAATGTCTCACATTGTTGGTGATAATTCTGAGTAATAGAAATAATAGAGTAATTGCCAATTTGGCAACTTTTTTCTTGTCAAGAGTCAGGTATGTAAATGTGGATTACATGTATTCAGATATTCTTTTTATTTAGTGGAATGTTATAATTTTTAAAATATTATATTGTAGATCTCCTATCTCATGTTAGAAAACAGCCCCCAAATCAGTCATGGTGAAAGTCAGTGACAAAGTATGATTTGGCATATAAATTATCTTGTTGCAAGTTCACAATGAACATAACTAAAAGCTGCTCTCTTACTGGGATTTCCACTAAACCATGAAGTCCAGTTCACATTTTCTTTAGTAATTTTTCAATATTCTTATCCTACAGCCTGCCCATCCTCAGTGTCTGTTGAAGTGAGTGCAGATGGGGTAAACATGCTGCCTTTGTCCACTCCTGTTGTCACAAGCGGTCTCACCTACATAAAAATTCAGCTGGTAAAAGCTGAAGTAGCTTCTGCTGTCTGCCTCAGACTTCATCGCCCACGAGATGCCAGCACATTAGGCCTTTCACAAATTAAATTACTGGGCCTCACTGCTTTTGGTACCACTTCTTCAGCAACAGTTAATAATCCCTTTCTTCCATCTGAAGATCAGGTTTCCAAAACAAGGTATGTTTTATTTCTTATTCTTTTTTTTTTTTTAATGTTTTATTTATCTTTGAGAGAGAGAAAAGGTGAGTGCTCTTGAGCGGGGGAGGGGCAGAGAGAGAGGGGGAGGGGCTTGAGCTCACAGAACTGTGAGATTATGACCTGAGCTAAAGTCGGATACTCAACCAACTGAGCCACCCAGGCTCCCCTAATTTCTCATTCTTAAAAAAAGCTTTCTGAGCTTTTTATTAAATTATTTACTCTGTGGTTTGTTTTAGGGCTTAAGAAATTCTTTGTTCTATAGGGAATTTATATAATACCATAATTTTATTAGATGTAATAAAGAGAATAATTCTTTAAAACCAGAACTTGGAGGCTGGTTAAGATGGAAATTTATGTGTGTTTAATTCCTGAGATTTGTACAATGTGTAGTAATTGTGGGTATGGGTTTCTTTTGTTTGGATCACAGTCTAATACATGAATTTCCACATGCCTGTCACTAGTATACATCTGAGCCATACAAATTGACCATATGGACAGAGGCCTAGTCTTATATGATAATTCCTAAATGACAGTTAGCAGAAGGGTTAGATTTGAACCATACAAATTGACCAAATAAACAAGGACCTGAATACATCCTTTAATTCACAGTTATAAATTTTGATAGTTGAAAATGTTATAGACTGGTTCTATTGAAAGTTTTGCCTGATAAGAAAATTAGAGTTTTTTGTTTTATTCTCAAGCTGCCAAGACATCATAGTTTTGCAAGGTTATCATCTCTGTTCATTTTATATTTAAACATATATGTGTATATATAAACATTTTCTGACAGGCCACCTGGCTGGCTCAGTCAGTAGAGTATATGACTCTTGATCTTAAGGTCATGAGTTCAAGCCCCACATTGCATGTGGAACCTACTTTTAAAACAAAAAACAGACCATTTTCTGACTGATTAAATAAAAAAGACAAGCATGTATTGGTTAAGTATTTTTATTTGTTAAATTATGGAGGACACTTACTGTGCTTAATTCTTTATTGATGTTATAGTCTTTTTTAAATGCAGATTGGTGTTATTCATGAAACACAGCATGCTGAGTTTTCAGTTTTATTTTACCCCAGAAATAATCTTAGCCACTTGAATTTACCATGTAAGCCACTTTGTGTTGTCTGTTTCAGCATCGGCTGGTTACGGTTATTGCATCATTGCCTTACTCACATAAGTGATCTGGAAGGAATGATGGCAAGTGCAGCGGCACCTACTGCGAATCTGCTGCAGACTTGTGCTGCCTTACTGATGTCCCCATACTGTGGGATGCACTCACCCAACATTGAGGTCGTGCTTGTAAAGATAGGACTGCAGTCCACGAGAATTGGCCTGAAGCTCATAGACATTCTTCTGAGAAACTGTGCAGCATCAGGGAGTGATCCTACAGGTGACTGTTAACTTTGATATTTTAATTTTTACCTATCTGCAAAGCAGTGACAGTTGCATTAGGTAAACTTTGTGCTGAAATCTGTTTCTGAAATTAATTTTCATTATGGCTTCAATGTTCTTGGAGTTTTTGTAATTGCTGTACTTTATGAAAGAGTTATTTTTAGTTAACAATTTAAAATTAAATTGAGCAAACGTTCCTATACCATTTGCTTATTTAGCAAACTTTCTTTTGGTTCTTTATTGCAAGATCTAAACAGCCCTTTACTTTTTGGAAGACTGAATGGACTCTCTTCTGATTCTACGATAGATATTCTTTACCAGCTTGGAACAACTCAAGATCCTGGAACAAAAGACAGGTATACATTGATCTTGTTTTTGTTTTTTGTTTTTAATTAATTAATTATTTACAGTTTGTTTATTTTGAGAGAGAGTGGAGCAGGGGAGAGGCAGAGTGACAGGGAGGCAGAGAATCCCAAGCAGGGCCTGTACTGTCAGCACAGAGTCAGATGTGGGTTTTTAATTCACGGACAGTGAGATCATGACCTGAGCTGAAACCAAGAGGTAGACACTCAACCGACTGGGCCACCCAGGTGTCCAGATCTTGCTTTTTATTTAAGGGCACACATATATACAGCTACATGATAGGCAACGTTACTTAGAATACTTTCTCCTTAGGTCGTTTCATAAAAATCAAGACTGTTGATTATATTGGACATTTACCTGTATGCTTTACATGGTATAACTTCTAGAGACTTTTGTGAACATTAAACATCAATTTTTATATATTCGGACATACTTAAAGCAAATTTGACTTGAAATAGAATTGTAATCAATATTAACTTTTGATGAATGGAATAAAATATTACATTTTTTTGAAATGTTTATTTACTTTGAGAGAGAGATTACAAGTGAGGAAGGGGCAGAGAAAGAGGGAGAGAGAGAATCCCAAGAATGTGAACCATGCTGTTAGGAGATCTTTATAAATTGTGATAGCGTCAAATCATACTATCTTAGGTAATATTTACTAACTGTGTGTGAATATTAGAATATTCTGTCCATATTAGGTCCCTAGACTATTTTGACAAAGGTAATATTTATTTTGATTACTTATTTATAATATTCATTGACGGCTTTTCATTGGACTCTCTACCTTCCTTCTCCTTCCTACTGCAAGGTGAAACATTGTCATACCAAGTAAATAATATTTGAATATCTCACCTAAATATTTAGTGATGCTTTACGTATAAGTAATTTTAGACAAGTTTTACTAATGTAGCTCTTCTTTGATGTCTTTGACCTCCACATTGAGAAGAACTTCCAAATATTTTTGAAACATGTTTCTGTTGACAGAGTTTTGAGTGATGGGGCATTCTCTTGTTTTATATAGTCTTGTGTTATATCTCTCTTGTTTATATTCTCTTGTTTTATATATCAGAAAACATTTCTTGAATGTGTGACTCTATAAACAAATAATCTCTATTGTTTTCTGAGTTATATTGTCCTTTAATATTTTGATTAATATTTAAGACAATTATTTGATATTTTGTTAATTTGTTTATAAATTACTAACAAATCATTTTGTGGGTACTTACTCATTTTATTGGTACTTACTGAATAGCTGCTTTGTGTCTGGCACTGTGCTAGATACTAGAGTGTCCAGGTTAATTGAATCCAGCTTTTTGCCTTGGATTGAGGGACAGAATACTGTCACTCAAAAGGGAAGATTTACATAGGTCACACTTGAGGGTATGGGATAGTGTTCGGCATGGCAGGTGCCTAGTAAATATTGATACTTTAACCACTGGTAATGTAATAGCTTTTATATATTTTAGGCTAGTTGCTTTCATATTCTCCAGTGAAAAATGTTTAATTTCGCATTCAAGCAACTGAATTTATTTTCAGCTTGCTAGATTAATTATTTATTTCATTATTTTATTTCAACATGGTAAATTAATTAATTTTGATATTGAATATCAAAATATTAAATAAGTTGATTTTTCTATTAATCTTTTTATGCTTAATAATTATGTTTCACATAATTATATTTAAAAATAGAATGAAATTTTTTGGAATATTCTTTGATACAAGAAATTTGTGCCAAATTTGAATCATAATGGTTAATAGAGTTAAAGAGAATATAAAAAATTAGGTTTTTTTTTTTTTTAATTTATTTCTAGGAGAGAGAGAGAGACAGCGTGAGCAGGGAAGGGTCAGAGAGAGAGGGAGTCACAGACTGAAACAGGCTCCAGGCTCTGGGCTGGCAGGCAGCACAGAGCCCGACGTGGGGCTCGAACCCACGAACCGTGAGATCATGACCTAAGCGAAAGTCGGACGCTTAACCGACTAAGCCACCCAGGCGCCCCTAAAAAATTAGTTTTAAATATTTTTCTAGAACAGCTTTAAAATCTCTTCTAGTTATTTAATTCTTTAATAGTTTTATGTTTTTTTATCATAGGAAAATCACCCTAAATAAAATTGTTCTCACTGCATAATACTTTTTAAAACATATAAATATTTTAGAACTGACATCATAACAAGATACTGGCTTCTGTGGACTGAGAAAATCTTGCTCTTCTCTAATTGCCTCATCTGCTTTCTCTTTTTCTGACTTATATTTTTTTCCTATCATATGAAATTTAAAGGGTCTAGTCCTGGGGTGCCTGGGTGGCTCAGTCGGTTAAGCGTCTGACTCTCAGTTTTGTCCCAGGTCATGATCTCATAGTTTGTGAGTTTGAGCTCTGTATCAGGCTTTGTGCTGACAGTGAGGGGCCTGCTTGGGATTCTCTCTCTCCCTCTCTTTCTCTGCCCTTCTCTCTCTCGCTTTTTCTCAGATTGAATAAATAAAATCTTAAAAAAATATTAAGAAACAACAAAATAAAGGGCCTTGTCCTTCAGGGCAGAGAAAGGGGATTAAGTAAAATTATATACCTTCCTACCCCTATTTCCTGTACCCCGGAGCAAAGAATCTTGTGATCTACACTAGAAATTTGAAAGTAAACAAAAATAGAAAACACAGTGTTTTAAGAACTCCATATAAATCGTATCCCATTTTCTGTATTTTATATACACTCCAAAGCCATATTGCTTTAAAAAATGTTGTTCTTGGGACTCCTGAGCGGCTCAATCAGTGAAGCGTCTGACTCTTGATTTCGGCTCATAATCTCACAGTTTTGTGAGTTTAAGCCCTTACGCTACTCTGCAGAGCCTGCTTCGGATTCTCTCTCTCTGCTTCCCCCCTGCTTGTTCTCTCTCTCAAAATAAATAATAAACTTAAAAAAATTTTTTTTTTAATGTTGTCAGTATTCCCTCAACTCCAGGGTGTTGAGGGTAGGGTGACACTTGAAAAAAGTACTTATGTTGGCTCTATGTTGTGTTATCAGAGTGCAGGGGGATGGGTGGCTGCTAGTAGTGTTTAATGGTTGGGGGTCGGGATGGAAGACATGCTGTGTTGCATGAGCTTCTGCACAATGAGGAATTAGCCCCAGATTACTATTCTAGGGTGTGTGGATTTGTTATAAGATGAAGGAAAGTTTACAGGAGACAATCTGTAAAGCTTTGTATGCCCTAAGTTCAGATATTTATAGGATTTTTTTGTAAATGAGTTAAGAAATTAACGAACCTTTATTTGCAGAATTATAGTTATGTTATTTCAGACATTTTCATCAGTTAAGATTAGTAAGGTTATTGGAAAGCTAGAACTACTATATCCTTTTTGCTTATATAAATTCCTTTTCCTTCCTATTTTAGATTAATATTACTCTGATAAATACAGTGCTTACTTGTAATGGTGAGATTTTTCCATAATAAATGTCAGTTGTGGTATAATTGGTTATTTGAATTCATTTTCTTTTAAGAATTCAGGCCTTGTTAAAATGGGTCAGTGATTCTGCAAGAGTGGCTGCTATGAGGAGAAGTGGCAGGATGAGCTACATGTGCCCTAACTCTTCGACAATAGAGTATGGTCTTCTCATGCCGTCTCCTTCTCACTTGCACTGTGTGGCAGCAATTCTGTGGCACAGCTATGAACTGCTTGTAGAGTACGATTTACCAGCGCTGCTGGACCGAGACCTCTTTGAGTAAGTACAATTTTTGAAATCCTTTTTTTCTCTTAGTAGATTGTTCTAGGTTTTCACTCGATGAAGTAGTATTTAATATGGTATTTGGATAATACTTTGAAAGTAGTAGTTAACTATAATCAGGTATTATTTTGGAACTAGGTGCACCCAGATTTAATGAAACTTATCTCCATATTTTAAGAAGAAATATTAGTGTCATTGTTAGCTTTTTCCCACCTAAAATCAGAGTGTTTAAAATCAGAGTGTTATGAACCTGTGTGTTCATACAGGTCATAGTGTATATTCTTTTTTTGCAAATTTACCCACCAGAATTTTTTATTGTGCTTGTGTATACACAAGTGAGAGAGGGACAAAAGAAGAGAGAAAATCTCAAGCAGGTTCCATCCCAAGCATGGAGCCCAACATGAGGCTCAATCCCACAGCTGTGAGATCATGACTTGAGTTGAAATCAAGAGCGGGACGCTTAACCAACTGAGGCACCCAGGCACCCCCAGATTTTTTTTTTTTATCGTTAATGTATAACTAGTTAAGGAGTAAAACTATAACTGGAAGTTTTGAAAGAGTTACTACTTTAGAGAATTTTTATGATTACTTGTTTTTACTACTTTCTAGTCATCTGATACGATTGCTCTTTTGGTAGTTACTACTTACCCACATTTCTTTATCACACTTAGCTAAGACTTGGCTGAACTTATCACCTGTAATTGCTAAATCTGTAACAGAATATTATATTTATTTCTGAAGAGTTCCATAACCTAATGAAAGATTGGCCTTTTGTCCTTTTTAGTCTGTCATTTTCATATTTGGGCTTCTCAATTGGCATAACCCATGACTTATTAATGAAACTTACTAATAGTTTTTGATTTGCAAACGTGAATTTTAAGCCATCAATCATGTCAAATTCAACCTGAACGTTTGTTTTGTGTAATTTTCCAATGTTTCTTTTTTTATTTAAGTTTATTTATTTTGAGAGAGAGTGTGTGTGAATGGGGAGGGGCAGAGAGAGAGAAAGAGAGAGAAGGACAGAGGGAGAGAGAATCCCAAACAGTTTTCACCCCATCAATGCAGAGCCTGATGTGCGACGTAAATTCGGGAACTGTGAGGTTATGACCTGAGCCGAAATCAAGAGTTGGACCCTTAACTAACTCAGCCACCCAGGCACCCCTCAATGTTTCTTTATGACTCTTTTGATGTCACATAGAGAGTGGTAGATCCATTTTATACAGATTTCTTGATTTTTCTCTACTGATTTTTCAAGTCTAATCTGTCTACCTAAATACTTAAATAATATATATGAAAGCAGTCATTGTGAAGTCTTATGATATTCTATGTCAAATAAAATGTATACTTTCATAGATGTTACAATTTTATACACTGTATGTTGATTTTTAATAGAAGTATTGGAAAAATGAGGCCTTTCTAAAGATAAATATATAATATTAATCTGGTGTATATAGTATTAATCTGGTGTCTTTTATTCTCCTAGGTTACTTTTTAATTGGTCCATGTCTCTTCCCTGCAATATGGTTTTGAAGAAAGCTGTTGACAGTCTACTTTGCTCAATGTGTCATATACACCCAAATTATTTTTCTTTGCTCATGGGCTGGATGGGGATTACCCCTCCTCCAGTGCAGTGCCACCACAGACTGTCCATGACTGATGATAGCAAAAAGCAAGATCTTACTTCATCGTTAACAGATGACTCTAAAAATGCACAAGCTCCTCTCGCACTGACTGAATCACATTTGGCAACCCTTGCATCCTCTTCTCAATCTCCAGAAGCTATCAAACAATTATTAGACTCAGGTTTGCCTTCTCTTCTTGTGAGGAGTCTGGCTAGTTTCTGCTTCAGTCACATTTCTTACTCAGAAAGCATTGCTCAGTCAATAGATACTTCCCAGGACAAGCTCAGGCGCCATCATGTCGCCCAGCAGTGTAATAAGATGCCTATTACAGCAGACCTGGTTGCTCCCATTCTTAGGTTTTTGACAGAAGTTGGCAGTAGCCATGTTATGAAAGACTGGCTCGGTGGGTCTGAAGTCAATCCACTATGGACAGCACTTCTGTTTTTATTGTGTCACTCTGGGTCCACTTCTGGAGGACATAATTTAGGTGCACAACAACAGACTAGTGCAAGATCGGCCTCTCTTTCTTCCGCTGCTCCAACAGGATTGACTACGCAACAGAGAACAGCAATTGAGAATGCCACTGTTGCATTCTTCCTGCAGTGCATTTCATGCCACCCTAATAATCAAAAACTAATGGCCCAGGTAAGATTAGAAATATTGGCATCTTACTATTTTAAAACACTGTTAAATAACACTAATGAAATTAGTTGAGAATGGGTTAGGTGTTGCAGGTGATGATGAAGATTGATGAAGATTGGGATTCGGTGCATTTAAAGATCTAAATTGAAACTGTAAAGTCTTGATATCTCTTCCCTCTTCCTCTCAACTGTCACATATTCCTTTTGATGAAATAATGGGCAAATTCATGGTGATGCTAGCTATAGATCATACATTCTTCCTTTTAAACTCATCCTCTCCCACTCCCATAAAAAAGAACAAGCCAGAAGAACAACACTTGGGTTGCTGAAAGACCAGATTGACCATTTGAAGGTCGTCCCCGAACACCTTATCTGCAGTGGGGTATTATATTTTGTTACAACTGGATTGCTGCGACTTTTAGTTTGCTTCTGATGATGCAGACAGTAGGGTAGATTTCAGATAGGAGACCCCTGACAAATCTCATTAAAAATATGAAAGATGATTTTATTGTTTTAAGTCTATGAGGCCAAAAATCTTGAAAGCTAGAATTATTTCAAGGATAATTCTAGTTGATTTTTGCCAGATTCTATTCCTTTCTAGCTGTTTTAACCTTTATGTAGAGAGATAGTTAACATAATTTTCAAGAAATACTGAATGATTTAACTTTATTGAGAAGGATAGGAAAATACTTGAGGGTCTAAAGTATTTAATTATTGTCAAACTGTATCTGCTTAATGTGCCTAATTAAAGGAAATGCTTCAACTACCAATTTTAACCAAGGTCATGGATATGAGAATTTGAATATTTGGTGTCTGCCTCTGGGTAGCATGAAACTTTGTGTCTTGTTGCTTTCTGGCTTAATTATCATCTCTCAGCTTCTTATTAAGGCTTTGTTTGATATTTTTAATACCCTTTTTTCATAATTTTTATTGCATTGTAACCACTCTGATATTGACTCAAGTTAAAAGTAAGTTGGTTACACCAGGTATTTAATATGTGAAAACCCTGTGATAGTAATTTATCCATAGAAATTTTCTCTGGGGATAATCTTTCCTATTGGAAGTTCAAAGCTGCGCTTAACTTTTTACATCTCTTTACTTGCCAGGTTCTCTGTGAACTTTTTCAGACATCCCCTCAAAGAGGGAACCTTCCAACATCAGGGAACATTTCAGGGTTTATACGTAGATTATTTTTGCAGTTGATGCTGGAGGATGAGAAAGTGACCATGTTTCTTCAGTCTCCCTGTCCAGTGAGTATTTTAACAGTTAAATCTTAATATTAGCTATGTATAAAGATATTTTATAATTTCATATCAGAACCTGCAGCTGTCTTTACATCTCAATTTCTTAAATAGCAAATGGAAACTCAACCTTTGTACTTAATGATAAGACTTACAAATCTTTTTTTGGATAACCCTCCTTGTGATGAATATACACTACCATGAAAAGTATAATTTGGTTGGAGGGAAAAGTGACAGAGTAATAGGTACAGTGGTGCTAATATAAAAGCTGACCAACAAATCAGATGTCAAATGTGCCACATTAAAAAAAAAAAAATTTAATGCTTATTTTTGAGAGAGAGAGGGAAAGCATGAGTTGGGGAGGGACAGAGAGAAAGAGGGAAATACAGAATTCAAAACAAGCTCCAAGCTCTGAGCTGTCCACCCAGAGCCCAATGTGTGGCTCAAACCCATGAATCGCAAGATCATGACCTGAGCCGAAGTCGGATGCTTAACCCACTGAGCCACCCAGGCACCCTTCAAATGTACCACATTTTTAAGAATATATAAAATAAACCTTTTATATTTTGTGTGCATTTACAATTTTGTTATTCTTTTATAAAAGTTTTTGACATTATTTTGTAATGATACATGTTTCAAAAAAAATCACTTCTTTATTTCTTTTGAATTTTCAGCTGTATAAAGGTAGAATTAATGCTACAAGCCATGTTATCCAACATCCAATGTATGGAGCAGGCCATAAGTTCCGTACACTTCATTTGCCGGTCTCAACAACGTTATCAGAAGTTCTTGACAGAGTGTCAGGTAAGTCAGATTTAAGTATTGAAATTTTTCTTTAACTTTATGTTAGAATATATAAAATTTTATTATCTTTTGTAACTTTATTTTACTGCATCTGCTCACTCAGCAACCATTTCATGAATAGAAAAGTTCAATACCTCTTTACATTTTCAGGCAGGGGTAAGAAGATGATATAGGGGACAAAATACACGATACCTTCTAGCACCCATAGTTCTTTTGGTGTATTGTGTGTTGTGTGGAGAATTGACAGAATGGAATTGTTGGCAGTTGACAGTTGGAAATGTTGACAAGCCTTGGGAAGACATTGATGGAATTTTCTCATGATAAACCATTTGGCTTTTTTATAATAGATGGTTTGCAGGCTATTAGGTTGGATGACAGGATTCTAAATAATGAACATTTGCTAGATTTCAAGAAGAAATGAATGATCAAGACATGAAAATGACTGGTGACCTTATTGTTTATAATAGTGAAGAAAGCAGAGAGAAATTTTCCCCTAGGCTTCCTGCCTATATTCTAAGGTGTAAGCTTTAAACAGTATACAGGTTACTAAAACACAGGTTTGTATTATATTAAAATATAAGTAGTTTTGATGGCAGAATGCAAATCAGTTGTCGATAGTTTGATTTTATTGCCTCTCAAATCCTGAGAATGAAATCAGTGAGTGAATTGATCTAGCACCTTCTATGTATAAGTTCTCAGGCTGTAAGAGTAAGTAATACCCATACTCTGCCCCTCAGTATTAGGATCTTCTGTGTGCTGTCAGATTAAAAAATAAATGAAATTTAAGAATGTTTGCATCCTCACATAAATGTAAGTATAATTCTATCTGTGTACATTAAAAGGGGATACCTAAATCCTATAGCTGGGAACTTATTATCTCAGCAAAAAGCTGATCAGTCCCTGTATTGGTGGGAAATACAAATCTAAGCTTAGGAAAAAAACTGGGTTGAAGACATTTGGGAGATGTTAAGTTAAACCACATGAATGGATGTGATTGCTATGAGAAAATAAGGTAGAAAGATTCTTTCTTGGTTTTAGTCGCTGCAGCCAACACAAGTATGTACATAATACTACATAATGCTTTCCGTTTTACAAATTACACAATAAAATGTTCAAATACTATTATAATTGTATAATTAACATTCTTATTTGAAAATGTCTGCCATATCCTTTTACAGCTCAACTTCTTTGAAAATTTGATTTTACAGACTTTTTTTCTATCATAGCCTTGAAATTGTTCCTTCTATATGATGAAGAAAAAATGAATAATTAATTAAATGAAAGAAGGAGAAGTGGGGAAGAGTATTGAAGTTCAGTTATTGAGATTTCATACATATTTTTTTTTTCTATCTTCACTATAAAGGAACGCTATATCCTAAAATGTCATATTAGGTCATTAAAAATAAAGACCTTTATTACCTATAAATTTAAAAAATAAATTGGTTGCTCTATAAGACTACTAACTCCTAGTAAAAAGTCAGACAAAGAGTCATCCTGGGCATACATCAAAAATTTGCAAGTGCTAATTTTACCTCTCTTTAGCTATGCTTTGGTCCTTTAAAGTTTGTTTATCGGGGCATCTGAGTGCCTCAGTCTGTTAAGCAGCTGACTTTGGCTCAGATCATGATCTCATGGTTTGTGAGTTCAAGCACTGTGTCAGGCTCTGTGCTGACAGCTCAGAGCCTGGAGTCTCCTTTGGATTCTGTGCCTCCCTCTCTCTCTGCTCCTCCTCTGCTCATAGTCTATCTGTCTGTCTGTCTCTCTCTCAAAAATAAACAAACATTTAAAAGATTAACAAAAAAGTGTGTTTATGATGTTCAGTCATACTTGGTATATTTACATGTGCATATATATTTTATCAGTATATATAAAAACAAGTGATCCAAAATAATTGGACCCACTTCCCATAGCTTTTGACTATATTGCTTTCAAATAATATAGTTATGTGTCAGTATCTTTGTTTTTATAAATTTCTATCATTGCTTTTAAGCAATTTGATTAATGCCTTGTAGTTTTCTTGCTATTTATGATGTGGGTTTGTTGACTTTCTTGAATCTGGGTTTATAGATTCCACCATATTTGGAAATTTTTTTTTTACAGACATTTTCTCATATTTTCTATTTCCCTGTTTCTCTCTTCTCTTAGAGTAATTCCAGTTACAGATTTATTAGGCCTCTTGAAGTTCTTCCATAGCTCACTGAAGCTCTGTTCATTCTCCCCGACCCCATCTGTTTTCCCTTCTATTTAAATTTTTGGATTTTACTCTGTCTTTAAATTCTTTTCCTCTGTAGTGCCTAATTTGTTAGTTCTTTTTTATATCACCTTGTCCTTATTTAAAATGTATAAGCTTTCCTTTAAACACAGTGGTCTGGGGGCGCCTGGGTGGCTTAGTCGGTTAAGCGTCCGACTTTCGCTTAGGTCATGATCTCTCAGTTCGTGGGTTCGAGCCCCGCGTCGGGCTCTGTGCTGACAGCTAGCTCAGAGCCTGGAGCCTATTTCAGAGTCTGTATCTCCCTCTCTCTCTGACCCTCCCCTGCTCACGCTGTCTCTCTCTCTCTCTCTCCTAGAAATAAATATACTTAATAAAAAATAAATAAATAAACACAGTGGTCTGTTTATGTTGATTATTTTTTCCTCATTATGGATTTTTTCCTCATTATGCTGTTGAGCATGTGAAATGTGTTTGGTGAGACTAAGGAACTAAATTTTTAATGAATTTAATTTTGAAAAGGTACTATATTGAAATAGAAGTAGGGTACCACATTTGAAAATGAAAGTGTAGGGCTACTTTAACTCACTACAGAGGTAATACCCCTCAGAGAACTTGTTAGGAATTCACTAGGCTAAATAGCACAGCCCTTATTTTAGACTCTTGGGTTAGTTCCCTTTTGAGAAGTACTTAACTTGGCTTTTGGTGGTTTCTTCATATAGAGTGCTCATCTGTATGTGCTAAAGACCCAGAAGAGACTGTAGATGTCTGGAGTTCTTTCTGCAGATCTCTTCTCCCTGGCAATGTGACTTAAAAACTGCAGCCAGACATCTTTGTCTTTATGGGTTCCCAGTTCATATCCTCACCTTGGGTGACTTCTGATTCATGCCAATCTGTGGCCTGGGAAACTCTAGCAGTGAGCTGGAGCAGTCCTAGGGCTCACCTCCTTAGTTTCCATGCACCTAGGCATCACTCTGTGGCCTTCCCGATGGCCATTGTCTGAAAACTATTTAATGTATTTTCCCAGTTTTTAGTTCTTTCAGGTAGTAGAGTAAATCTGGTTTTGTTATTTCATCTTGATCAGAAGTGGTATTTCAAACTACAACAATTTTTTTTCATTAAAAAAATTTTTTTGAATGTTTATTTTTGAGACAGACAGACAAGAATGTGAGCAGAGGTAGGGAGACACGGAATCTGAAGCAGGCTTCAGGTTCTGAGCTCTATTAGCACAGAGCCCGACATGGAACTCGAACTCACAAGCCGTGAGATCATGACCTGAGCCAAAGTTGGATACTTAACCGACTGAGCCACCCAGGTGCCACCCCTATTTTTAGAATTTTTTTCATGTTTGTTTATTTATCAAGAGTGAGAGAGAGAGAGAGAGCGAGAGCATGCGTGCACAAGCGGGGGAAGGGCGGCGGGAGAAACCTAAGCAGGCTCCATGCTGTCAGTACAGAGCCTGACATGGGTCTTGATCTCACAAACCATGAGATCATGACCTGAGCTGAAATCAAGAGTTGGACTGTTAACCAACTGAGCTACCCAGGTGTCCCAAAACAATTTTAAACAGAAAGTTGAGAAAAATGTTTTTTACTGATACCTTTTAGTATTTGACATTTACTGGGATAATACTATGTAAATTCCTATCATCTAATGATCTTTAATGTTTTTCCTGATTATGCTTCGAATTAATTGTGTGATTTTCTTTTTTTTAAGTATTTTACTCTGACTTTGTAACTGTTTTTGCCA
Source organism: Crocuta crocuta (assembly GCF_008692635.1). NCBI lineage: Eukaryota > Metazoa > Chordata > Mammalia > Carnivora > Hyaenidae > Crocuta > Crocuta crocuta. Next base: position 747,596 of record NW_027531626.1, read on the forward strand.
TTTGAGGTTTCTTGGTTGTTTTTTAAGAGAGTAAATGTATTGTTGTATTATGTATTTCATCGTTTTACAGAATTTTTAAATTTCATATAAAAAACAGAAACTCTAAAGGCAGTCTGTGATTAGGAAGGAACTCCAGAAATTGACATCACAGGGTTATTTTCAGATGTTCAAAGAAATCACAGCGCAGGAGATAATATAAAACATGCTAATTTGCTATTTTGATTGTTTCACCTTTTTAACATTATTAAAAAAACATTAGATCACACTTGTGTTAAGTTAGAAAAGTACAAAAAGAATCTGTATAACATACCACACTGGTGAGAGCCCTTCCTAAGTTCATCCAGGGTTTTGGATTTCTTAACTGTCACATCAGATCATTTTGCAGTCACCCATTCATTTCATGATTTTTAATAGCTTGCCATATTCCAAAGTAATGAAATAAAATACTAATTCAGAGAGTTTATCTTATTAAAGCCCTAGGTATTTGTTTTCAAAGTATCTAAGTTTCATAAATACAAATAGCAAAACAAATCTTCATTGTTGAAGTTTGTTCCTTTCTACTCCCATTTGTAGAACAAAAAATATGCTGTAATGCTTTAGGATGAGCCCTGAACTCAGATTCCATATTTGTCATTTATAAATTATAATCAGTAGCCTTGTTAAAGGCTCTTTCCTTATTTTGAAAATAAAATTCTTTTATGCATATTGTGAAGATGAAATGAAATGTTTGTGGCAAGTACATTGAACTGTGCCTAAAATAAAGGTTTTTCATTGCCTCAAGAGGTAATTTGTAATATTTTCTTGAGATAATAATTTAAGTATCCTGGCTTATGAACAGTGGTGATTCCCTTTCATTGATAATCATTAAGGATTGAATATCAGGCTTTATCTCATCAATTTCTCCTAAATCCATTTACATTGCCTTCATATTAATGATACTATCTTGTGTAATCCTTGTCTGAAATGTTTATAGCTTCCTTCTTAATGATTTTGAAAAGGAGTATATTTTAATAATATTTTCTTACAGATACACCCAGTATCACTGCTAAACTAATCAGTGAACAGAAAGATGACAAAGAAAAGAAAAACCATGAAGAAAAAGAAAAAGTTAAGGCAGAAAATGGATTTCAGGACAATTACAGTGTTGTTGTTGCTTCAGGTATGCTTTCTGTTTTTTATAATCTTGATTTTGTTTGAGTTTTATGTAAAATATAACAATATATATTGTAGGAACTTCATGTAATAAAAGTATTAATGCAAAAGGTGACTTAAAATGATGTATAATACTGGATGTAAAAATATTACATCTAAAATCTATTACTTGTTGGCACTGTAATTATTAAACATACTTTGTATCCAAAACTTAGTGTCTTTCATCAGATATTGCACATGTGTGAATCATAGAGGCACTCCAGTTAAGCTTGACAGTATACAGAGAATTGTGTTCGTACTGTCAGGTAAAAGAAGAAGACAAAATGACCAAGACCACTGATAATTTTGGAGGATATTTTCTTTAACATAAGTGAGGTGATTTTAGTTGAAAAGATAAGGCTTAAGTGTGCATACATTACTTCTCAAATAGGAGATCTCTGGTGGATTTTATTTTTATGTCAGAGAAATAGAGTAATAGAATTTAGCCTTATTTTTTACTTTCTTGGAAAATAGTTACAAACATGAAGCCAAAATTCATGGTGTGTCATGAAGGACAAATCGAATTGAGAGATCAGATATAAAATCAGAAGTAACATTTCTGTTTCTCTCTTTTGGCATTAGTTAGGAATGTGATGCTTTTTAAAAATATTGCAGAAGTACTCTTATTTCTTTAGTGTGTTTGCTGATACAGAATCTTCCTGATTCTTTTAGGACTGAAATCCCAATCCAAACGGGCTGTGTCAGCTACACCACCTCGTCCACCGTCCAGGAGAGGAAGGACAATTCCTGATAAAATAGGAAGTGCTTCGTCAGGAGCAGAGGCTGCCAGCAAAATAATTACTGTCCCAGTGTTTCACCTGTTCCACAAACTCTTGGCAGGTAATGTTCACAATATTTAAAAATATAAAAAATTATAAAGACATGTAATCACCAGACTCAGACTCCTGTTTAATCAAGTGCTTTTGATGAGATACATGAGTTAGTGAGACTTTATCCCTACAGCTCCCTCTAAGAAAAATGAGAAGAAAAGAAGAGGTAACCTTTTACATATATTCTTTTTAACATGATAATGTTGCGTATTTACACTTCACTAGCTTCTTAAATTTTGCTATCAATGTGCTATAATATCAGTAAAGCTAATGCCTTAAAGAGGTCATATAAAGTTAGGAAGGGGCATGAGGCAGATTTTGAAGAGTAGTTATGGTAATGGAAGTCATTGGTGTACCACTGAGAGTTAAGCAGTATTTTCTCCCTGGCTAAAACATAATCTTTGATTAATATACTTTATTGGTCAAGGCGATACCCAATTTATCTCCATTTTTGTGCTTTAATCTCAAAAATTGTCAACTAACTTACATGGGTTTTCCTTTTTAGTTTTATGTTACCGATTTATTGCAGAGATCAACAAACTATGGCCAGTAGACTGGACATAAAAAAGTTTTATTGAAATAATGGCTGTGCCTATTTATTTGTGCATTGCCCATAGCTGTTTTCATGCCACAGTGGTAGAGTTCGTAGTGGTAGCAGAGACTGTATGGTCTTCATAGATTAAAATATTTATATTCTGGCCTTGTAGGGAAGAGATTTTGCCTACCCCAGATGTCTAAGAATGTCTGTTTCTTTGTTTCTTGCTATGGCTCAGAAGCTCTTGGTGGGATTTGGTTTGTGACTAACACTTTCTACAGACATTATTATTGTTCATATGTGTCAGAAATAGATTTCTATAAACTTTTCATGTGCTGATTTTAAATTGTTTTTAAGTTGGTGTCAGAATCAGATGCTTTACATGTAGTTCAGTAAAACACTAATTGACTTAAACCAAGTAAATATTTCCCCCTTGGATTCCAGGTTTAACTTAGTTATGTCATTTTTAGGCCAACCATTGCCAGCTGAAATGACACTTGCCCAACTTTTAACTCTCCTGTATGACCGAAAACTTCCTCAAGGTTACCGCTCAATAGATCTGACTGTTAAATTGGGATCTAGAGTTATCACAGACCCAAGTCTGTCAAAAACAGATTCTTTCAAAAGGTTACATCCTGAAAAAGGTATGTATATGGTGATCCTTTAAAAATATAGTCTGTAATCTGAGGAAGTAGGGACTTCTGTTGCTGATGACTTAATTTACCTTTGTTTTTATTCTGTCAAGAGGTCTTATTCTTTATGACTGAATTAATTTGTAAATATAAAAACTTGTTCTTATTTTCACTGGAAATCTTAATTTTTCTTATAGCATCACTTACTTTATGAGCACATATGCTTTGGTTTATTAATTTGCATCTTGGATTCTTTTTTTTTTTTTAAGCATTTTATTTGGAGAGAGAAAGAGCACCAGTGGGGTGGGGGTTGGGCAGAGAGAGAGGGAGAGAGAGAATCCCAAGCAGGCTCTGCCCTAACAGCAGGAGCTTGGACCCAGAAACCATGAAATCATGACCTGAGCCAAAATCAGGAGTTAACTGTGAAACCTACTGAGCCACCCAGGTGCCTGTAGCATTTTGCATTCTTTAGTAAATCTTGGAATATTGCCTTTGCTCAGTTTTCAGCAGATTATTTGGGGTTCTTTTTAGTGTTTATAGCATCTGGTCATTTGTAAACATACTAACCTTTTGGTTTTCCTTTGTGAGTGATTCAGAGTTAACCAGTAGGATATAATCTTTAGTTTTCAATATGAGAAGCCTGTGTTAGTAATCAGTTTTTCCTAATTGGATACTTCAGAACTTGATTCATATATTATTATTTGCTTTGAATCTGGAGACTGAGTTATTTTTACATAGAATATGTCTTACAATATGCCCTAAAGGACAGTACTTCTCAAACTTCAATATGCTTATAAGTTACCTGCAGAACATTGTTAAAATGCAGATTCTTACTCAGTAGGTCCAGGGTGGGACCCAAGATTCTACATTCCAAAAGTTCTTAGATGGTGCCAGTACTTACATTCCAGTGACCCTACTTTGAGTAGCAAGACTATAAAAGGCAGCGTCAGAAGTCATTTAAAGATTACCATAGTGTCCAGCCTTAAAGCTTTTTCTGAATAACCTACTGATGCTCTTTTGTTGAGTAGAGAGGTGACAATAATATCTACCTTGTAAATGAAAGATTATTATAAACACAGACCTTTTTGTTTTTACCTGTTAATTGTAATTTATTCTAGATCATGGAGACTTACTTGGTAGCTGTCCAGAAGATGAGCCTCTCACTCCAAGTGATGAATGTATGGATGGAGTATTGGATGAATCTTTACTTGAAACTTGTCCCATCCAGTCACCATTACAAGTTTTTGCAGGAATGGGTGGACTGGCTCTTATTGCAGAAAGACTACCCATGCTGTATCCAGAAGTAATTCAGCAAGTAAGATAAGATTTCTAAGTGAATAAACAATTCCATGGCAAAGCCCTTTGTTATTTTTTTGCTTTTTAAAAATACTTACTTGTAATAACTTTTGGGGAGTACCCTTTCCCTTACAGTGGTTGAGCATCCTTTAAATTTGTACAGGATTTGTACAGAGCTTTGTGAGAATTTGTTGGGACTGAAGAAATGCTGAAGACCGAGTACATTTGCCAGACTCATTACATTACAGCATTTTCCTTGATTTTATGGTCATCACACTGTAATATTTTTATTTCTGTGCTGCTTTAGGCATGATATTAACTATAGATATTACTGGAAATGGGAGCATAAGGTAGTAGTGTATACTGCTACCCAAATACATTGTCTTTTTGCTTAACTTTTTTCCTGTTTTAGGTACCATTTCCATTTACGGTAGTTTTAAAAACATAACTGCTTTAACCTCTTTACAGTTAATGTTGCTGTTACTGATGAGCTTATTGATGTGCTTTCCATGCTTTTCTATTAATGAGGAGGAGTGTGGCACATAGAAAGTTGTAAATACAAAGTACTGCATGTTTATTGAATGAAGTAGGGGGATTATTCTCTGTAATTGCATGTACTTAGTATATGTATTAGTTTCCTAGAGCTCTTGTAACAAAGTACCACGAACTGGATGGCCTAAAACAACAGAAATTTATTCTTTTACATTGTAGGAATCTGTAAGTCTGAAACTAAGTTGTCACCAGATCCATGGTCCCTGTGCTAGGTCTGGGGAAGGATCCATCCTTGTCTCTTCTTAGCCTCTGGGGCTTGCTGGCCCTTGGCATTCGTTGGCTTGTAGCTGCATCACTCCCAGTTTCTGCCTACATTTTCACATGGCCCTCTTGTGTATCTGTGTGTCTCTGTGTCTCCCTCTCCTTATAAGGATAAGTGTCATTGATTTAGGGTCCACTCTGATCCAGTATGATGTCATCTTAACATGACTACATCTGCAAAGACCCTAGTTCCATTCTGGTATAGATTAATGAATGAATAAATAGGTGGAAAAGGCGGGAATGCTTTTACTAGAGTTCTGGCCAACTAGTAAATGTAGAAAGAATGATAGAAAGTCACCAACTTGGCAACCACTGTAGTAATTATATTTCAGGCAAGAATTTTAAAAATGCAGATTTTTTGAAGTTTGGTGAGAAAGTAACAAAATATTTATGTAGCCTCAAAGACTCTGTTGGCATATTCTTAACTAATTACAAAAAATAAAATAGTGACTTTACTAAGTTTAAAGTAAAGATATTTTGGGGCGCCTGGGTGGCTTAGTCAGTTAAGCGTCCGACTTTTGCTTAGGCCATGATCTCGCGGTTCGTGGGTTCGAGCCCCGCGTCGGGCTCTTTGCTGACTGCCAGCTCAGAGCCTGGAGCCTGTTTCAGTCTGTGACTCCCTCTCTCTCTGACCCTCCCCTGCTCACGCTGTCTCTCTCTCTCTCTCTCCTAGAGATAAATAAAACATTATAAAAAAAATAAAGATATTTTGCAGATACCATTATACTCCTGATATCATTTAATTCCTGATATTTAGAAACTTTTTTAAAAAACATGTCCCTTTATTGATCCTTTTATTCCTATATTTTATTTCTATATTTTATAGAGAACATTTAAAGTCAAGTCTTTAATTTGAACCTGATGTTAAAACACACAAATAACCAAACAAAAAATTCCTTTTTCTTTAGGTAAGTGCTCCAGTTGTAACTTCCACCACTCAGGAAAAACCAAAAGATAGTGATCAGTTTGAATGGGTGACCATTGAACAATCCGGGGAATTAGTTTATGAAGCACCAGAAACCATTGCGGCTGAACCTCCACCTATCAAGTCAGCAGTGCAGACCATGTCTCCCATACCTGCCCATTCTTTGGCTGCTTTTGGATTATTTCTTCGTCTTCCGGGCTATGCTGAAGTGCTACTGAAAGAGAGAAAACATGCCCAGTGCCTTCTTCGACTGGTATTGGGAGTGACAGATGATGGAGAAGGAAGTAAGTGTTTAAAATTGTTAAATTCTAAAGTGTTAATTCTAAAGAAGTGTTAAATTAATGAAATTTAACAAAGGTAGGTTGCATAAAAGTTATTCAGATCATTGCCTGTTATTTATTGTTTATTCATGGTGAAGCTCCTCGACGATTTGTTATTGGTTGTTTCATTGTAACGATACACATAATAAGTCCTAAAGAATCTTTATTTTTATTTCTTTATTCATTCAAAATATATTTGCTGTTTATAAACTGTTGGGCATCATTGGAAGCATTTAAAGATGAAGCAGGTATTGAGACCTAATGTTCTCCTATTCTCCAGTAATAGCAATAAGAAGCGCATATAAGTGTAGACTTAGGTTACAAACGCTTTGCCAGAGTTACAGTCTTGTGTAGGCTTACAGGTATGAGACTGTTTCCTTACTACCCAGCTATGTGAAAAAGTGGCGTATTAGTTTTTAGTAGGGCATTGAAGGATAGACTCTATTTAGGCCAAAATGAGCTAGAAAGATGATTTGAGCAGCATTTCTGTGTTCAGATTATGTTGGAGAGGATAATTTAGCTGATGAAAATTTGCATTAAAAGCAACACTGAGTGTTCATTTGAAAAGCTATTATTACTGATAACATCATGGAAAGTCTTATTAAGAACTTGAGATTTTGGGGCGCCTGGGTAGCTCAGTTGGTTAAGCATCTGACTTCAGCTTGGGTCATGATCTTGGGGTTCATGGATTCAAGCCCAGCATCAGGCTCTGTGCTGACAGCTCAGAGCCTGGAGTCTGCTTTGGATTCTGTGTCTCCCCCTCTCTCTGCCCCTTTCCTGCTCACACTCAGTCCCTCTCCGTCCCTCTCCCTCTCTCAAAAATGAATAAACCTTAAAAAAATTTTTTTTGGCTTCAGATTTTATTCTGGATTAGTAGTGAAGATTTATTAAAATACATAAACCAAGTCATGATATGATTTTTTTTACGAAACTGAATCAGGAACCAATATTTAGACTAAAGAGAACAGAATGTGGAAAATAAACATTACGTGATAATTATAATAATATTACAGAATAATAATAGAAAGCTGTGGTGATTGTTTGCATTAGGCTGACAGTTTTATTTAATATAAGGAAACATTAAAGAAAAATCATAATTTAGGATAGCCTAACAAGTAGATTTTCTAAGTTTACAACTGTGATTCTTCAGTTAATGACCATTCCATTTGAAAATTAATAATTGTTCTTTATTTAAAAAAAATTTTTAATGTTTACTTTCTTGAGAGAGAGGGGGAATAAAAAAAGAGAGCAAATGGGGAAAGGGCAGAGAGGGAGGGAGACAGAATCCAAAACAGGCTCCAGGCTGTGAGCCATTAGCAGAGAGCAGGACGCCGGGCTTCAACTTGTGAACCATGATCATGACCTGAGCCGAAGTTGGACACTTAACCAACTGAAACATCCAGGCGTCCCTAATTGCTCTTTATTTTAAAATCACATGGTTTCTATTGGAGGTGAATTCTGTTACATATTAGTTAGAAAGAATATTAAATCCGTACCACAAAGTATATTTAATAAAAACTGTATGAATTTGAAACTATTGAATGTTCAGAGTACATACTTTACCAAATAAAGCACATACTTTTCAACGTAATTTCTTATTTGATGGAATTCTTCAAAAATGGTGATATGATTGGGGCGTCAGTCAAGTGTCCGACTCTTGATTTCTGCCCAGATCATGACCTCGCAGTCTGTGGGTTTGAGCTCTGTGTCAGGCTCTGGGATGACCGTGTGGGTCCTGTGTGGGACCCTCTTTCTACCCCTCTCTCTGCCCTTCTGCCCGCACACATCTGTCTCTATCAACCAGTCAATAAATCTGTCTTTGAAAATGATGATATTATTTTGAATATTCTTGTAATAACTTCCTTTTTTTTTTAATATTTTATTTTTTTCTGAGAGAGAGACAGTGTGAGCAGGGGAGGGTCAGAGAGAGAGGGAGACACAGAATCTGAAACAGGCTCCAGGCTGTGAGCTGGCTGTCAGCACAGAGCCCGACGCGGGGCTTGAACCCACAAACCGTGAGATCATGACCTGAGCCAAAGTCGGACGCTTAACCGACTGAGCCACCCAGGCGCCCCTCTTGTAATAATTTCTTAAATTACAGCTTCTACATACTGAGTAGTCCTATCTGTTTGGTTTCATATGTAAATTATATACCTATTTCATTAGATCAGGAATTTCTAATTACTTGAACTGATTTTTTTTTTTTTTTAAGTGTTTCTTTGAGAGAAAGAGAGTGAGAATGAGCATGCTTATACGTGCACCCATGGGCGAGTTGGGGAGGGGCAGAGAGGGGCACAGAGGATCTGAAGCGGGCTCTGTGCTGATAGCAGCAAGCCTGGTGGGGGTCTCACAAACACCGTGAGATTGTGACCTGAGCTGAAGTTGGGTCCCTAACTGACTGAACCACCCAGGCGCCCCTGTTTGATCTGATTTTTTGATTTAAGTAGATAGAGAGGGACGAACCACTGTATTATGGGAGTCTATTATAGGATAATAGGTGTAACTCTAAGCAGAAAATTACCATTAATGCCATTTCAGATTTTTTGTGTGTGTGAACGTACAGTGAATGTTTTTTAAAAAGTATAATTCTGATACCTGTTTCTGAAGTGGTTCTCTTCCACTATTCATACAGCAGTGGTTTTGTTTTCTTTTTCTTTCTTTCTTTCTTTCTTTCTTTTTTTCATTTAACATTCTAGCTAGACATAGTAGAAAACTGTATTACATACAAACCAAGTAAAATAGTTTCACTCTTTCATTATCTGTTCTTGTTTGAAACTACTTCCAGGGCAATCAGGTTACTTATATACTGTTGTAAGGAACTTCTAATGCTTCTATTTTAGTTGTTAGGTTTTAGTTCTGGGTTATAACAATCTTGACATAGGCTATGATTATTAATTATTCTTTGAATATATCTTGGTTTTTATTTGTCTACATACATGAATGTCTTAAAGAGTTTTCTAGACACTTATTAAATTTTAAGATATTCTGTGGTCTTTGGATTGTTTTTTAATAAATTAATGATATAATTTTCTGTTACATTATCACTGTTAATTTGTGACCCTGAATATTGTTCCTTATTGTGTTCTTAAATATTTTTAATTTTGAGTTTTCTTTTTTAATCTAGGTCATATTCTGCAGTCTCCATCAGCCAATGTGCTTCCAACTCTTCCTTTCCATGTCCTTCGTAGCTTGTTCAGCACTACACCCTTGACCACTGATGATGGTGTGCTTCTAAGGCGGATGGCATTGGAAATTGGAGCACTGCACCTCATCCTTGTCTGCCTCTCTGCCCTGAGCCACCATGCCCCACGAGTTCCCAACTCTAGTCTCAATCAAGCAGAGGTAGGTTGAGTTTTACTTACGTTATGAGAAAAGCCAGTTAAATTCATGGAGTTCAGAGTAGGGTTTTTTCTGAAATAATATTTCAGAGACTCCTGTACATCTTTTTTGGTTCTTAAACAATATTTGAAAGAGAAACTATGAAAAAAATAAAAATTAAAAATTAAAAAAAAAGAAAGAGAAACTATGAACTAAGTGTTTTCTTCTTTATTGGGTGCTTTAAGGAACCATAGGTTAACCCATCTGCTTGAAAAACAAAGATTTAAAATCTTAAGGAAGCTTTCCCATTTACCAGGATGTGCTGAATTTATACTATGATCTCTCTTCATTTTCTTTCTCAAACCTTAGAATCATACTATTGAATTGTTGCCTCTAGCTAGATAGTAAAACAAGGGAAAAAGAGAAAGAAAGAAAAAAACCTGATTATTTCAAGATGATTTGATTATGTTTTTGGAAATTTTTTAAATACTTAACGGTATAAGTTTAATGAGGGTACAGTATCCAGGTTCAGTATTTCAAAATAAGATCCTTCTGTATTCCATCAAGAAGCATAAAATAAGCTTTTTCAAGCTATTTTTTAGAAATACCAAAAAGAGAAAGTATCTGTGAATGAACCTGAAAAAAATATGTGCAAGACATTTACACATGAAATATGTGAAATTTTTTAAACACTAGACTTTATAATCTGAGGTGTGCTCGTGTTTATTTCCATGGGCACAGAAAATATAACAGTTTGAGAATATTTCTCCTATTTTTTAAGTTTTATTACTTATTGAGAGAGGGAGAGAGTGCACAAACAGAGGAGGGACAAACAGAAGAGTCAGAATCCCAAGCAGGCTGTACGCCATCAGTGCAGAGCCCGACATGGGGCTAGATCTCATGAACTACGCGATCATGACCTGAGTGAGATCCAGAGTTGGATGCTTAACCAATTGCGCCCCAATAATATTTCTTTTCAAGTTGATCTGTATGTTTGATGAAATTCTGGATGTAATTTGGAGGAAACTGACAAGGCAATTCTGACATGTTTTTGGGAAAGGCAGAGGCTCAAAAATAGCCAAGGCAGTTTCAAAGAACAACATATCTTATAGGCTTATACTATCATATATCAAAATTTGTTAATAGTTTGTGTTATTAGTACAAGGAGAGATAGAAGCCCAGCAAACAATGGACTTAAACCCTTGTATATATGATTACCTGGTATGACAATAATAACTGCACAACATAATGGGGTGAGTATGATCTTATCAATAAATGATGGGGGAGTCAGCTATTTTTGTGGAACTAAAATGAAGCTTTAAACAGTAATGGACTCTGTATGCAAAAATTAATTCTAACTGGATGATACATATAAATGTATGTAACACACAAAATATAACAGTACTCTTTTATGGAAAAAATATATGCATACTTTTATGATCTTAAAGTACACAAAGGTTTATTGAAAAGAATTTTTAAAAAGCACTGTCCCTTAAGGGGAAAAACATTGGAAAACAACTATGTTAAAATTAAGAACTTTTTTCCTCAAAAACTATTAAGATAGTGAAAAAGGAAAACATAGAATGGGAGGCTGTATTTGGGTGTATCTGATAAAGAACTTATCTTCAGCATAATTGGAGAGCTTCAAAAATTTCAAAAGGAAAAAGCAGAAAATCTCATAGAAAAATAGAGGAAAAACTAGAATGGGCACTTCATAAGAGGGGCTATCTAAATGTCCAGTGAATGGGAAAAGGTGATCTATTTCTTTATCAGAAAAGCACAAATGAACACCTTTAATACACTAAGACTCCAAACCAATCCGAAAGTGTAAAATTTCAAAAACCACAATGCCAAATACTGTCCCATCATCATTTGTCATAATTTGACTAAAATGGATACAGTAATGAGGAGACGGTAAAAGATCAGCAAATTGTAGTCTCCTATATAACGGGATAGTATAATGGAATGTAAATAAACACCTACAGCCAACTACACATAACAGCAGTGATAAATTTCACAAGCACAACTAAAATGCCACACACATGGTGGAATTTATACAGCATGATTCCATTGATAGAATGTTCATAAATTAGACAAAATGAAACTATAGTGGCTGGAGTTTCATGCTTTGGTGGTAAAAGAGTAAGAAAGCATGAGTATAAAAATTGAGGTTTTATAATTAACTTTGTGGAGAAATTGAAGGTTTGAGAAATAAAAGATGGAATTATGGCAATTTCTTATGTGCAGTGATGTAGTTCTTGGCCTGCATGGTTAAATAGGTTTTTGCAGTTCATTAAACTCGTCTTTTTTTAATCCTGTGTATGTTATGCTTTATATTTACAAAGTTTTAAAAATCACTCTTTATCAATAATGTTAATTATTCCATACGTACTTTTTATATGGCAATGAAATTATTCATTTTAACAGTCTGTCTTTTTTTTATTTGTATATTAAATCTTTTTTTTTTTTTTTTTACAAATAGTTTATTGTCAAATTANTATACAGTTTATCTTATAAAAATGCTAAAAATGACATTTGAAGTCATAGATCCATAAAACTGTTTTACAGATCAATTTGTATAAAGTTTCATTGTATATAATATTCCTCTTTAGAATATTCTCATTAAAAGAATTGAAAGGCATTGGTATTAATTTTAAATTACCCTTGAAACTAATACTTAATTTCATATGTTTTGAAGGTGTGTAGTATGTTATATTTAATGAAAATTCTTTAAAAAGAGGATTCTTGTGGGGCGCCTGGGTGGCTCAGTTGATTGAGTGTCCAACTTCAGCTCAGGTCATGATCTCACGGTCTGTGGGTTCTGGCTCTGTGCTGACAGCTTGCTCAGAGTCTGGATCCTGCTTTGGATTCTGTGTCTGCCTTTCTCTCTGCCCCTCCTTTGCTTGTGCTCTGTCTGTCTCTGCTTCTCAAGAATAAATAAACATTAAAAAATTAAAAAAAAAAAAAAAGAGGATTCTTGTTATATAAATAATTTTACATTCCGCAAGAATAATAATAAAGAATTGACCTTTACAGAGTTTGAGGTTATGTTAATAAAACCAATGGTTGTAAGTCATTTTTTGTCTCTATACTATTCACTTTTTTAATATGTTCCCTATTTCTAAGAAATTTTTTCTACATATCACATTCTCAAGAAAGAAATTGAAAATTATTCCTTCTAAAAGTAGAAGGAATCTTACTTCCTGTGATTAAAGACATATGATACTATTAAAGAATTGAAGATGTGCTTTAACTAGGTTCATCCTAAGGGATCTGGCTCATATTTCTGTCCCTTTCACTGTTTGCTCTAATTTTTTGTCAATGACTACAAGTCTTTACCCCATGTTTTACTAATAAATATTTTTAAATTTTTATATGTTTTTGCTTAAAAAATTTTTTAGCGTTTATTTTTGAGAGAGAAAGAGACAGAGCATGAGTAGGGAAGGGACACAGAGAGAGGGAGACACGGAATCTGAAGCAGGCTCCAAGCTCTAAGCTGTTAGCACAGAGCCCGACGCAGGGCTTGAACTTAGAAACCGTGAGATTGTGACCTGAGCCAAAGTTGGACCCTTAACCAGCTGAACCACCCAGGCGCCCCTTTATTGATATATACTTAAGGGTAAGCGTTTGTTCTCCATTCCCCCCTGCCCTTAACCCCTGGCAACTACCATGTGTTCCGGCTCTCTGTATTTACCTACTCTGGGTATTTCATATAAGTGGAATTGTACAGTATGTTACTTTTTGTGTCTGTCATCTTTGACTTAGCATGTTTTTGAGGTTCATCCACAAAGTAACATATATCAGTACTTAATTACTTCTTATGACTGAATTAATTTTATTGTATGTAAATATCACAATTATTTATGCATTCATCCATCAGTGGTCATTTGTGCTGTTTTGACTTGTTGGCTGTTAGGAATAGTCTTGCCCTGAAAACTCATAGTCCTGTATGCCTTTGAGTGTCAGTTTTTATTTCTTTGGTCGTATACCTAGGAATGGAATTGCTGGGTCATATAATCCTTTGTTTAATTTTTTAAGGAGACTCAACTTTTCTCTATAGAAGCTAAATTATTTATGTTTGTACTCAAAAATATTTTTGAGGATAAGTAAAATCAAATAGTAAGAAATTTTCATTTTTTGTTACAAGCCACAGGTATCAAGTTCTCATAACCCTACATCAACAGAAGAACAACAGCTGTATTGGGCAAAGGGGACTGGCTTTGGAACAGGTTCTACGGCTTCTGGATGGGACGTGGAACAAGCCTTAACTAAACAGAGGCTGGAAGAGGAACATGTTACCTGTCTTCTGCAGGTATATTTACAGAGTTGATATTGTCATTGATAATAGTTAAATTATTTTTTATATTTGTATTGATGATTATCCAACTCATTCTCAGCTACTGTTTAAAAATCTATAATGCTCCTTGCTGTTAGTACATTGAAATACCACTGACAAAGATTGTTCTTCCCTACTTATAAGTCTAGGTTTCTTCCCTCTCAATTAGTTTCTTCACTGAGAGGCAAGTGACAAGGACGAAATTATCCAATAACTGGAAAATATACCATATTTACCTTCTTCTCATCATCACATCTAAAATGCTGTATCTGGACTCTTTTTTTTGAAAATATTTTATTTATTTATTTACTTATTTCTATTTATTTATATCTATCTATCTTTGTTCCTTGTGTTGTTTTATGACGTTTCTAGAATCAGACAAGTTGAACCACTATAGAAGGTCCCACAGTACCAATGAGAAGGGCAGGTGCTTAAATTATAGCTTTAGTCCCTGCATCAACTAATTGACTAAAATGAGTCAAGTCTATAAGCATTATTTTCTGTAATTCTAGAATGATAGGCTCATTTAAAATTCTAAGATCACTGTCAAACTGTAAACTGAATCTATTCAGTAGTGTAAATAATACGAGAATTGTGGCTAAGTTTTTAAGTTTGTGATCTTAGGTGAATTTTTTTCCGGTATGTTTAGTTATATACAGTGTAACATCTTGCAAAACACTTTTCTCTTTTGAAAGTCTGAGGGAAACAAGTCTTGTTTTCGAAACATAGGCATTGACTGACTTGAAAATATAAACTCTTGGAAATTAGATTAAATATCTAACAATATGTGGGCTTTTAAAGTATATGAAGCTAGGGGTGTCTGGGTGGCTCAGTTGGTTGGGCATCCGGCTTCAGCTCAGGTCATGATCTCCCAGTTGGTGAGTTTGAGTCACATATCTGGCTCTGTGTTGGCAGCTCGGAGTCTGGAGGCTGCTTTAGATTCTGTCTCCAACTTTCTGCCCCTCCCCTGCGTGTGCTCTGTCTCTCTGTCTCTCTCTCTCAAATATAAAATAAAACATAAAAAATTTAAAGAATGTGAAGCTAAAATCCAATTTAAACCCACTAATTTTTATTTTTAGGTTCTTGCAAGTTACATAAATCCTGTGAGTGGTGCAGTCAACGGGGAAGCTCAGTCATCTCATGAGAGTAGAGCACAGAACAGCAATGCCCTTCCTTCTGTACTTCTGGAGCTTCTCAGTCAGTCTTGCCTCATCCCAGCTATGTCATCTTATCTACGAAATGATTCAGGTAAATCATGTTGTCATTAGGCCTTTGTTTACTTTATTGTCTATTAAAATAATAAGGTTCACTTGAAGTATTGGTTTTATCCTTTCCCAGTATCTTTAGGAATGAGATTAACAGATCTATTTCTTAGAAATTATTCTGAAAACACTTAGTTGTTTTTAGGAGCTCCTAACTGGGCAACCTGTCTTGTCATCTGTCCTGAAACACAAAATGAAAGTTTTCATTATCCCTTTGTTTTAACCTGTGAATGTACTTTTTTAAAAATAATGTATAACTGAAAATAATAGGCAAAGGCTAGTAGTTTCATGACAATATTCTGAGCTAAATATGGTTGATTGAACTTCTACTCATTTTAATGATTTTAGTGTTTTTCTCAAACACTGTAAAATTTCAGATGATGGTAATTTCAAGACATAGAAATTATTATAGTCCATAGGTACTTGATAATAAGACTAATTTTTATAAATGCAATAATAAAAGAACAACAGGTATTTACTTTGCCAATACGCAACTGATCTTTGAAATTAGTTTATTTTTACCCTGGTGGTGAAAATATCTTCTGAGAAATGTATTCTTTTCCTAAATAATAATAGAAGATTATGTTCTGTTTACAGATAGTGCCAAGAAAAACAAGTAATTAAAATCACTTCCCTTTCACGAGGAACTTTTAGGTTTTTGTTTTTGTTTTCTACTATCTGTTCTTCTTATCTATGCCTTTTTTTAGTCATATTCTTATGAAAATAGACATTTATGTGTCTAATTAGATTATTAAGGAAGAATAGGTAAGGAAAGTGATGGTAAAAAATCTTGAACTCCGTTTGGTGCTTGGTAGTAGTATAATGCACTGTTGAAGATGGAAAAGCTACTTGTATTTGAAAAGGGGTAACTGCCCCTATTTTCTACCACTGTGGACATTATTGGGTTTCTAAGCATACAGTTCTCTAATCTGCCTTAAACTTCATAAAAATATTGAGATGATACATTATGTAGATTAATCTTTCTTTTACATTCACCTGTTTGATACATCAAATTGGTCTTTTTTTTTAAAAGTAGATGTCAGATACGCAGTGTATTTTTTTTATTAAAATGTTTAGAGGTATAAGCATTAAACTATTTTAGATATCAGTGCTGAAATTTAACATCGGATTGTGTAGAAAAGTGAGTAGAGTGGGATAAGGTTTTCTTTATCTCTTTCCACATTAAAATATTATTTAATTAGTTCTTTCACTTAAAAAAAATTTTTTTTAATGTTTTATTTATTTCTAGGAGAGAGAGAGACAGCGTGAGCAGGGGAGGGTCAGAGAGAGAGGGAGTCACAGACTCTGAAGTAGGCTCCAGGCTCTGAGCTGGCAGTCAGCACAGAGCCCGACACGGGGCTCGAACCCACGAACCGCGAGATCATGACCTAAGCGAAAGTCGGACGCTTAACCGACTCAGCCACCCAGGCGCCCCCTTTCATTTTAAAATGTATATCTTTTCAGAAAATTTAAAATTTTTCGTGTTCTATAATTCAGTCCTTGTGTAACACTGAACTTTTATGTTTATGGATTGGAGTCAAAAAGGAAATCCATTATTACCTACTTTTACTGTTTAAAGTAATGTATTCATGTAAGGTGTACTTTCTGGTAAGTATATGTGTGTCAATAAATAAACTGATTTTGCTAACCATATGGAATTAAGGAGACTTATTTACTGTATCTTGGAATTATTTTAGAAATTTAATGTGACAGATTAGAATTTGACCTTTCCTTTGTGACTATTTCTCTATAAAATGATATTTTTTAGCCGTAGGTGTAGAATTATGTGCTTGAACCTGGCACCTTGTCCAGTGGTATAATTGGAATTGGTACATCTATATTTGAATGTGGTTAAAAATTATTTTGAAATAGTACTTTAACATAAATTGATTGATGTAAAGTGACTTAGTTAAGGAGATCGGATAATTTGGTAGCACACCTCTTAAGTGATGTTTTAAATGATCAGAGAAAATTGTTGTTGATTTTGGGATATATTCTGATCTTTATCTTTTATATTTTTTTATTTGATACCGTTTCCAGAGATCTTCATTCATCTGTGTCTGATCTTTAGATTGTGAGAAAAGTATGCTCATTTAGAATATTCTAAATATGAGATGGTTTTCAGGAAGAAAATACCTTAGTATTATATTAGTAAATATGTTACTTATATAATCATCAATTTTGGTTAAATATTAGTGTTTTTTTTTAATGTTTTATTTATTTCTAGGAGAGAGAGAGAGAGAGAGACAGCATGAGCAGGGGAGGGTCAGAGAGAGAGGGAGTCACAGACTCTGAAACAGGCTCCAGGCTCTGAGCTGGCAGTCAGCACAGAACCCGACGCGGGGATCGAACCTACGAACCGCGAGATCATGACCTAAGTGAAAGTCGGACACTTAACCGACTCAGCCACCCAGGTGCCCCTAAATATTAGTTTTTAAGTAGCATTTTAAAATCTGAACAGATTACCTAGTCCAATTTCCAGTTTTGTCATTTGCCAAAGAATATTATTTTTGGTGGGATGCCTGGGTGGCTCAGTCATTTAAGCATCAGACTCTTGATTTTGCTTCAGTCACAATCTCACGGTTCAAGCCCCACGTTGGACTCTGTACTGGCAGCGTGGACCCTGCTTAGGATTCTCTTTCTTCCTCTCTCTATTCCTCCCCTGCTTACATGCTCTTGCTCTCTTTCTTAAAAATAAAAAAAATTTTAAAAAAAAGGAATATTGGCAAGTTTGGGGGGTGGGGTAGAGTAAAAAAAATCCAGTCTAGAATCATAATCTGTCTTCCTTAATCTGAAACAGTTCCCAGCTTTTCTTTGTCTTTCATAATACTGACCATTTTTATAGAGTGCAGGCCATTTATTTCATGGACTATCTGGCAAGTTGGTATTTCTGGGAGAAGTGCTAATAATTTCATTTGAGACATTATGTTTAAGGGATGGTTTGCTTACATCGTTAGCAGATAATATACAAAAACACAAGCATAATGCAATAGGCTCTCTTGAGAACTGTGGTAAAGTAGTACACATTTCCTTTCTGTTACATGTTTTGAAATGATAGGTCAGCAAGATAAGAAAATATAGAAACATACAGGGGCGCCTGGGTGGCTCAGTTGGTTAAGTATCCAACTTCGGCTTAGGTCATGATCTCGTGGTTCATGGGTTCGAGCCCCGTGTCAGGTTCTGTGCTGACAGCTAGCTCAGAGCCAGGAGTCTGTTTCAGGTTCTGTGTCTCCCTCTCTCTCTGCCCCTCCTCTGCTTATGCTCTGTCTCTCTGTCTCAAAAATAAGTTTAAAAACTATAAAAATTAAAAAAAAAAGAAAATACAGAAACATACAGTAGTTTATGCCCTACTTTTCATTGGCCTGCCATTAACTATCAAATGTAGTTTCTTACCCTACCCCCCTTTACAACCTCCTTTTTGTCCTTTTCTGGCTCCTAATATACATGTTAGATACTTGAAATCCTTGAACTTTTCTTCTTAATTATTTAATGTTAAAGGTTGATATGAATAACAGAGTCTACTCTTTGTATCTTTTAATAATGCCTTCAAGTTCTCATATTAGAAGGCTTGTTATGTAGCAGTTTAACTATAACTCTGTTTTATTTTGGTGGAAGTCTAAAAATTGGCCAAAAATTTTAAGTGATTAACACTATGCTAGCCATACTGGTAAATAGCACTTGCATATAATAATTGATTTTCATTTTTAGCTGTGAACATCTTTGCATCAGAGGTGAAAAGAGAGTACTGTCAGTTGTAAAATTATTACCAGCATAAAGAGTGCATACTGATTCCTTGGGAGAAAAGGACAACTTTTTTCCATTACTAACCTTCTAACAGTACTATACCTGAGACACTGACCCCATTCCCCAGAGATAGGTCCTGATTATTTAGTCATTACATCTGTTATACTTACAATAAGTGATTTCTCAAACACTTTAACTTGTAGCATAAAATGTCTCTGTATTATTTATCCAGTATGTTATTTTTATATTAATTTGTAAAATTTAAAAATTACTAGATGGACTTATGAATGTGTATTTTTAGTACTTTATTTTTGAGAGAGAGAGAGCACATGCACATGTGTGCATGCAAGTGAGGGAGGGGGAGAAAGAGAGAGAGAAAAAGATGGAGAGGGAGAAGAAGACAGAAAATCCAAAGCAGGCTCCAGGCTGTCAGTGCAGAGCTTGATGCAGGGCTCAAAGTCAGAAACCATGAGATCATTACCTGAGCTGAAGTTAGACGGTTAAGCAACTGAGCCACCCAGGCACCGCTAGCAGGAAGTTTTAATAACCTAATAGTAGTTTCCTTACTATACACTTCTCATATATTGGCCTTTCTCTCTTGGCCTGAAAATGAGTGGGGAAGAAAATGTAGAGACCCGTTTATAAATCAAACAATGGAAAAATTTTTGAAGTGTTTGGTTTGGTGGCATCACAACAGCAGTGTAAGTCTTCATATATTTAGGCTAAATTTATCAGATTTGTCAAATGTTATGGGGTGGTTCCAGTTACTTAAAATAGATATGTACATTTGAAGCTTAATAATAGTTCTTTTTATACTAACTAAAATAAAGAAATCTGTTAGTGTTCTCACTTGCTTTTGTACATTAGATTAACCCAGTAATATAACTGTGTTGGCCAGCTTTATGTATCAAACAGTATTGTGTATATATTTTTAAATTTGTCTTGAAAGAATTTAATTCATTAAGCTTAGTCTGTAATTAAGAGAGTTGTTGGAAAATAATATAAAACAGTAAATTTGAAGCCAGAGCTTCAAGATGGATAATTGAAACAAATAAGTGAATTTTATGTTTTAACTCCAGTATCAGTTTTCAAAGGAATGGTAAAAACCATTAGAGAAAGTAGGTGGATAGGAAAATCCTTGCATAAAGAATGTGTTCATTTTAACTTTTCTCTGGTAACATTCTGACTTCTATTTGTTATAGCTATGTTAGTTTGAAAGCTGCCTTGTAAACAAGATTTTTTTTCTTCAAGCCACTGTTTAAAGGCTATTCAGTAAGCATGCAGTTACCCTACTGGCCAGTAGATGGAGATCCTGTTTCATTGCTAGCAATATTTGGTTAAAAAAAAATGTATGAATGTAGAATGTTACTTTAGGGTACCTCACCCTCACTTCATCTTGGTACCGTTTTGAAAATGACATTCTCCTGTTTTCAGAAAACAACATCACTGAGCACATAAACTTACTTACCACTAATGTAATAGAACATGTTAAAAGCCTTTATCAAGGGGGTGCCTGGGTGGCTCAGTCGATTAAGAGTCCGACTTCAGCTCAGGTCATGATCTCACAGTTCGTGGGTTCGAGCCCCGTATCCGGCTCTGTGCTTACCGCTAGCTCAGAACCTGGAGTTTGCTTCGAATTCTTTGTCTCCCTCTCTCTCTGACCCTCCCCTGCTCACGCTGCCCCTCTCTCTCTCTCTCTCAAAAATAAATAAAACATTAAAAAATTTTTTTAAAAAAGCCTTTATCAGGAATCCCTGGGTGGCTCAGTTGGTTATGCATCTGACTCTTAATTTTAGCTTGGGTCGTGATCCCAGGGTCTTGGGATCTAGCCCTACAACAGGCTCCACACTGAGCATTGAGCCAGTCTAAGATTCTCTGTCTGTCTGTCTGTCTCTCTTTCTTTCTTTCTCTCTCTCTCTCCCCCCTCCCTCCCTCCTTCTCTCTCCCACTCTGTTCACCTCCCACCACCCCTCTTCCCTACTCATACTCTCTTTCTCTCTCTGCAAAAAAAATAAAGAAAAAAAAAAAGAAAAACTCCTTTATCAGTGTCATAAAATCTCTACCATTTTAGTGCTGGTTTCATAGCATGGAGGTAAATATAATTTCACAAAGGGAAATTTGAGTTATCCTGTTCAGTCCCTGCCAATTTACAGATTAGGAAGGGACAAATGAGAAAAAATGAAATCCAGAGACATTTATTCAGTTGCCCAGGTTTAAATGTTTAGCAGTAATATGGCCATTATTAAAATCACAAATTTTCAAATTTGAAGGAAAGGTGTAAATGGATTTTTCAGTATGGAAAAGAAAAATGAATAAACATGATAGGTTAGAAGAAGGTAGAAATGAGAGATTTTGTTGGAAACATTATAAGATATCTATCTGTTTGGCTGTTTGTCTTAGCTAAGTAATGGTATATATTAATAGGAAATTTTCTCATTTTGACAGTATTGGTTTGCCAGTTCCATAACTACCTATAGTGGGACAAAACCCATTAATGCAAGCTGTGTTACACCATCCGATTTTCCTCACACTGGATTTATGTGTTTATAGTTCTTATTGTATCTTATCTTCTGTTGTATTTCTCAGAAAGTCAGGACTTAAGCTTAATTTCATGAGAACACGATTTCAGAATAAAGTTAACTTTGTTGTTATGGCAAATGTCTTAATTCAGTTATGACCACATTCTTTAAAACCCCAAGTTATTAATGGGGCGCCTGGGTGGCTTAGTCGGTTAAGCGTCCGACTTTCACTTAGGTCATGATCTAGCGGTTCGTGGATTCGAGCCCCGCGTGGGGCTCTGTGCTGACAGNATAATGGTTTATCAATAGAAAGTATGCAGTTTTATCATTTACAAAAAGTTATTTTGTTGATACAAATTGCCTGGCAAGAAATAAGTAGAAATTATTGAGCCATTATGACCCATAATACTTAACTTTATAGCCTTACTTACAGTTTTCTTGGTAATGATTTACTTAATTCTTTTGAGCTGTGTTGTGCATGCCATTTCTTTGCACTATTTTAGTAAACAATATTTCAGAAAAAGGTAAACATTTTAAAAGATAATTCTGCTATGTAGAATTGCATGCCATTTGGTTTTTAATCCCAAATATGGCCCTGGTTTTCTTGAAAATTAGCTGTGGGGTACAGAATGAAATTTGGAATGCTTGTCTATATTTAGTGTATTTATTTTCTACAAAAACACGATACTATCAGGATCTGTCTACCATTTAGGTTTTTTTTTTAAATTTTTTTGATGTTTATTTGAGAGACAGAACGAAAAGGCAAGCAGGGGAGGGGCAGAGAGAGAGAGCGCGAGAGAGGCAGAATCTNTGTATTTATTTTCTACAAAAACACGATACTATCAGGATCTGTCTACCATTTAGGTTTTTTTTTAAATTTTTTTGATGTTTATTTGAGAGACAGAACGTACACGCAAGCAGGGGAGGGGCAGAGAGAGAGAGAGAGAGAGAGAGAGAGAGAGACATAGAATCCGAAGCAGGCTCCAGGGTCTGAGCTGTCAGCTCAGATCCCAGTGCAGGGCCTCAAACACGCAAACAGCGAGATCATGACCTGAGCCAAAATCAGACATTTAACTAAATGAGCTACTCCAGCACCCTTCTACCATTTCATTCTTGGTAAAGGAGTATAGAATGCCAAAATTTTGATCATATTAGTGTCCACTCAAGGTGTCTTGCAAAAGGTGTTCATCAACAAATGTTAGTTCCTTGTATCTGGAATCCTTATCTTTGTCAAAGGCATCCTATATGGAAATATCTTTGGTGTAGAATACATCACTCTATCTGTTAAATAATTATACTGGTAATTTAAAGAGGGAGTAGAGGTTGCTTTAATTAAACTTCAAATGGATTTCCAACTGATTTGAGTTATACAGGTTTATAAAGATAAAATACCTGCAACAGTGCAAGGATACCTTACTTGATCAACCAAAGTAAAGTTATCCTTCCTTCTTGTTAGTTGCCAGTGTACCTAATGCTAAGATTTTCACTTGTCACATTGTAGACCTATTATAGTATAACCTTTCCTAATGAAAATCCACCTAACCAACTTGCCAAATTAAACCAAACTCTCCAGTTCTTCTATAAACAACTTGAGTTATGTATGTATTTTTCTCTTCTCAGTAATTAAATTGTAAACCTGTTAAAAGTTAGTTGTGCTTGTTTCCAAATTTATTTATGCCTCTGTATTGCCATTACATAATTTAAATATTACATAAACTAAATGTTTATATGACAAGTTTAGAATACTTTTTTTTAAAGATGCCACAAAAAAAGGAATTGGCTAAAACAATCAGTTAATTGGGTTTACATTGAGAAACTGTAAAATATATCATATATATACATATCTCCCCAGTAGAATGCCCTTCGAGCTGGATAGAGCCCTTCCTGACTTGTATAAGAAACATACGTACTTTGATCTTCCCGCAAAAATCTTTGATACTTTGATGTGGGTTTCTCTGTGTTTCATTCTTTTTGTCTACTGGCTGGCTTTACTGCCAGCTTAAGCCAGCATTCGGCATATCTAAGGTTGACATGAATCCCCAAAACAATTTGTTGCCTAAGCTTCGGTTGAGGAGTCTGAATTCAATAAATTAATTGGAAAATTGCATGGGAGATGAAATATTGCATATGAATTATATGCAAAAGTTGTTTTTGTCAAAGTGTTTGTATGAAACTCATTGGTGTTTCTGATATAATACGTATATGATAGTGCTTGTTATATCAAATTTATAGCTATTCAGTAAAACACCTTCTAATAGTTTGTTAGGGGACAAATAGTCTTCACGCTGTGTGCTCACTTAAAATATCCTTTTAGTAATTTCATTTGCAACTACCTTTAAAAAAATTTTTTTTAAAGTTTATTCATTTTGAGAGAGAGAGACAGAGAGAGAGAGCATGTGTGTGCAAGAGCAGGGAAAAGAGAAAGAGAGAGAGAATTCCAAGCACGTTCCCGTGCTGTCAGCACAGAGCCCATCTCGGAGCTCAGTCTCACAAACTTTGAGATGATGATCTGAGCTGAAATCAAGGGTTGGACACTTAATCTACCCAGTCTCCCCTCATTTGCAAGCATCTTAATTGCAGAGCCACCCAGTCTCCCCTCATTTGCAAGCATCTTAATTGCAGAGGCATATTTTGTTTTTAAAAATGCAATAATATCAGAAAATAGTTTTTGGTTAATTTATTGAGTTACATTTTCATAGAATATAAGATTATCATGGGTGAAAAAATTCTTTATCTTACTCTACCCAGTGTTTACTTTAGCGTTTTGCTTTGTTTTAACATTTATTTATTTCTGAGAGACAGAGCACGAATGGCAGAGAGGCAGAGAGAGAGGGAGACACATAAATCAAAATAGGCTCCAGGCTCTGAGCTGTCAGCACAGAGCCTGGTACGGGGCTCGAACAAATGAACCACGAGATCATGACTTGAGCCAAAGTCAGATGCCTAACTCACTGAGCCACTCAGGCGCTCCTCAGCATTTGTTTTTAACTATGTTTTGTTCAAGTATAATTATACAACTTGATCTTTTAGAGGAGAAAATCCAGTTTTAGTTAGGAAGGATTTTAACTATAAAAGTCAAATTATCAGATCACTACTAAAAAAATCAGTGGTCTTTTAAATAAATTAGTTTATCAGATATAATGTATTTGTTATGTGATTATCTTTTAAGATAGGAACATTACCCACATTACTTTGTAGAGTTATTATTTGCAAATAACTATAGATTAAATTTTAGTATTTAATTACTGAAAGGATTTATAATTTACAGAGAAATAATTTAAAGATATCTGGTTACTTTCTTTCCATATGGTATTTCCATGAAATATAGAATGATTTTATGTTTCAAGTTAGACAAAGTAAGTGAATAAATTCCTTAATTAAAAATTAAATATTTGAGGGTCACGTGGTGGCTCATTCAGTTGAGCATCAGACTTTGCCTCAGGTCATGATTTCATGGTTCATGAGTTTGAGCCCCTCACTGGGCTGTCTGCTGTCAGCACAGAGAGTGGTTCAGGTTCTCTGTCTGCTTCTCTCTCTTTGCCCCTCTCCAGCTTGCACTCTCAAAAATAAATAAACATTAAAAATTAAATGTTAAATAAAATCAAACATTTGAATAATGAATTTATTTAGTTTTCACATTATTTTTCAGTTCACTTAATATTTTGTAAACATACTATTTTATTTGATTAAATTGAAACTCTTGCACACTTTAGGTGAGTGTCTCCTATTTTGTTTTTGTTTTTACTGAAATTCATCAGAGAGTAAAATCAACATGTGCTGATGATTCATCGAAAAAAAAACAAGATACTTTTTTCTTTTTTCCATTTTTTTCATGTTTATTTTTGAGAGAGAGAGACACACACACACAGAGTATGAGCAGGGGAGAGTCAGAAAGAGAGGGAGACACCAAAAGCAATTTGTTTTGTGTTTTTTAAAGCAATTTAAAATTCTTTTATTTTATTTTTTAATTCATTTATTTTTTGAGCGAGAAAGCACGCAAGAGAGCAGGAGGCAGAGAGGTAGGGAGAGAGAGAATCCCATGAGGTTCAGAGAGAGAGGGAGAGAGAGTATGGAGCCTGGAGTGGAGTCTGGGCTCACCTGATGCAGTGCTGGCATTCTTAAACCATGAGATCATGACCAGAGCCGAAATCGGATGCTTAACCAACTGAACCATCCAAGTGCCCTGCTTTGTTTTGTTTTTAATTTTTTTAATGTTTTATTTATTTGAGAGAGAGAGAGACAGACCACATGAGCAGGGAAGGGTCAGAGAGAGAGGGAGACAGAGAATCCGAAGCAGGCTCCAGGCTCTGAGCTGTCAGCACAGAGCCTGACGAGGGGCTTGAACCAATGAACTGTGAGATCATGACCTGAGCCAAAGTTAAACGCTTAACGGACTGAGCCACGCAGGCGCTCCTTGTTTTATATTTTAACAAGAAGGTTTTCATTAAGAGTTTGTTAGATTTATTGACTCCTTTTGTTCTTTGACCACCAACCCATGTTTAAAAGTATATATCAAAAAAACAGGAACATAAATTAGCTTTTCCTTGGTTTTCTCCTCTCTGGCCATATTCAGAAATAAATCTTTTTTTAAAAAACACAGATTAATACAAAATTAGATATTATAACAATGTTCTAGGTTCCAGACATAAGTGCAGATTGCCAGATATGTTAATATCTATTAGAATTTGACATTAAAATTAATGTACTTGTTTATGTAACTGTTAGCAGGAAGAACACAGGCATACAAAAACTTGACATTTTAAGAGCAAAACACATAAGAAATAATACAGTCATGAAATTTAAAGCTCTTTGTAAATCAGACCCTAGGTTTTATGTCTCACGGTGTTCAGACTAGTCTCAATTTCATTGTCCATTGCTTATTACCTTGTCTCCACAGCTTTTGCTTCTGTTCTTCATTTGAAGAGAATGTGTTTTATTTTCATAATTTTATGAATCATTTCAGATTCCCAGTTGGCCTTTCTCACTGCTAACTTAATTGAATGCAATAAATGCCATTTGAATAAAAGGAAATACCATGTTTCATTACTTAAAAGAGGGGTTTTATTTTCTCTATTCCCATTTATTTTTAAATTTTTTAAAAAATTAACATCATACATGTAATTGCAAATTTGTCATATATTTTTTCCCTGACTCCTCTTTATTGAGTTTTAGCATGCTAGTCTGTCCTTGGCATTATTCTTAGAAGGACAGGTAGCTTTTTATTTTGTGGTTTTTCCTGTCTTTCTTTGATAACTTATAACCATTTAATAATTAAAAAAAAAAACCCATTGTTTCTTAGGTTATATTCTTGTATAAAATAACTTTAATTTTATGTAGTTTAGTTTTTTAAACTAATTTATTTTGGGGTATACCTGGGTGGCTCAGTTCGTTAAGTGACCAGCTCTGGATTTCAGTTCAGGTCTTGATCTCATGGTTCATGAGTTTGAGCCCCGTGTCAGACTTGACACTGACAGCACGGAGCCAGCTTGGGATTCTCTTTTTCCCTCTTTCTCTGCTCTACCCCCTCATATGCATGCGCTCTCTCTCAAAATAAATAAACCAAATATGTGTGTGTGTGTGTATAAAGTATATATATGTATATAAAGTATATATATATATTAAGTATGTATATATATATATATGCACTTAATTTTTTAAAGCAGTTGTAGCTTTACATGATATTGAGCATAATACAGAGTTCTCATGTACTCCCTCTCTCTTCTACTTAGTATCCTGTTACTTGTATCTTGCATTAGTGTGGTACATGTTATAGTTGATGGAATAATAATGATACATTATTTTTAAAGTCAGTAGTTTACATTAGTGTTCACTCTCTGTTGTACAATTCTGTGAATTTTGACAAATGCATAGTGTCCTGCATTCCACCATTATTGTGTCACACTAAACAGATTCCATTCACTTNAGAGTGTGCAGGTCTTGATTTTGGGGTTGTGAGTTGGAGCTTTTTAAGAGATTACTTAAAAACCTTAAATGTGTGTGTGTGTGTGTGTGTGTATAAAGTATATATATGTATATAAAGTGTATATATATATTAAGTATGTGTATATATATATATACACTTAATTTTTTAAAGCAGTTGTAGCTTTACATGATATTGAGCATAATACAGAGTTCTCATGTACTCCCTCTCTCTTCTACTTAGTATCCTGTTACTTGTATCTTGCATTAGTGTGGTACATGTTATAGTTGATGGAATAATAATGATACATTATTTTTAAAGTCAGTAGTTTACATTAGTGTTCACTCTCTGTTGTACAATTCTGTGAATTTTGACAAATGCATAGTGTCCTGCATTCCACCATTATTGTGTCACACTAAACAGATTCCATTCACTTCCCTAAGAAACTCTCTGTGTTCCCCCTATTCATCCCAACCTCTTTCTCACCCCTCAAAACCTCTGGTAACCACTGATCTTTTTTACAGGCTCCAGTTTTTCCTTTTTCAAAATGTCACATAGTTGGAATATATATATATACTGTATAATTGGCTTTCATTGAGCAATATGTATTTGACTTTCCTCCATGTCATTTTGTGGCTTGAAAGCTTGGCTATTCAACAGTTAACTAATAGGTTCACCTTTTGAAAGACATGTTGGTTGTTTCCAGGTTTCGGCAATTATGAATAAAGCTGCTATAAATCTTCATGTACAGAGTTTTGTTAAAATTTTTGTTCCATTGATCTATTTGTTCTTTTGCCAATACTACATTATTTTGATTATTGTAACTTTGTAGTGAGTCTTAAAGTCTGGTTTTAGCAGTCCTTCTTTTTAAGTATTGTATTGGCTATTTTGAGTATTTTGCCTTTCTATATAAATTTTAGAATTGGTTGATATCCACAAAATAAGTTACTGGGGTTTTTATTGAGGTAGTTTGTACTCTATTCTATTTCTTTTGTATGAGAAAGGTTTGGAAGAATAAAATACTGTCTGCAGTACTTCATTATATGAGTTTATAAAATAATACAAATGGAAATACTTGGATAACTGGCTACATTTATATGAGTATAAATTCTAATGTTTCAAATACTTAAGTGTAGAAATGGAAGCTATTCAGAATTTTAGTGGAAGAGGGAAGATAAGCTTAAGCTTCGTTTCTTTTGCTGGCCCCAAGACGAAAGAAGCTGTATAAGTTGCATTTATGTCTATGTTTTTATATATTTGAAAACTAAAACGACATGTTAGGGAAAATGTTTATAAAACTCATTTTTTTCTTTTCCTCATATACAAAGTAGTATTACAAAGCAATTGAAAAAATAAATACCCCAGGAGGAAAAAGTGGAAATGGTATGTGGATAAGTACTTAACTGAAACGTTTTTCATAACAGTTTTTCTGCAGATAATTCACTTTTACTGTACAGTTTACCCACTTAAAGTGTACTTTGGATGAGTTTTGGCATCTTCACAGATAGGTGCAGCCGTCACTACCTGTAGAGAGGGATTACTTCTAGTATTAGTGTGTGGCTTCAGTAAATTGTGGATAATACAATCAGAGTCATTTCCTGTATTATTTAATTGTTTTCCAATTTTAGAAAGGCAGATAATTACACTGTTTATAATTGCTATTTTCATTTGGGGATTAGCAATCAGTGTACTGTGATTTATACCTTTATTCTTAAAAATTGATCAGTGAGGAGCTAATGTTACACTGTTAGCAGATATGCTTTTTCACTTTAAAATTTCCTTTGTCAGATTATTTCTTCATATTCTTTGTATCAAATAGTTTATATTTCAGAACATTTAGGTTTAATTCAATAAGAGTTATTGTCTTTTAACAAAAACAACATTGCCTCAGTTACTTTATTGAAAGAACAAAATTGGTGTTTATTTTTCTTCCTGTTGATTATCCTTGCCAAGAGTCTTGTTATAAAACCTCTAAGACAGTTCTGTGTATATATAATAATTTCCTGTCACTTTAATGTTTTGAGTCACTTCAATATGATGTGATTTAGTATATATAATTTATTTTACTGCTTCTGTAATGTGAGATTATATGTTATTAATTACTTATAAAAAGCCATACTTTGTTCTATTAGGTTTAATTTTTCCAGCAATAGAATGTGGTATAGCAGTGGGGGATGGATTATCTGGAAGTAATTTAATGTGGAGCACAAATTACATTCATAGAATTCTATTCAAAAGACTATAAGGAAAAACTCCAAATTCTGAGCAAAGTCTATAAGTATACATTACTTAATAATATTGGAAAACAAAATTCTATCCCATAATGAACGCACTGTCTAAAATAATAAGTATTTTTTCTTTTATATAGAGATCAATTCATTTTTAAACTAGAAAAAATACATGATGTATTGTCTGTTGCTTATTCTGTGACAAGGTCATAGCTGGAGTGTTTTTATGTCTTAAGTTCTTTAAATCATCTATATGTTATCAAGTTGTTATGACCTAGTAATTACCAAATTATCTCCTTTTGTCAAGGAAATATTTACTGCATAACAAATACCCTGATAAACCATTATAAAGTAGTTCAAACTGGTAGATGATGAAAAGTAATTCACCCTAATATTGCCCCCCAACACTAGTTCTTCTTTCTACATGAAAGTACCATTACGGTTTGATTAATATTATTGATATTCTATATCTAACTGTATATCTAGTACATGTATATATCACTGGCTTTTAAATAAACCTGAAACAAAGTATCTGTGCTGTTTTGAATGTAGTCTAGAGATTGTTTCTTTTTCTCTATACGATATCTGCAACTCCCAGAGAAAGACCCATCTCTTTGGGTAGAGACCATACTCACATGTTTTTCATGGCTTGTGTATGAAAGTAAGGGAATTCAGTTTTTTTTTTTTTTTAATTTAGGACTTAAAAAATTTTTTTAATGTTTTATTTATTTATGAGAGAGATAGAGAGGGAGCATGAGCAGGGGAGGGTCAGAGAGAGAGGGAGACATAGAATCCAAAACAGGCTCCAGGCTCCGAGCTGGCTGTCAGCACAGAGCCCGACACATGGCTCGAACCCACGAACCGTGAGATCATGACCTGAGCTGAAGTCAGACGCTTAACCAGACTGAGCCACCCAGGCGCCCTGGGAATTCGGCTTTTGAAGATGGAATTACCCAGGAGAATTTTTCACTGTGATGGAAATATTCTATATCTATGTTTTCCAGTATGAACTCAGGTGACTGTTGATCACTTGAAATGTGGCTAGTAAAATTAAGGAACAGAATTTTTAGTTTTTTCCATTTTAATTAAAGTTAAATAGCCATGCGTGGCCAGTGATTATCATATTGAACAACTCAGGAGGCATCACAGTATAGTTAACAAACCCTAGAGTTAGATGTGCCTCAGTGTCATTGTTGTTCTTGCTATCTTCTATTTAGCTGCTTGTACATCTTCTTAAATCTTAGCTTCTCATATATACAATGAGGAATGTAATTCCTAAAAGTTATACACACACAGAAATACCTTTAGAAAAAGGATTAGGTATATGTATACCAAAGTGATATGCCTGGTGAAGGAGTGGAGAAGGAGAGAAATGGTCAAAATAGACTGTAGCCTTATCAGGAATGTTTTATGATTTGTCGGGATAATCACTGTGAGATGTTAGTCATGTATGTGTAACATTTATGTTTAGAAATTCATCTTTTTCCTCTATTACTATGTAG
Source organism: Crocuta crocuta (assembly GCF_008692635.1). NCBI lineage: Eukaryota > Metazoa > Chordata > Mammalia > Carnivora > Hyaenidae > Crocuta > Crocuta crocuta. Next base: position 778,967 of record NW_027531626.1, read on the forward strand.
TTCGCTAGCTATAAAAAAAACAAATATATTTGAGTTTCTCTTTACATAAATGTGATCTTTATTATTTTACAACTTATTTCACTAAAGTATAGGTATAGGAGATCTATATTCTTTTTAAATGCGACATAGGATACAGTCATTTAGATATTATTGTGTATTTAGTCCTTTATTGCTCTTAGGGTGCTCCTATTTTCAGTATTAAAAACAGTATTATATTAATCACCCTTGTTTTATAGGTGTATACTAACAGGTGGTATTGCTAAGTCACAGGATATGGGCATTAAATAATGCTAGATTAGTTATCAGGTTGCATATCTGTCCATTTCTGGAAATCTGGCTTTCTCATATCCTCACAGGAATTAATGTTGTATTTTATGCCTGTCGATTCGTAACTTTGGGTTTTAACTCAGATTTCCTTGAATACTAGAGTGTACTATGTTATATTATAAAATTGTAGTAAGTCATAACACTAGGTCATGGGTTGGAAAAGAGGCTTTAAACCTAACCAAGGATGTGTGGAAATTTTATATATGATTAAGATGAAGAGTAAAATTTCAAAGTAAGAATGAGCAGTCCTACTTTCCTGCCCCTGTCATCTGCATCACCGTTGGAAGGTGTGCACCGATGACCTGTCCTCCATCACTCTGAAGAGCCTTCCTCTTTGTCATCAGACTATCACAACTAATTGTATTGTTTTAATCAGTTGCCACATAGAGTTCAGGATTCCTAGGCCTCATCCCCCTTACTCTAATCTCAGTATAGGTCTGTGGGCAGTGAAGCAGTTTCTGCCTCCAGTGGGTACTCTCCCAGTTCTCCTTCCCTGTTTCAGTCTTTTCTGTAGCAGTAAGAGTCCCTGTTAGCATCTGAAAAAAATTTTACTCCTATGTCCTCTATGTGGAATGTAAGCTGCATGAGAGCAAGAAGAATTTTGTTTATTTTCTTCACTGGTATATTCTCAGCAGCACGTTTTTAGTGAATATTTATGGGATAACTTTATTCAAAAACTGGTATGAGAAAAAGTTTTTAGGAGTACCTGGCTGGTTTAGTTGGTAGAGCGCGCTACTCTTGATCTCAGGGTCCCATCACAGTGCGAGGAGAACTTACTTTAAAAAAAAACAAAAAGAGGGGTGTCTGGGTGGTTGGTTAAGTATCCAACTCTTGATACCAGCTCAGGTCATTGTCTCTCTGTTGTGGGATTGAGCCCAAGTTAGACTTTAGGCTGGGTGGAGTCTTTCTGGAGATGCTCTCTCACTATAGGTGCCCGCTCTCTGTCTCTGTGTCTCTCAAAATAAAAAAATACACTTAAAAAATTGTTAGGGTCTGCCCTGTCAGTGCAGAGCCCTGTATGCAGGGCTCAGTCTCACAAACTGTGATATCATGACCTGAGTGAAAACAAGAGTCAGCTGCTTAACCAACTGAACCACGCAGGTGCCCGTTAGTTAAAGTCTATCTCACATGATCACAAAAGTAAATTCCAGTTGGAAGAAAACTATAAAACCTAACAAAACAATTTATAAAAGCTGTAGACGTTGTATATATTCTTACAGAGGGGCATTTATTCTTAGATACATGTCCTTTTAATAAAACACTAGGTGGGGGCACCTGGATGGCTCAGTCGGTTGAGCGTCTGACTTTGGCTCGGGTCATGATCTCACAGTCTGTGAGTTCGAGCCCCATGTTGGGCTCTGTGCTGACAGCTCGGAACCTGGAGCCTGTTTGGGATTCTGTGACTCCCTCTCTCTCTCTACCCCTCCCCCACTCATGCTCTGTCTCTCTCAAAAATAAATAAACATTAAAAATTAAAAAAAAAAAAGAAAACACTGGATGGATGCTTGGGTGATTAGGTTGGTTAAGCATCAGGCTCCACCTCAGGCATGGAACCTGCTTAAGAAGAGTCCCCTCTCCCTCTACTCCCTTCCCACCCCTGCGCCTCAAGCACCGCATACATGCTTCCTCTCTCTCTGTCTCCCTCTTTCAAAAAAGAAAGAGAGAGAGAGAGAAAGAAGGAAAGAAAGAAAGAAAGAGAAAGAAAAGACATTTGAGCTAGTGATTAAAAGTTACATAGTTAACTTCCTTCCTAACAAGTTGATTTGTTGAATTATACTTTTGATACACTGTGATCATATCTTTTTATTTTACCTAAGTTAATGGTGTCTTTATTTTTTCAGTTTTTTTTAATGTTTGTTTATTTTGAGAGCTGCGTGTGCTTGGGAAGGAGGGGGAGAGAGAATCCCAAGCAGTCTCTGCAGTGTCAACACAGAGCCAGAGGCGGGGCTCAAATTCAGGAACCGCGAGATCATGACCTGAGCTGAAATCAAGAGGAGGGTGGTTAACTGACTGAGCCACCCAGACACCCTTCAATTTAATTTTATAAATAGATTTCCACTTCATTACTAATGTACTTATTGCCAGAAGGTATTATCCGGGCTGTTTAGTCATTTTTATGTGTAAAATACCTAGATATTTAATTTCGTTTCTTCCTCTCTCCCCTTCTGTTTGCCTTACTCATTTTTTGTTCCCTAGAAATGTCTATTACACTCTGCACATGGTGCTTCCTAAACATTGGCATTAATTCATTAACAAGTAACCAAGCAATCTTGAGATTTGAGTAGAAGCTTCATGGCTGTGGACTTTTATATTGCACATGTTCTTATTTTATGCTTTTCCCTTTCCTTTGTACAGTTCTTGACATGGCAAGACATGTGCCGCTCTATCGAGCTCTGCTAGAATTGCTCCGGGCCATTGCTTCTTGTACGTCCATGGTGCCCCTACTGCTGCCTCTTTCTACAGAGAATGGTGAAGAGGAAGAAGAACAGGCAGAGTGTCAAACTTCTGTTGGTACCTTACTAGCCAAAATGAAGACCTGTGTTGATACCTACACCAACCGTTTAAGGTAGTATACTTGTTTCATTTCCCTTGATTGTGCCCCTAACAATCTTTTAAAAATAACTTTGTGGGTTTTTTTAAATGACTTGTGCTGACTGAACACACATGCATACAAGCAAGGTATAAAACTACAAAGAGAAAGTATCCACCAAATCCTACACTCAGAAACATTTATTTACACTGGCTTATCAGACATCTCTTTATGCAATCTTAGGGCTTTAGGTATAGAGTTTTTCTTAAATTCTGTCATATTGTACTGATTACATAGATGGATCCTAGTTTTAGTCCATATTGAGGACACAGACACCTTTCAGTGTTAGTAAATACATTTTGGCTGACATTGTTCTTAATGCTTCCAGTTATGCATTGTATATAGTTGCTGTGTTTTACTTAACCATCTGTTACTCAACATTTGGGTTATTTTTATTTTATAAACTCAGAATACATCTTTTGAGGCTTGTAGAAATCTCCACACAGTGGATTCATAGAAATAGAATTGTTGGATTTATAGATTACTCCTATTTCATTGTGATACATGCTATAATTCATGTTACAATATTTTTTAGAAGAGAGAATATTCAATATTTACTTGTTGAAGTTATAATAAAGTTAGTATTTCTCTTTTTGGTAAATTTAATTATTTAATGAATGTTTGGCTTAACTTTATACTTCATTAGATTCAGATGATGGGTTCTGTTAACAAAAGCTCTTTTTAAGTAACCTAGCAAACCTTTTTCTTTCTCTTAGCAGAATCTGTTCAGTGGTTGTCCATTTTATGTAAAGATGGCCTGATTCTGATTTTTAAGGCATTTCTACTGCCAGTGGTAGTTTATTCTTTTGTCAGCGGGTTTTGAGTCATTTAATGATCTTTACCGTCTTTACAATAAATTTGTTCTACCTATTCTCACTTATTTTTTTATACTAAAATTTGAGAAACAATATATGTCAAATAATGGCAGAGAATTGGTCACTGGAAGAATAATTTTTTTCAGGGAGGAATCAGCTGCTGAGATAATCCTGACTGTTGATTTTTTGTACTGTCACTATCACTTTTAAAGCTGGTGGTTCACTACCAGGCAATAAGAATCGTAATTTGGACAAAAGATTAAAAAAGAGCCAGTTTGTGGAAACAAAATAGCTATAGGTTCACACTGCTCTTTCACAGGGAAGGACAATGTAAAGGTATAGTTTCTTTGATAGTGAGATTGTTTCTGTTGTAGAGAAGAGAACATTATGTTTGGTCCCATCCTTCATCATGTCAGAAATCTAACTGGTAATCTAGGCAGCTGGAATAATTACCTAAGCAGAGTGTCGTGTCATAATTGAACTAAAGGTCTAATTTTCTAGTTGAGCTAATGTCTCATTGAGAAACTTCTAATGGAATATCCCATCTCTACCCTGGCCATCTGTGTTCCTTATTGTACAATAAACATATAGTTCTGACAGGGCAACTAATATAAATACACAGAGTTTTGAATATTTTTAGGGTGATCTTGCCCTTTGTTTCTTTACGTCATATTTCTGTGTTTTGAGTTGTATTGAAAAGTTTTATGAAACCTTGAGTTTTTTCCCATGAGTATTTTATTTCTTAGATGAAAAAATTGCATAAAAATTGGGAATGTAGTTATAATTATCATTCATTAAAAATAGTATCACAAATTTATGATGGTATAAATGTTAAAATAAGACCATTAAGATATGAACAACTCTATATTATGTATTTTCTTAAGCTATAATTTCTGTTGGATTCTGCAAAAATGAAATTACAGTATATTGAGTTCTAAATTAATTACAGAAGACGCAATGAATGGAATTTGTATTCCTAGAGTAGCTTTCTTGTTGCTTTTCCTAAGTTAATATATTTCCTGTTTACATAACATATGCAGTATAATTTTTTTAAAGTAAGCTTGACTTCTGTATAAACTGTATTCATGATTCACTATAAAATTTAATTTCAGACAGATAATAACAAGTGTTGTTTAACTGGAGCTTTTGTTTTCTACTTTTCCTACTGGAAAAAAATTATTCTTTGAATTCTTTCCTTCTTACTTAAGTAAGAAAAAAATGTCACTTAAGACTCTACATTCTCTATCATAAAACATACACGTAAAGATCGTAATGACTGTTCAGAGCTCATTTTATTTATGTTTTAGCTTTACGGTGACTCTTCAGTAACTACTTTTAATAGCTCTGCTTTAGTGATGTTGAAACAATGCTAGTGAGTTTTACATTAGGATTTGAGTATTCTTCTTAGTCAAGATTGTTCATGATATGTGTTACATTTTACAGCCACTGTTAGCAAAGAAACCAGCAAAGACATGCATGTTATAACATCGCTGTTTGCCTTTCGAGGTTTGGTATGTTGAGAATTCATTTTCCACTTCACACAGAGAGGGGGTAAAATCTATTCTCTTCCAGCTTGTCAAGACTTAAGATGTATTTCTTTTAATATTTTCATTATAATAGAACTCTAATAAAGTCAAGAGTTTATACCTACAGAGATTGGCCGAGTTCAATTTTAACACTGTTTGAAAGTACAAAACTTCCCGTTCCCCCACCTCTCTACCCCATCCCAGCTGTATTTTTTTTTTTAAACCCAGGATACTCTTGAGAAACAATGGTCAAGACAAATATGTTCTGTTCATTGATCACTTTTAGGATATGTTTTGTTGCATTATCAGGGTTTGGAGGTGTGGCTTTAAAAATAATGTGTAGGTGCACCTCAGCTCAGAAAATTTTTACGTTCTTTTTGTCTCTGCTCTCAGTAAAAAATGTAAGAGTGAATAAAGTACATCTTTTTACTATAGTTTTTTTTTAAAGTAGAAAGTATTTATTTATTAATTAATGCTTATGTACTTTATTTCCTCGTTTTATTCCCTTGTTAACTTCTCAGTTGTTACTTTTTTAAAACTAAGCATACACAAAGGGCATACAATATTTTCCCCTTTGAATGAAATGTATATCATTTATATATAACCATTTGTTTATCTTAAACAAAGAAAAGAGATTTGGTGTGTACTCTGTAGGTCCCTAGATGATGATTGTGATTACATATAATGATTCTCATTAAAATTATTTCTTCTGTATATATTTACAATTTTTTTCTCCCTTTTGTGGATGAGAGAAATGAGAATGTTTTGCCCCAGTACTGAAAGGAAGTTTACTCTTCTGCTGGGAGATTGAGATTATTCTGTCCCAACAGATTTAGATCTCAAAATTTAAAAAGTGAAGGAGATTATATAGGTGAGCCAACTCTCCCCCACCTAAACTTTGAACCTTCTCTAAGAGGAAACAGAAAGATACTATTAAGAGACTGAAACGGCAGATCATTTACCTGGCTGTTACCTAATTTGCGCGTTAGAAATTGTGACTATATTTAGGAGTAAGTAGGAATTAGCTAAATTAAGTGTGTAGTGGGCTGCTGTACCAAAGTAGGAATAGTGTTAGCAGTGAAAGAAAGTGTCACATATTCAAGGAAACCTAAGGGAGTTTGGTATGACTCTGTACGGTATATGGGAGGCTAGAGGTGAGAGCAGGAGCTAGAAGGTGGAGAGGGCTGTCTTTACAGTTACTTGCTCTGAAGTGTGGTGATGAGCCACTGAAGGGATTTCAGAGACCTGATTGGATTTGCATTTCCCCACTCTCTTTGTACCCAAGGCTTGAGCAAGCGTGACTGCTTAGACAAGGAACATGAGTTGTTGGCACAGTGCATAACACCATGACGATGCCTTTTATGCCTAGTCCTGTAATTACTGAGCTGTTTTATTATATATGAGATATAATTATATATGCATGTATATATCAGTGTGCACATATATATGTCTCTGAAAAGTACCTTCTGAGTTTTTAATTTTTGAAGTAATAGACTCTGAGGCATGTTTGAAATTTCCTTCAATTATAATTATACCTGAATAAAACAATGGTCTCTTGTAGGCCAGGATAGTGTGATGACTGTGGGATTGATATTCAGTGTAAACCACAGCACTACTCAGGGAATGAATGTACTTCTAGCTTACTGTATTCCTCTTTCCTGGCTTGAAGTTGACCATTCCTTAGGCAGTTGTTAAATATTCACTGTACAAATTGCATTAAGAACTTTCTAAAGATCATAATATTTTAATATTCTTTTATCCATGATTCTATATTTTTATTATTTACTGCCTTTCAAGATTTACAGTTTATATTAACTGTGTAGAGTTAATTTGAGTCTAATGGCTAACATAGACAAACTGATCAATATTACTGTTGACGGATTATTAGTAAGCATTTAGATTAAGAGAAATCAAGGATTATGTTCCTTTTGGAAGCACAAAAGAATAGGCAAAAGTGTATTGCTTCAAAATAGAGAATTTTACATTCACTATTTTCCTATTTTTGTCTGAAATGGACAAGATGAAAGGTAATTAGTCAGCAGGATTTTTTCAGGAATTGATTTTTAAAAATATGGATGATATAGAGGCACCTGGGTGGCTCATTGAGGTTAGCCAACTCTTGATTTTAGCTCAAATGATGACCTCACAGGTTCTTGAGATTTTTTGAGATGGAGCCCCTTGAGGGCCCTGTGCTGACAGCCTGCTTGGGAGTCTCTCTCTCCCTCTCTCCCCCTGCCCTTCCCTCTTCCCCTAATTGCACTTCTGCACGCACTCTCTCTCTTTCAAAATAAATAAGCTTTAGGAAAAAATAAACTACAGATGGCATATTTTGTATGTTAGTTATGTAGCAGTTTGAAAGCACACTTTACCTGTGCCTGTAAGGGTGTGTAATGTAGTTTTCTACTTACATAATTTTCTTCCATTATCTGTTACTTAAAACCCAAACAATATTGGAGCATTAGGAAATTTTGTAGTTTTTTTCTTGTTCATTTGAAACTTTTTATAATAATTTCAGTGAAAATGGGGAAATGGTTAAACTATAAATATTGGTGCTATTTATCCTGGCCTCAATAATATAGTCTATTACTTTATTTCAGAGACATTGTTCAAAAGCCACTTTATTCATCTCTTCGATAGAAAGAACAAAGAAGGGGCACCTGGGTGGCTCAGTCAGTTGCACGTCCGACTTCGGCTCAGGTCATGATCTCACGGCTCATGAGTTCAAGCCCCGCATCCAGCTCTGTGCTGACAGCTTAGAGCTTGGAGCCTGCTTTGGATTCTGTGTCTCCCTCTCTACCCCTCCCCGGCTCATTCTCTGTCTCTCTAGCTCTCAAAAATAAAAAAACATTTAAAAAATGTTTTAAAAAGAAAGAAAGAACAAAGGATTTCCAAAGTGATAAAGGGCTCCATTTCCTTTGCTTGTCTCCTGCTATATACTAGGCACCTGTGAAGAACAAAAAGTTGAATATTTATCTGCATGAGACTTATACTCTAAGTGGAATTAACTCCCTTGGTGGTGGTTAAAATTTTTCATTACCATAAACATTCCGTTTCTCAGATGCTCTTTGTCTACCAGTATTAACCTTTTTCTTTTTGGCCTAATGCAAAAACAGTTTACTGGCTTCTCAATTGTTTTCTACACAACGTCTTAATTTCTGGGTTTTTTCTTCAGCTTAGTAATTTTTGTGCTTAATAAGTTTTAGGCCTACAGGCGGTGGGAAGAAATAGTTCCCTAGGGAACAAATGAGAGAGAGAGAGAGAGAGAGAGAGATGGAGAGGAAGTGCATGGAGAATGACAGAGTGTATCAACAGTAGAGGCCAAAAGATGTACATAAGGTGTAAGCAGTGTTACTCACGTGCCAGACAGCCTGTGATTAGATATTCATTGATGTATAAGTCCAGAGTCACTACCACTTAATTTTATACCAATTATAAAAGATCAGAATCTTGAGAAAGTGAATTTTCGTAACTGTCAGATTGATTGCATTCCTTTTTTGCCAGTTTGAAGTAAATTTGCTTAGTATATAGTATTTGTGTTACAGCCTCTGTGCTGTCACTGATTTCCTTTTTTGTTTCTTGAGAATTATCCAAACCGCTTTAAATTGTGGATTAAGTTTTAATAATATAGGGTAGCATAGTCATATAAAAATAGAAGGAAGTAATATAACTTCTGTGTAGTGTATACAGTTTCAAAAGTTCTTAGATGTGTATTTATTACTTTTTCCTGCTCTATGCAGTAGGCAAGAAAATACTTATTACTGTTGTTTGACAGAGAATGAAACTGTTGCTTAAGAGTTTAACATTAAAAACTTACTAATAGATTATAGAGCTAGCATATTGCTTCCCAGTTTCTTGATGCCTATGATATTCATTATTAAAAACAAAAAATTTAAGGGGCACCTGGGTAGCTCAATCAGTTGACATTGAACTTTGGCTTAGGTCACGATTTCGAGCCCCACATCGGGCTCTGTGCTGACAGCTCAGAGTCTGGAGCCTGCCTTAGATTCTGTGTCTCCCTCTCTGCTTCTCCCCTGCTTGTGCTCTGTCTTTCTCTCAAAAGTAAATAAACATTAAAAAAAATTTCTAAGTAAAAAAAAACTGTATGAATAAAGACAAGTCAATTAACCCTTACTCCAGTTAGACCACTGCTATTCTATCTTACCAAATAGTGCGTTGATCATTTAGGCTTCATGCTTGTATAATGGCTATACTTGAGGATTAGCTGGTTCTTGAGAAACACATTGATCAAATGCCAAAATACAACTTATTCTATTATTTAAGTGATTAACAGGGTGCCTCACTGGCTCAGTCATTGAAGCATACTCCACATTAGACATGAAGCCTACTTAAAATAAAAAAATTTTTTAAATTATTTTTTAATTTAAGGGGTGCTTGGGTGGCTCATTTGGTTAAGTGTCTGACTCTTGATTGCAGCTCAGGTCTTTACCTCAGGTTTGTGCATTACACTCTGTGCTAGGTGTGAAGTCTGCTTAAAAAAATATTTTAAAAAATGATTAACAAACTCGTAAAAAATTATAGATTGACTTAATATTTCTACCTCAGTAGCATAACATAACAATATAAAATGATTATTCCTTATCAAATTACATTAAATGAGCTTTAGACTTTCCATTATCTTTATCTCAGATAATACTTCAAGCGTTCTAAATTGCTGAATCTAAAGTGTCTTGCTAATATCAAGATTTAGTCTATAACAAATCCTTCTGGGCACATCTCAATAAGTAAACTGTTCCATAATATCTATAGGTTTTAGAGCGATGAGGGAACTCTGTAGAGTTCAGGTGGTTCAGATATTTCTTTTTATAAATGAGGAAAACAAGGTCCATAAATATTTTGGTTTGTTCCAGGTTCTCTGATGCTTAGTTGCACAGCTGTGATAACTCAGATCTCTTATGTTCTAATCAAATAAGTTTATCCACTAAGTTAAGCTTAAGTTCCAAAGAACAATTCAGTTTGGGCATCAGTGAATAATTAGAAATTGGAGAGGTGGACTTCTTTCTGAGCTGGTTTTAGATATTTAGGATATATATCATTTTTTTAGTGTTGATAGTAAGGTAAAATTTTTCTAATCAAATTCTGCTTTTATGAATTACAAATATATATACAATAATACAAATTCTACAGTTTTTCTGATAATTTCCTTTTATTGATCTTCTTTCATTACCCTGAAGAATTTTCAAGTCATGATAAGCTATTAAAATGCAGCATGTTATACTGACACGAATAACATTTGAGTTGTGCCTAAGTAGAGATTACTGCATTACTAAGCCTCACTGTATTTTGGTCTCTCTAATACATGAGCAAGGGGCAACATTATAAAATTAGCACTTAAGTGAAGAGTGAGTTGGCTTTACCTATTTGATATTTTTCTTGCTCAAAAGAATTAATTAAAAGTAGGGACAGCTGAGTGGCTCAGTCCATTGAGCATGCCAACTCTTGATTTTGGCTAAAGTCATGATCATAGCGTCATGGGATCGAGCTCAGCCTTTGGCTCCATGCTAAGCATGGACCCTGTTTAAGATTCTCTTTCTCCCTCTGTCCCGATTGTGCTCTCTCTGAAAAAAGTAATATATTCCTCTGAAATTTTCTTAGTTGCTAATGTGTGTGTTTTTCTTCTACTGTCTTTTCAAGCTGGTTTTGGTATCTCCTCACATAGATTAGGGTAATGCATAGGTTATAAATTGTTTTATCTGGGTGATAAAGGAAGCCTCTCCCCATCCCTCGCCCCCACACTATTATTTTCTGTCTCCTGAATTTTATTGCTATCCTTGTATACCTTGTATTTCTGTTATCTTTTACTATATTATCAAGGGATAATTAAAGAATTTATATAGCAATACTTGATATTTGAAGAATAATCAGAAACACTCCCCCTCCCATTTATGATCAGCTATTGATCAACATTTTATTTTAGACTTAAAAAATGAAAGAACTTGGAAGCAACCTCACTTGTTAATGAAGGGATTTGTGGCATGGGTAACATAATACTTTAAGTTTTTGTATATATCTATGTGTATGTATGTGTGTGTTTGTGTGTGTACATATATATATATACACACACATATACATATACACATACATATATACTTTTATATACACACACATACATATATAATCATTTCCATTTGAAATATAGTTGTCTAGTGTGAAAATTCATTCTTTTGCCCACAAAACAGTCACACTGTGAAGATGTAACCCCTTCGGCTTTTACATATCAGTCCTAGTGAAATTCAATTACTGCTGGCTATTCCAACCTGTTACCTGGAAACGAAGTCAGAGTAAGCCATAGTAGTTTGATTTCATAGTAGTAGTGACACTTCATAGCTTCCTTGAAGCAGGGGTGAAGACAGTTTATTTTATCTTTCATCTTCTATGCAGACTTGACAGTTTTCGCCAAAAATTTTAAAGAGGGACTTGTCGGTCAGTTAATCTGAATTGCTAATAAGGATGCATCACATGGCCAACAGACAGATGAAACGATGCTCAGCATCCCTCCTCATCAGGGAAATACAAATCAAAACCACACTGAGATACCACCTCACGCCAGTCAGAGTGGCTAAAATGAGCAAATCAGAGAACTCTAGATGCTGGCGAGGATGTGGAGAAACGGGCACCCTCCTACACTGTTGGTGGGAATGTAAACTGGTACAGCCCCTCTGGAAAACAGTGTGGAGGTTCCTCAGGAAACTAACAATAGAACTCCCCTATGACCCAGCAATAGCACTGCTAGGAATTTACCCAAGGGATACAGAAATGCTGATGCATAGGAGCACATGTACCCCAATGTTCATAGCAGCACTCTCCACAATAGCTAAAACATGGAAAGAGCCTAAGTGTCCATCAACAGATGAATGGATCAAGAAGATGTGGTTTATCTATACCATGGAATACTACATGGCAATGAGAAACAATGAAATCTGGCCATGTGTAGCAACATGGATGGACCTTGAGGGTGTTATGCTGAGCGAAATAAGTCAGGCAGAGAAGGACAAATATCATATGTTTGCACGTATAGGAGGATTAGGAGGAACTTAACGGAGGACCATGGGGGAGAAGAAGGGGGGAAATGGTGGGTGAGAGGGAGAGAGGCAAACCATGAGAGACTCTTGAATGCTGAGAACAAACTGAGGACTCATGGGTGTGGGGGGAGGGGGAGATGGGCATCGAGAAGGGCACTTGTGGGGATGAGCACTGGGTGTTATATGGGAACCAACTTGACAATAAACTATTTGTAAATAAGAAAAATTAATTTAAAAAAAAGGATGCATCACAAATGTCTGTGTTGAGTATGAGGTGTTCTGGACATTGAACTTCTCTTTAACAGCATTAAAGCAAACATCTTTTATTGCCATTTCCCTTAGCTATTTTGAAACATCTTCCTGGTGTAAGAAAGGTCATCATATTTTTAAAATAACTGAATTCTGAGGCACCTGGGTGGCTTAGTAGGTTAAGCATCTGACTCTTGATTGCACCTCAGGTCATGATCTCATGGTACATGAACCTTACATCAGGCTCTGTACTGACAGCATGGAAACCTGCTTAGGATTCTCTCTCTCTCTCTCTCTCTCTCTGCCCTCCCCCCATCTCTCCCCCTGCTTGCACTCTCTCCCCCAAAATAAAATAAATAAACTTTTTAAAATAAATAGGACACCTGGGTGGCTCAGTCAGTTGGGCGTCCGACTTCGGCTCAGGTCATGATCTTGTGATCTGTGAGTTTGAGCCCCACATGAGGCTCTGTGCTGACAGCTCAGAACCTGGAGCCTGCTTTGGATTTTGTGTCTCTGTCTCTTTGCCCTTCTCCTGCTCGCTCGCTCTCGCTCTCTCTCTCTCTCTCACAAAAAGAAATAAACATTAAAATATTTTCATAAAATAAATAAAGGAAAATAACTTAATTTTCTTGTAGAAATGTCCAATTCCTTTTTATCTAACTAAGCAATAAGATTAGTTGACGTCTTTCTTCAAAGGCATAATTTCTATCAGACTCTCTAATTTTAACGGCCTTAAGCTAGTTCCTCTAGGGCTTCAGTTAGCTAACAGAATTTCAGTTCCGGCTCTCCTACTCTTGTTTCTGTTGGAAAAACATTTCCTAATTTCTCCTGTTTTTCCTCTATTTTCTAATACCTACAGAAGGAAAGAGACCTAGTTTCATAACCAAGAAGCATTTGTTACAACCATACATACATTTTTATTTTTTAAGTTTCTTTTTTTGATGACATTGACCAAGTTTAATAGTTCATCAACATTTTACTCGGTGGCGGAGATAACGATGCCGTTTATTTTACTGTTTTTTATTTGCCTCCGTTGGGTTATCCCTTGGTGAAGCCATCTTATTTGTGGCAACCCATTCTGCAACAGCACACAGTACCTTCATTTTGTCTTGTGGTGTTTATTCTGACCTAAAAATTATTATTTTTATCTAAGCTAGAAATCAAGGGTTTATTTTTAAAAGGCTTATCATACCCTCTGCTTTGAATATTTCCTTCTCTTAATACTGTTCATTTATGCTTCCCAAGACAGTGGAGATTATGTTTTCAGTTTTAAATGCTATTGAAAACTTAAGCTGGCACTTCCATTTGGAAAGAGTTTAAATAAAAACAAAAGGGAATCAGAGTTAAAAATTAAGCTGTAAACTAATAATGAAAAGCGTTCATCTTACAGGGGTCTTTGTTCCATTTACTGGTGCATTTCAAGAATTTTCATGTTTTCTGGAGTTAATTAGAAGCAAATAGTTCTCCACAGTAATATATTTTTCTAAATCTTTCTGCTTACTTTTAATCTTAAGTCATTTTAGACTTTACCCCGACAAAGGACTTTAGAACTATGGAATATTATATGATGCATTGGTTTACAGAGAAATGTAGAAGTTTCATTTGCTTATAGTTTTAGAATCTTTCTCTAAGATGCTAGTCCTTAGTAGTTCTGGAATCTGGACATTTCAGCATGTTGTCTCCAGATCACTTCTTCAACATGGCTGTACTTTTTAAATGTTTATTTCAACTGTGTGATAGTTTTGACTTTAGAATTAGGAGTGCAGGGAATGGAGGTGGTCTTCCTTAATGTTCAACCAAGAAAATAGCTATATTAAGCTGTTTTCGGTTTATAGATCATAAAATAACATAATTCTGATATTTTGCATTTAGTCTTAAAAAATCCAACTTATTTTGGGTGACAGTGTTAGCAGAGGTAGGGCACTGTAACTGAATGTTGAGTTGTGGGGATTTTTTCCTTTTGTTTTTACAAGAAAGATTTACCCATTTTGCTCACATCCTAGTTCAGATTATATGTCACAGAGCCAAAATTTGCTTAATTTGTTAGCCATTTAGTTGGAATTCAGGGCATAGTGGAAAATGTTTGCAGATAATTCTGTGCAATAGTAGAAACTTCAGTTGATTCCTCGTATTTCTTCAGGGCAGTGATCACAACCAGATTCAACGTCTGCACAAAGCAGCGGATACCATGGTAGCGGCCGTCGCTGATTGCTTTTACCATGTTGGATCCATTGTCAGTCTCAAAGACCTACTTCCAGCTAGGTGCCTTGAACTCAAATAGCTTTTCCCACAGACTTCAGGATGTGAGCTAAGGTATGGCCTTTTTTCATGAGCTGGGCCTACATATGGGTTGACAGTAACCTGCAACTTTGATAGAAAAGAGACTACTGGCTGTAGTTTAATATCAGACAATGAGTAGTTGTAGTCATCATTAGGCAGGGAGTGTGTGTTCTTCATATATTTGAAGTACTCTCGCCTTTGGACATTATCCCTTTTTCTCCTGTATGTTTTTGTCAAGGTTATTCATGTAAAAATTTCTCATTGAAACCTGGTGTAAAGCTCTAAAATATAACTGCTTTATGAGTTCACCATTACTTTCAATAGGAAATCCATAAAATTGTTTCTTTCACACATTTAGTATAAAAATATTTTAACTTCTATGTGTTTTTCCCCTTTTTTTAAAAATTTTTTAAAAATTTTGTGGTAAAAAAAAACTATAAAATTTACCATCCTGACTATTTGAACTATTTTAATAATAGGAATTTCTCCTACTAATCATCTTTTAAAAACTGGATTTAGGAAATGGGTATTCATGAATAGGGCTTGAAATTTAGAATGAGTACTTTTTCCACGGGTGACTTGCTCTCAACTGTATTGATGCACTTTATTCTGCATGCCAGACATCCTTGTTTCTTCAAGGAGAAAATACGCTAATTCTGGAAAAACAAACTTCACTTCATATCTTTCTTCTCTGCTTTGCAGGATGTGTTTCTTAAGTGAAATCTTTATTGAGCATACAGTGGATCAACTGTTTGATGACAGATTTTAGGAAACCATCTTAATTTTATTATAGCTATAACCATAGCTCTTCTGTTTTTTCAAACTACTTACTGTTGTTTTCCTATTATGGTCAGTGGCCATATTACTTAAGAATTGTTTAAGCCCTGGTATTAGAGGAGGGAGAATCATTTACATCTGGCGGGGAGAGTCCTTCTAAATTCAGAAAGGACAGTCAAACATACAGCTTATCCACTTTTCTTGATTCTCATTGTTTGACACTGATTGTGAATAGCTGTTGGTAAATGCAGAAGTTGAGAATCTGTTTGAGCTTGTCCAGAATTATATCTTTATTAAGAAAAGTATCAGATACTGTTAATAGTCTTAACTTTATTTTGTAGCTATAAAAGACAACAATATCTTACTTGATTCTAGCACTTAAAATGCCTGATATTTCAGTCTTAAAACATTCATTCACTATACTCTCCTTACATAAACATGCAAACATATATGTTCATATACACATACACGTAAGTTGCTAACGGAAATGATGAAAAGTATAACATCCACCAAGTCGGCCATGTGTTCTTTGTGACTTCTTACAGAGTTGAGCCATCTTGCCAGGTGAGACAACTATGTACCTTCTAGTTAAAAATACCTGTGGATACTAGTTTTTTCACACGCTTCAGGAATCAGTTCAGAACACATGCAGAACACTCTATATGTTTACCCTTGCTAGCCACCTGAATGGTGCTGCCTCACTCACCTCTTGTTATCTCCCTTGAGTGTAAGCCCTGAGTTGCTTCTGAGCAGATTTTCCTCTTTGTGATCAAGAACAGTTCATTTATACACAGCTAACAGTATTATTTTGTTAAGGACTCTTCTACCTTCTAGTCTTTTCATATAGTTCATCTATGGCTCAATGCCCACTTTTTGAAATGCTGATGTAATATAGTTGCCAAGTCCTTTTGTTGGTAGGTATACAACTAGAAAAATAAGTAATGTCATAGCATGAATATATTGAACACCTTTATTTCTATGTGTTTTCAGTTTGGATTATCTATTTAGTGAATTAACAAAAGTGTGAATTTTTAGTATCTAAGCAATAGTGTGGTGATTATTATGTGAATAATATGTGCTGAGAGTTGAAATACAAAAAGGATATTGATATTCACTTGTTATTTTCAATGACTCTTACAATAAAATTCTACTGTATTCATCTAGAGATTTTAAAGAAACATTTTGATGCCTCATACACTGAGACATTGTTATGGTACATCCTGTTATGATACAAAATTTGATACAAGGTTGGGTACATTTTAGATCTTGAATTGAGAATGCCTCTAAAATGATTATGTCCTAAAACTTAGTGTTTAAATACAGTTCTAATGTATAAAAACGCATTATATTAAGATACCTAGTAGTAAACCTGCATTTTTACCAAGAA
The DNA here is from genome assembly GCF_008692635.1 of Crocuta crocuta. Lineage (NCBI taxonomy): Eukaryota > Metazoa > Chordata > Mammalia > Carnivora > Hyaenidae > Crocuta > Crocuta crocuta. The sequence goes on from NW_027531626.1 coordinate 795,958, forward strand.
TATGTCTTTTAATTTTTCCCCTTGGGATTAATGTACTTACTCTGAGGGAAATACAAATAGTATTAAAGTGGAAAAGTAATATGGTTCTTTGATTCCCAAATCTTAGAAGACAGAGGATAGACCTCTGTCACTTTTAGATAAAAGAAGAAGTGATTTCTCTACTTCTAGGTATTGATAATTACTCTAAGTATGTTTTTAAAGGTGTGGATCCAAGGATTTATCGGGTATCTGAGTCTTTTTACAATATGGTGTTTCTACAGTATTTATATTTTTTTTAGATTGATTGGCTGATTGCATTTGAAGGGAAAACCTGTCCAAAGCTTTATGTATTATGCTAGGCATTATTCTATGGCTTCAAAAGCAACAATGAATCTAATTTAAACTACTTCTGCCATATATCATATGTATTTGAAATGAAATACACACTATCATTTTGATTTTTAACCACTGTTTGTGACTTAACAGAGTTACTTATTTTTCAATCCTAAAATCTTAATTTTCCTTGCATTTCTTTCCATATTAAAAAAAAATTCAGATCTAAAAGGGAAAATGTTAAAACAGGAGTAAAACCAGATGCATCTGATCAAGAGCCAGAAGGACTTACACTGTTGGTACCGGACATCCAGAAGACTGCTGAGATCGTGCATGCAGCCACTACCAGTTTGCGGCAGGCAAATCAAGGTACAGTACTGTCCTTTGCTGCTTTTCTTTTGATCCAGAGATGTCTCATTTACTTCTGAAAACTACCTCTCTCTTTCCTCTGTGTTAATGGTTTTCGAGAAAGCTCATTTACGTAAAAATTTTGTTGTCACGTTTCCAAGCGAATCATGAATAGTCTCTAATTTTTAAATACTTACGTCTACTATGTACCATCACTCAGACTAGATTGAGCAGGCTGACAGCATGCATATGAACTTCTCTTCTTCCTATTTGTAGCTGTGAAATTGAAAAATGCCATTGTCTTGGAGAAGAAAGAGTATATTTAGACTGCATGGGAGAATTAGGTTTAAATTAGTATTTTCATGTCTTAGCAGTGTATTCTTTATTGATTTACTTATGCTGTTTTGCCTGATTGGATAAAACTAATTTTGTAAAATTTAAGAACATAAACTTTAAAGTTGGGAAAGGTTTTAGCCTTGTTAGTTATGTTTATGAAATAGAAATCTCTTATTCTTAAACTGATACAATAGGAAGATGATTGTGAAGAGTTTGGTAATTTTTTAGAATTCATTCTTTGAAGTATAGAAATTGTTTTTTGTTTTAACCTTTTTAAATGTATGCTTATGTTATTTATCTTGAAATATTAAATAACAGAAAAAAAACTAGGTGAATGTTCAAAGAAGGTGGCTATGAAACCCAAACCTCTATCAGTATTGAAATCACTTGAAGAAAAATATGTGGCTGTTATGAAGAAATTACAGTTTGGTAAGTTGAAATTTTAACCTTCATTTCTTGAGATCTCGTTTCACATTGTGTAATAGTGCTATTGAAATGTGTTCTAGTAAATTTTAAAAGATTTTAAATGTGGTCTGTACCATGAATTCATATCCTATCTATATGTGTTTGTGTCTGTATATGTGCATGCTATATGTATATATGCAAAAAATTGATCAGCTTTTCATCTCTGAATTTATATATGTATTTATAGTTGTATTTGGAAATCATGATTCAGTAGAAACCTAGAAAAACAAAAACAAAAAAAAGTCCAATGTCTAAAAAAAAAAAAAAAATGGCAGAAAGTGGTTTTCTTTCTTTAAGACCTCTCCTTTTCTGTATATCCTGACCAGAAGAAAGCTAAGACCTGGGACTTTGACCTAAGTCTGTTACTCTTGCCATTTTAGAATTCCATGAGATTTGCCTTTGGAAAACATAGTTTTGTAAAGTTCACTGGTAGCCTTTTCTATTCCAAAACTCTTGACAAGTAAAGACTGATGAAGAGGCCTACCAGTCTCCCTCATAAGGTGTTAGTCTATAAATAAACACTAGAATTCCAAATTTTGGTGACGGTTAGTAACTGTTATTGTCTGTGCCTCCTTTCCACCCTTGAGAACCAGCCATAATACATTGATGATATGAAAAAGAACACTAAAGGGAGACCTGGGTGGCTCAGTTGGTTGAGCATCCCACCTTCAGCTCCGGTCATGATCTCGCAGTTTGTGGGTTCGAGCCCTGCCTTGAACTCCTGTGCTGACAGCTCAGAGCCTGGAGCCTACTTCAGATTCTGTGTCTCCCTCTGTCACTGCTTCTCCCCTGCTCTCTGTCTCAAAAACAAACATTAAAAAAAAAAAGAAAAGGAAAAGAATACTAAAGCAAGCATAAAAATACATAAATTTTTGTCACACGTCTTTGAAACTTCAGTAGAAATCATTTAGCTTTTGCTCTACCTTGCTTCCTAGGTTTGCAGTAAAAATCACTTATAGTAGTAATATATATGAAAATGATAAAGCACTCAGGCAGCTTTTGTTCATCTCAAAAAAGATTGGAAGAATTGAAGTGTATATATATATGTGTGTTTGTGAACATATATATATGTTCAGAAAAAATGTAAAGTTTTGCCAAGGAATCCATGTTTTTGGATAATTGTGCCAGCCACTGATAGGTTGTGATCATTTTGTTTTGTTTAATAAACACTTCAATTCAGGAAGATGTAATAAATGTCAGGTTCATTCAACACTATATTAATAACTATAAATGATTACCAAAGTAGCAAAAATATTGTCTGCTGTAATCTTAAAGTTACATGATACCAAGAACAAATACTATTATACAAATTTAACAATTGTAGATATCCTCAGAGGGGTGTCATATAAAGGAATAATCAGAATTATCAGGGAAAGCTACACACCAGTACGATCCTTGTAGCCACATTTGCTATCACAATTAGGAAAAATACTCTCAGATTTTAAATAGACTTCATTTTTTAAATCTCTCAAATGAAAGCCTTTATAGTTATAATTTGATTAATGTATTGCAAACCTTTTTTAAAACTAAATTCACTATATTGTGTAGGAAAAAAACAACAGAAATAGAGTGGAGATATATCAGGAGTTGTCAGTAGCATTCATTAAGATGAAATACTTGATATATCTCTACTCAGTTTGTCTGCATACAGTTGAAGGTAACTATTGGTATCCTTGAGGCAAAACTCAGATATTAGATGGGTTTATCTTTAGCTTCACATTTCTGCATACTTTTTCCACTTTGTGACAACCTGTTGTCCACAAAAGCATTCATTCCCGTTTCCCTTCCCTCCCTCAGATTCAAAAGCCTAAAGAAACTTTTTCTGCTTCTTTATTTGTTGTCTAATTGTACTTTGATTATGAATGAGATTTAGTCCATGAGTTGCCCCAACTAGGTAACATTGCATATCTACTGAAACCTTTAATGTCTGTTTCTGGAATGGAATTCCTGAGTGGAGTGGAATGGAATGGAACAGAATTTTGAACCTCAAGTCAGTGGACAGTACCTTTGTTGTGGAGCCACTGAAAGCATGCGTAGGTTAAAAATAAATCCTGCAAAAACTAAGACCTTTCTAGTATGACTGGTAGATTTGACAGAAGGACTTCATTCGGTTGCTTCCCACTCATGCCATTAGACGTAACACTGATACTTGCTGGAACTATACGAAAAGGAAGAAAAAGTGATCCATGATCATGATATTTTCAGATTTTAAATCTCTCTTTTTTTAAGACTTTAAAAAATGTTTATTTTTGAGAGAGAGTGAAGGCAGGGGAGAGGGAGAGTCCCAAGCAGGCTCCATTCCTTCAGCATAGAGCCCAATGCAGGGCTCTATCATATGACCTTGAGATCATGACCTGAGCCAAAATCAAGAGTCAGATGCATAACGGACTAAGTCACCCAGACGCCCCTCAAGATTTTAAATAGCATTTTATAAACCACATACGATTTGCTGTTACTGCTGAACTTTGGATTTACTGATCTTTAGTAATTCACAGAGGCTTTGGATATAACTAGATTTAAACTGTTTTTTTTTAAGTTCTTAATTTTACTTAGAATTTTTATTCAATGTGTTTGGTCTTTTGGGGGGCACATAATTTGCAAACTTTAATTTCCTGTTCAATGTTTATAGTGTTAGCCTCGAGTGGGAGGTGTCAAGAATAGGGTTGGGGAGCGAGAAGAGGTGATTATTCTAACCAAGAATTGGTTTCCTTCTACTTGGAAAAACATTCTTCCTGGTGGGTGAAAATTTATATAGATTAATTTTTTATATAACTTTAGTTAATCATTTGAAAGCTGGTTTGGGCTTTTTAGAAATCTTTTAAAATTGATTATTCTTGGGGCGCCTGAGTGGCTCAGTCAGTTAAGCATCTGACTTCAGCTCAGGTCATGATCTCACCGTTCATGGGTTTGAGCCCCACATCGGGCTCTGTGCTGACAGCTGGCCCAGAGCCTGGAGCCTGTTTCAGATTCTGTATCTCCCTCTCTCTCTGATCCTCCCCTGCTTACACTCTCTCTCTCCCTCTCTCTCTTTCAGAAATAAATAAAACATTTAAAATAAATAAGTAAATAAAAGTGATTATTCTTTCTCTTCCGTTGTTACTTATTAGTTTATTAGTCCTGAAAGGATACTGTGGAATATAATTATCATTTGTGTTCTGATATTGTACAATATCATTTTTATGTCTCTTAAAATTTTTTTCATAATCTTTGTCAAGCAGATTTCTTCTTTGTATACTTTAATTAGGGGTCTGGTTAGTTTCTAATGATACTGCAGCCTTTTGCCTCACTCATTTTGGCAATCTAATCTGTTCCTTCATTCCGTTAACATGTTTGTTTGTTTTTAATAATTTTTTAATGTTTATTTTGAGGGAGGGAGAGAGAGAGGGAGAGAGAGAGAAAACACGCATGTGTGGGGGAGGGGCAGAGAGAGAGAGAGAATCCCCAAGCAGGCTCTGCACTGTCAACACAGAACCTGATGCTGGAATTGAACTCAAGAACTGGTAGATCATGACCCAGGCCAAAACCAAGAGTCAGATACTTAACTGACTGAGGCATCCAGGTGCCCCTTTGTTTGTTTTTAAACAATACTCTGAAGAAGCATTTTTTAAAGTTTAATTTTTTTTGAGAGAGAGAGAGAAAGAGAGAGAACAAGTGGGAGCCGTGACCATGGGATCATAACCTGAGCTGAAATCAAGAGTCAGACTCTTAACCATCTGAGCCACCCCGGCCCCCTGAATAAGCATTTTGTTGGAAATTCCTTTTTGTGGTTATTTAAAGCAAATGCTTGAACTTGGTTTATGTGAATTTGATTAAGCATTACTAAGATAGGTTATATCTTTTTGGACTCAGATTAGTTTTCTATAGTATTTTATCAGATTATTCCCTTATTTGTTGTTGCATTAAAGATTACTCTTAAAACTTAGGTGCTTAAAACCTTTATTATCTCACAGTCTCCATGGGTCAGGAATGGTTTAGCTCACTGTTTCTGACTTACGGTCTCTTATATATAGGGTTGCCATCAAAATGTTGGCTGGAGCTTCAGTCATGTAAGATCTTGACTGGCTCTGGGGGCTGTGTTTTCAGGCTCACTCACATGGCTGTTGACAGGAAGCCTTATCTCCTTGCCATGTGGGCATATCCGTAGGACTTCTTGAGTGTCTTCACACACTGTGTCTGGCTTCTCATAGACAGAGAAAGCAGACAGGAAGCCACACTGCCTTGTATGACTTAGTCTTAAAAGTTATATACCATTGCTTCTGCTTTATCATTAGAAGCAAATCACTAAGAAGTCTAGCCCATACTCAAGAAAAGGGGAATTAATTTCTACATTTTGAAGAGGGTGTCAAAGAATTTTTGAAAGTATTTTAAACCATCAAGCTTCTATTAGGAAAATAACAAATTTGTTCTAGAATTCTAAGAAGTTTTCCTGAAATGTGTTTGTGTATGTGTGAAAGTTAAATGTTTTAGTGAGCTTTAGATTTGAACTCACTTACTGGGTCAGACCCTAATATGTATTAACGGTTTTTGAAAACATACTGTAATGTTCATGTAGTTGAAAGTATTTAGCCACATTCCATCTTTCCATTCAAAAAGTTTCATTTTGTCAATTTGAATGTCTTATGCTTCTGTATGTATAGGAAATTCTGATTTAAATTATTACCTCTAATCAAGAAATTCAGAGACCTTATGTCAGAGCCAGGAGACTTCTCTCATACCAAATAAAATCATAAACTCTCCAAGTTGGATGTGACATTAAACATAATTTCTACTACCCATTGACTTTGAAAATCATTCACCAAAAAAAAAAAAAAATTGCATATTTTCTGTTGAGCTTTTTGGAATCAACTATATTTTCTACCTTTTATATCGAGTACTTCCAATATGATGATTCTTCTACAATTTGATATTTATTGACTGCCTGATATTCCATCATATAACATACTGTCATATAACCAATAACTGGATCTTCAAGTTGTTTCCAGGTTTTCCTTTCTTAAATATAAAAATTTTTTAACTTTATTTATTTATTTTGAGAGAGAGCATGTACATGCATGCATGAGTGGGGGAGGGGTAGAGAGAGGAAGAGAGAAAGAGAGAATCCCAACTGGGCTCTGTGCTGTCAGCGGGGCTCCAACTCACAAACCATGAGATCATGACCTGAATCAAAACCAAAAGTCAGATGCTCAACAGTCTGAGCCACCCAGGTGGCCCTCCATTTTTTAATAACATTTGCAACATCTCAGGGGCCATATGATTGTTATAAATATTTATATACATTTATGATGATTTTTAGGATAAATTAATAGAAGAGGAATTGTTGTGGCAAACAGTATGTACATTTTTAGCAACTAGTCATTATCGTTGAATATTTTTTTTTCTAATAGTTTATTGTCAAATTAGTTTCCACATAACACTCAGTGCTCATCCCCACNTAAGATTTTGGTATTAGTAGATCCTTTTCTCTCATAGGTATAAGATAGAAAAGTTTTCCTCCAGTCATGGGAATGGGCTCATGTTTGTTCCTGGTGGATTGTTGTTAATGAAATTCAAATTTATACAGAAGTTTATCTCTGTAGTATGTGAAAGGAAGAATTGGGCAGATGAAACAACTCCAGTTTACACCTTTACTGTCAGGAAGTAGTTATCAGTCTTGTACATTTGATAGTAACAGCTATATGTACTGTGTCATAAAGTTAGCTTTCAACATTTCTTGTTAGATTCAACTCATGTAGAATTGGTGATAGTTTCTACAAGAAACGCACCAAAAGTTTCTTTTCCTCTCTGAAAGGTTTGTTAAATAAAGATGGCAGCACTCCTCTTTTAAACATATGGAGTACACAGACCTGTGACACTTCATAGGTCTTCCCTTTTTCTAGATTATAAGCTACTTGAAGGTTTGAAGATTTCATTTCCTATTTATCATTTAATCCATACAACCTAGCTTAGAATTTTACACTTAGTAAGTTCTTGGTGAAATTTAGTGCATTAGTGCTAATTATAATATAGCATTAGTTTTTCCATATATTTAGAATTATATGAACACAAGATCAGAAGTTATTGTTGCTTCTAATTGACAGTATTTGCCCTAGTACATGGTTTTGATGTAGTGTTAAAATTTATATAAATCTCTTTTGTTGTAACCCATTGGGTAGGGTGGAGTAATCTGAACTAGAGATAAAATTCAAATCCGTTATTTTTCTTTCTGTTATATATAGAGGTTATAAGAAAAGAATAACTTTAAGTCTTTTCTAAATCTGCCTGAATAAATGGTGAAGAATTAGCCCATTAGTTGTATTTTCTCAGAGTACTTAGAAGATTGACCTAATAATCTTCCTTTATTCCATTAAGTCCCAAAAGTAAAGCAAGAGTAAACTTCAGCCTGAGACTTCTGTTTTCTGATTCCAAAATCAGTGCAAATATATAAAGACCTTTTCTGGTTTTAAAAATGAAATGTAATAATACTTTCTGTCATTTAGTATTTTGAATTATTTTGGCAAAAATATTATGTACCACACATTTTAGGAATAAATTTTCTTCTGCTTTACATTGTCATAGCAACTTGATACAATCTGTCAGTGTGTCCACATTATATAGATTATTAAATCACTCACTTCCTGGGGTTCCTGGCTGACTCGGTTGGTAGAGCATATGTGACTCTTGATCTCAGGGTTGTAAATTTGAACCCCACATTGGTGTAGAGATTACTTAAAAATAAAATCTTAAAAAAAAAAATCATTTCTTGATTTTGCTCCAATACCTAATCCATCCATCAAACAGTAGTTGTAACAAACATGTGTAGCTTGCTAATTTTTCATGGTCCTATCCATTTTGTAGGGCTTAAAAGAAAAATTTTTTTTAGTATGTTGACACACAGTGTCACATTAGTTTCAGGTGTACAACATGGCAGTTCATGATTTCTGTGCATTCTCCTGTGCTCACCACAAGTGTCACAGCCATCTGTCACCATACAACACTGTTACAGTGCCGTTGACTGTGTTCCCTGTACTGTGCTTCTGGTCCTCTCTATTTTGGGTGGAAGAAGGGCTAGTGATTTATTTGTGATCTTTGTCGTGATAACACTACTCCATTCTAGTGCTTTTTCTGTTTTTCAGTGTTTTATTTTTCTTCTTTTTCTTTTAGATACATTTGAGATGGTTTCTGAGGATGAAGATGGGAAGTTGGGTTTTAAAGTAAATTACCACTACATGTCTCAGGTGAAGAACGCGAATGACGCCAACAGTGCGGCCAGAGCGCGCCGCCTGGCCCAGGAGGCCGTGACACTGTCCACTTCACTGCCTCTGTCATCCTCTTCGAGTGTGTTTGTGCGCTGCGACGAGGAGCGACTTGACATCATGAAGGTGGAAATAACTGTTTTGTCTCTCTGGCTAATGTCATTATTCAGATACTGTCTGTATTATTCAGGTAGTGTTTATACAGAGCACTAGAAATGGCATGAATTTTAATAAATAAGAATTCTGTTGACCATTTTGGACATCACTGAAAAGAATCCTTTTTTTCACGCTAGAGCATGTGTATGGGACAAAATAACAATTTAGAAGAAAGTACCAAAATGCCTGCCTTGAGTAAAGGTGGAATGCAGCCTGTAGCTTTAAGGGCTGAGCATCAAAGGATTTAATGTTACTCGGTAGAAAAAAATCATAGGACTTCTTCCTTGTCATCCAGGCTATTTCCTTCATGTTTTATACTATCAGCCTTCAGAAATTATTCTTTTTTTTTCTTTACTAAGAAATTCATCCATTTACTTAATTACTTAAGGCCTACTTAATTACTTAAGATCTGTGAGTTCAGTAATGATAGTATAATAATGAATAACTGCACCTTTATGTTTTACCACTGTGGTTATCTGGCTTTAAATTCTAAGCGATTGCTTCCACAGGAAAATAATAAAGATCTGACACCTGCTGGGGAGGAACCTTTCTTTACATTTGCTATTTAATCCTGGGTTACAGTCTGGCTTCCTTAGATACACAGCTGTAACTATCAACACATTGATTTGAGAACCTTTTTTGTGTGTTGGTTTTTTTTTTGCTTCTTTGTTACTTTTTAATTTTGCTCTTTTGAATAATTTTTCAGTAAAAATCTCCTAGGCTTTGCCTATTTGAGCACACTCTTACCTGTCCCTTGTTACAAACAATAGCCAATTATGGAAGGATTGCTTCCGGAAGTATTTTATCACTAAATAGACCACAGAAGTTCAGACTTGTGACTTTGTCTCTGGTGCACATTATGCTGTACCTAAATAAAAAATCCCAACATGGAGCTCTAGATCTTAAATCAGGGTTGTCACAGATTGAGACTCTGTATCACTTTCCTCCACACACGTAGCTTTTCAGGATCACAGGCTTTGCTGCTCAGGCCTTGCGCAATTAGTATCTGTTGATTGACCTAAACAAAATTCATTAAATAATTCTGACAGTCGTCGTCCTGATAGTCATCCTCTGCTATTTTTTGGACTACTGGTAACCCTAAAGGGAACACCTGTTGTTCCCTCAAACCTTTTTATCTTATTATGTGAGAACCTTTCTTGTTACCTATTTGTCCTATTATCCCAGAGAAAAATATTTAAAACTAAGTTATTTCCTAAGACATTAATTTATCTGAAGATATATTGCAGAAAATTACCCCCATACCTTTTGGATGTGATAATGAATATACCTAAAATCTCGAATTATTAAATACTGTACAAGATATCACGAAGGAAAGCTCTCAGGAAAATAGTCACTTAATATTAAAAGGTATTTGATGTTACGGTAAGCTTTCCTGCTGCCACTAAGGCATCCTTTAATAGCCTGTTTTCACCAAAACTAAAAATCCTTAATCCTAATCTGTAGCCATTTCCATTCATGCTGTTATTTTTAACTTCAAACTCATTTTTAACACATTCTGGTAGAGATAGATGTAAATAGGATGTAAGAAGGTTGTTCTTATTTCATGTTGGATTGTGTTTTTCTAAATAGCAAACAATGTTTGGGAGCAGTAACAGAGACTTCTGAATTTGTGTATGCTTATTAGGTTCTGATAACTGGTCCAGCGGACACTCCTTATGCAAATGGCTGCTTTGAGTTTGATGTATACTTTCCTCAAGATTATCCCAGTTCACCCCCTCTTGTGAATCTAGAGACGACTGGTGGTCATAGCGTGCGATTTAATCCAAACCTTTATAATGATGGCAAGGTAATGTAATTTCAGCCTTTTGTTTCTAATGCCAAAGTATCGTAACCAAAGGTTCTTTGTAATTTAAGCAAAAATTTTCCTTTGGATATCTTCTTTCCAAGAGTTCTGTGGCTTTCTTCATGCTTCTCTTTCCTGTAGGCAAAGATTAGCCTGGGGAAGGAGAGAAGGAACCAGGCAAAAACATAACAGTGTTGAGAAGCACTTAGAGTCTTAAGTTACTGAGGAACTAACTCATTCAACACATTCCTTGGCCAATTGAGAGCTTTCTTCCCTCAGGATGTAGTAGAGCCAGATGTCTGTCTTTGCCTCTGACCTTTCTTTACTTTCCATATCTCCAATTCCGTTTTCTTTTCACAAGAGCCTGAAGATAGTTGAATGGCAAAAGCATGGTCCTGGCAACTCTGTATTCCCTTGTTTTTTGCCTGTCTTGACTTTTTTTTTTTTTTTTTTGCTTTCATAGCTATCCATGTTTTCCATGAAACATATAATTATGATCTTATTTTGGATACTTAATTTATGCTAAAATGTTTCCTACTTTTTTAATATATATAGGAAGATGTGTTCTATCTCAAAAAAAAGGTTGGGGCACGTGGGTGGCTCAATTGGTTGATCAGTCGGCTCTTCCAGGGTTGTGGGATCGAGTCCTGCGTCAGGGTCCACACTCATGTGGAGCCTGCTTGGGATCTTCTCCCAGTTGATCCATCATCTCTCTCTCTTTCTCTCTCTCCCTCCTCACTCCCTCTCTCCCTCTCCTTCTATCCCCCTCCCCTTTTCCCCCTCGTCCCCTCTCTTTTTCTCTCTAAAAAAAAAATTAAAAAGTTGAGTAGGAGGTATAATAAAAAGCATTTCATTTGACAGTAAACTCTTTAAAATTAGATTTAAAAGAGCAGTCATAGGGCCACTTGGGTGGCTCAATCAGTTAAGCATCCAACTTTGGTTTAGGTCATGATCTCACAGCTCATGAGTTTAAGCCCTGCATCAGGGTTTATACTGACAGAGCCTGAATCCTGCTTCAGATTCTGTGTCTCCCTCTCTTTCTGCCCTTCTCCCACTTATGCTGTCTCTCTCTCTCTTAAAAATAAACATTAAAACAAAAAAATTTTTTTAAAGAGCAGCCATCACTTTTCAAAGTAATTTGCATGCCTTGATGGCATTTCAATAGTAAGTTCCATGCTGGATGTATTAAATATTTAAAAATCACTAGATGGTAAGAAGAAATTCATAGACTTCACAAGCAGATACCCCTGTGATGATCTGAGAGGAACAAGGGCTTGAATTTGATCTGGTTTATTACAGATGGACTACGTTTTCCCTTGGCATCATCTTCCTGGTTTCGGGAGGGGCTTGCCTGAGATCTGTGCTCCTAGGCTGTCGTTTTATCTTCATTGTAAACTGAGATCATAAAGCTGAAATTTGTTTTCTGAGTTGACTGCAGGAGATTTAACCAGAGATCTTACTTTCTTTGGGAGAGGAAAGAACAGGTCTTTTATAACTGAGCAGACAGGAGGAAATAGCAGTGTTGACTTTACCCAAGAGAGACACTAGAATCTGAAGAGTTTAAGTGTAAAATGTTAAAATTTATTTAAGAAATTTCATTGGAGTACCTGGGTGGCTCAGTCAGCTAAGCATTGGTCTCTTGATCTCAGCTTGGGTCTTTTTTTTTTTTTTTTTTTGACAGAGCATGAGCAGGNTTTTTTTTTTTTTTTTTTTTTTTTTTTTTTGAGACAGAGCATGAGCAGGAGAGGGGCAGAGAGAGAGAGAAAAACCCAAGAGAATCCTGTCAGCGCAGAGCCTGATGAGGAGTTTGATCTCACAAACTGAGATCATGATCTGAGCTGAAAATCAGAGTCAGATTAACCGACTGAGCCACCCAGACACCCCTCAAACTCAGGTCTTGATCTAAGGATCTAAGTTGAAGCCCTGTGTTGGTTGGGCTCCACACTGGCTGTGAAGCCTCCTTAAAAAAAAAAAAAGAAAGAAATTATTTCCTTAAAACTTAATGTTATAGTGAAGCAGGTAAGGGCCTGGGATATATCCTGAATTATACATATATATGATATAATATATTGCATAATATATATTATATAATATACATTATATTTATCAGTATATATTTTGATTTATATAGTCTTTGTTATTAATGCACTGGTAACATTTAACCTTGGGGTCTAGATCTGTAGATAGGGATAAGAATACCAGGCATTCATTTGCAACAACATGACTGGAACTGGAGGGTATTATGCTAAGTGAAATAAGTCAGTCAGAGAAAGATAGATGTTTCACTAATATTTGGAACTTGAGAAACTTAACAGAAGAGCATAGGGAAAGGGAAGGGGAAAATTAGTTATAGAGAGGGAGGGAGGCAAACCATAAGAGACTCTTAAATACAGAGAACAACTGAGGGTTGATAGGGGGCAGGGAGAGCAGAGGAGAAGGGAAAATGGGTGATGGGCACTGAGGAGGCACTTGTTGGGATGAGCACTGGGTGTTGTATGTAAGCGATGAATCATGGGAATCTACCCTAAAAACCAAGAGCACACTGTATACACTGTATGTTAGCCAACTTGACAATAAATTATGTTTAAAAAAAAAATACCTGGCATTGATAGTCACAGGGATGTTCTAAAAAGTCAAATGTCTGACAGTACCTTAAATAATGTACAAAGCCATTCAGATATAGTTCTTTAAAAATTGTTAATGAGATTATGTTCTAAATGAATTAATGTATTTTGCCTTATTACTGTCATAGAGCAGTTGCAAAAGTAGCATGGCAATGGACTTCTGCTTTATTAAGGATCAGTTATTTTCCAAATCTGTTGCCCATTATATGAAATTGCCGGTTTACAAGTACACATAAAATGTCCCCAGTTTTGTTTTTCCCAGAGTGGCCTCTTGACCTGTGTTGGCAGATAGTTTAAGTTCATTCTTGTTGTGTGAGTGAACAAGTATCTATGTGGTAAAGTTTGTTCCGAGGAACTCAGTGGACGCTCAAGCCCCTCTCAGGGAGTCTGTGAGGTCTCCTCCTTCCAACTTCAGGTTTATGTGAAGCTAGATGATATCATACTTCAACCAAAACAGTATATAGTAACACATCGAATGTAGAAGCAGATATGAAATCGAGATCTCTTCTTTTGAACCATATCCATTTTTAAAATTTAGAAAATTTTGAGAGAAGTATTTTTAAATATAAATGGTGCCACTTTTTCTCACTGAAATTTATTTTTGGTTTGGGAATGAGTTAAATTTTATTTAAAAATGTTATTTTTAGTAACATGTAATAGGTGCTGATTCGTTTTTCATTATGAAAATGAAATGCCATGCAGATTTGAATCACATCTGAAGATGCCAATTTGTTTTAACAAACTGACCCTTGGGGTTTTGTTGGGGACATAAAACGGAGATACTATGACATGATAGCATTTAATTTTTGCTTCTAGTTGTGACGCTTTGCTTTTAAAAAGCACTCTATTCAATTCTGTGTTTTCTTCCCTTCTTCCTTAGGTTTGCTTAAGCATCTTAAATACGTGGCATGGAAGACCAGAAGAGAAGTGGAATCCTCAGACCTCAAGCTTTTTGCAAGTAAACACATTTCTCTGAATTTCACTTAGAAAGAAAAATAAGAAGTATCTATGTTTAAAAAAATGTGTTTTGCAGGTGCCTGGGTGGCTCAGTTGATTAAGTGTCTCACTTAGGTTCAGGTCACAATCTCGTGGTTCACGAGTTCTAGCCCTGCATCAGGCTCTGTGCTGACAGTTCAGAGCCTGGAGCCTGCTTCTGATCCTGTGTCTCCCTCTCTCTCTGCCCCTCCCCCGCTCACGTGTGCATGCCCGTTCTCTCTCTCTCTCTCAAAAATGAATAAAAGTCAAAAAAAATTTTTAAAGTGTTTTAGTGACCAAGAAAAACATAAGAAACCAAAAAAAAAAAAAAAAAAAAGCCACACTAAATAACCTACATGTTAGCAGTTCGTAGAGTCGAGTCTCATCTTATCTGGAGTTTAGAATCTTAAGTTAGGGCATTAGACAAAAGTTGCATTTTGTCGGATTTACCTTTAAGAAAATGCTTAAGTTAGCCCTGAAGTACTCTATGGTACAGAATGATAACCTAAGACAGGTCGGTCTCTCCTGTCTCCATACAGACTTAAACTCATGGGAGTAGAATTTCATAAACTACTAATATTATATTTTCTTCCACAAATAATACGGTTTTTCTGTAGTCTCCTTAATAATGGGACTCATTTGAAACTCAGAAGCACTGTGGTAGAATTCATAAACTTGGGACTTGTAGTTGTTGTTTTGTAGAGCATTTGACATACATTTCATAATCTTGAATTTTGGAAATTAATTTCCACAGACCACTTGAGCACATAATATGTTACATAATATCCCATCAGATGCTTTTTTGCTGATGTTTTATCTTACTAGTTCAGAATTCCAGCAAAGAGATGGACAGGTGTGCATGTTAAACAGCATGAATTAACTTTTCTGCTTGTTCAGTAAGGCAGCAGAAACATCACTATTGCTCAGATGAGTTTAAACTCACATTTAAAGTTTACTGTTTAAGGGTGTCTGGATGGCTCAGTCATAATCATTCAGTCTCAGCTCAGGTCATGATCTCACGGTTCATGAGTTTGAGCCCCACATCAGGTTCTGTGCTGACAGCTCGAAGCCAGGAGCCTGCTTCTGAAAAGATTCTTTTTCTACATTCTTATTTTGAATTAGGTGAAAGAAGATATGAGAAATAATTCTTTAGGATGTCACTTTTTTGATTCTCTGAAAAGACTTTGTATCATCCTCATGAATTAAAGAAATAATACCATGGTATAATTTTGCCCTTTTTGTTGATGTCGAGATTAGGAAAAAGGAAGTTTACGTGATTCATGCAGGAGAACTATTAGGAAAATATTAGAATATTCCTCCCAAGTGACTACTACCTCATTTTAGATATGCTTATTTCAGTTCTAGTCCAAAAACTTTAAAATAAAATATTTTTTCTACATGTATGTTAGTCTTGTCAACACAAACAGGCTTATGATGAGTTTTACTAAGCAAGGAAACTCAGAGATATCCTACTTTTCATAAAGTAAATTAGATTTAGCTGAAAATTGAATTTTTTGTCAAATTTAGATAATCTTTAAAATAAATTTACAACTAATTAGTTTATTTTTATTTATTTTTGAGAGAGAGACAGAATGCAAGGAGGGGAGGGACAGAGACAGTGGGAGACACAGAATCCGAAGCAGGCTCCAGGCTCTGAGCTGTCAGCACAGAGTCCGATGCGAGGCTCAAACTCAACAAACTGTGAGATCATGACCTGAGCCAAAGTCGGACGCTTAACCAACTGAGTCACCCATATGACTCATGTATCTAATATATAACCAAAATCTTGTAAAGAAACTTCTGTTCAGAGGTTTAGATTTTACAAGTTTGGAAACTTAACTACCCATGCATAGAAAATGATCTTTGTTCTTTATTCCCTTTAGTTAGGATTTGAGTTTATTTTGGTTTTGGGTTTTGGGTTTTGGTTTTTGGTTTTTTTTTTGCCATATACATAATTCACAGAGTGAAAATTAACATAGTAGATAAATCATCTGTACACTCTTCTTTTCAAATAACATTAGAGCATATACATTTTTCCAAGTTACACTTTTATAATTTCTAATTGCTCTTACTAATCTTTTGAATTCATCTACTCTAGTTGAACTGGTTTTCTATTAATGACTCTATTAATGTTTTTGCTTCTAATTTTTTTTAGTTTTATAAATAATACTTATTATTTGACTTTCTGTACACTTTAGATAGTTTCCTGAATCCAGGTTTTCAGATCTTTGGAAAATTGACTTGGGCAGGAGCAAGAGGAGGCTCTCTTTTTCTCTGGCAGGAGTGAATAGCCTTGTCTTCTTCCAGATTTTAGGGGGGAGACTTTCAGTCTTTCCCCATCTCTTCATGTTGAGGACATTGCTCTTTACTCCTCTTTTTATTGTGAATGGATGTTGAATTTTGTCAGATGCTTTGTCTGCATCTGTTGATATGATTCTACTATTTTTGGCTTTTTATTTTATTAATATGGTTTATTAATTTTTGGATGCTAAACCAACCCTGCATTCTTGGGATAAATCCCATTTGGTCTCTTGGTGTATAATTCTTTTTAAAATATTATTGGATTCAATTTGCTGGTATTTTGTTTGAGGATTTTTGCATCTGTGTTCCTACAAAATATTGGTCTGATCACTTTGTGAGCTGGTTTCATTAACATTATACAAGACATAAACACATGTAGGCGGGACCACATTGCTCAATGTTGTGTGTTAGAACTTTCTTTAGAGGCAGACTAGAAAGGCTCAGGGAAAACTATTTTATTTCTTTTTGGTTAGATTTTAGAGCCTAATGTTGTTTTACCCTTTTATTTATCACACAAAGGATAAAAGTACTTTTGCCAGACTGAAAATCTTCCACAAAAGTTTTTGAAGGTTATATACAATTAAAAACAATTCCGAAATACTTGAACAGTGACAGCTTTTATTAGAATTGCTTGGTTTCTCTGAGTGAAACTGTCAGAAGAATAATGTTTCTTTGTATAAAAATAATACATTTTGTAGCCTTATGCAATAGGTCTCATAGCTAGTAGTAATAGCCTTAACTATTAGCACAATTTAAAATCAAAGTCATGGGGCACCTGGGTGGCTTGGTCATCTGAGTGTCTCATTTCTGCTCAGGTCATCATTTCACGGTTCGTGAGTTCGAGCCCCATCAGGCTTACAGCTGCTATCAGCCTGTCAGTGCAGAGCCCACTTTGGATCCTCTGTCCCCCTCTTTAGGCTCTGAGCTAGCTGTCAGCACAGAGCCCAATGTGGGGCTCAAACCCACGAACCATGAGATCATGACCTGAGCCGAAGTTGGACGCTTAACTGACTGAACCACCCAGGCGCCTCTCAAAAATATTTTTCAAATAATGTTTTAAAATATATTTAAAAAAATTTTTTAAATTGTTAATATTTTTAAAAATAATAGTCAGTTAAGTGTCCAGTTTCAGCTCCGGTCATGATCTCTTTAGGCTCTCTGCTGTCAGCACAGAGCCCACTTCAGATCCTCTGTCCCTCTCTCTCTCTCTGGCCCTACCCTGCTGGTACACTCACTCTCTCAAAAATAAAGGAACATTTTAAAAAAATTACATCATATCAAAGTCATATTATTCATTAGAACTATCATCAGAATTTTTACAGTAGCACCAAATCTTAGCATTGCTTTTATAACTGGTTTTTAATGTTGCTATAATGTACTTAAAATACCTATTATAAGGGGTGCCTGGGTGGCTCAGTCGGTTAAGTGTCTGACTTTGGCTCAGGTCATGATCTCACAGTCTGTGGGTTCGAGCCCCACGTCGGGCTCTGTGCTGACCGCTCAGAGCCTGGAGCCTGCCTCCAATTCTGGGTCTCCCTCTCTCCTCCTCTGCTCGCTCTCTGTCTCTCAAAATAAAGACATAAAAAAAAAATTAAAAAAAAAAAACAAAACCTATTATAATGCCTTATGAATAGTTTGTTCCAGTTGGATGTTAATAAAGATATCATATGCAAGCGGAATTGAACATATTTTATGGTTCATGTAATCAACCATTTATAAATGTTAACAAAATATATATAACTATTTCTCTTAAAATAGAAAATTCTGGAAATTAGCCACTTGTTTACAGTCCTAGTCAACAGCAGCATAATTTTCCAGAGATAGGTACTTACTATTTTAAAAGGCAAAAAGCATTTTACTAATTAAGAGTGTTTCCCAGGTTGCCTAGGTGGCTTAGTTGGTTCGTTGTCCGACTTCGGCTCAGCTCATGATCTCACAGTTTTTGAGTTTGAGCCCCACATCCGGCTCCCTGCTTTCAAGCACAGAGCCTGCCTCAGATCCTCTGTCCCCTTCTCTCTCTGCCCTTTCCCCTCTCGCGCTCTCTCTTCTGAAAAATAAACATTAAAAAAGGAATGTTTCCCTCACACCAAAGATGTTATTATTTCCTAAAATATAGTTTCTTGTTGAAAATTAGTATTTTGGATTATATACTCTGTACTCTCCTATGTTTTAAATACCTGTGATAAAAAGTTTTGAAGTACCAGATCAAGTCAGAGAATTAAATCTTTTGATGAGATGCCATATGAAAATACAAAAAGTCAAAAGTTAATAATTTCTTTTTTTTTTTAATGTTTTATTTATTTTTAGGAGAGAGAGAGATAGCGTGAGCAGGGGAGGGTCAGAGAGAGAGGGAGTCACAGACTGAAACAGGCTCCAGGCTCTGAGCTGGCAGTCAGCACAGAGCCCGACGCGGGGCTCGAACCCACGAACCGCGAGATCCTGACCCAAGCGAAAGTCGGACGCTTAACCGACTAAGTCACCCAAGCGCCCCAAAAGTTAATAATTTCTAAGGGATGTGAGGTAGGAGGAGGAATATGGCAAATTAGTGGATATTCGAAAGAATAAATTGCAAGAATGGTTAGTGGTAGCAATATAGTGACCAAATGAATATATAAAATCATAGGAGACCAGATTACTGACAACTTGAGTGGCCTGGTAGAAGACCATGCAATAGGGTTAAAATTTTTGTTTTGACACAGATAGTGAAAGAAAGGTGTTATATGGTTCTTGATTTAGTCAGTTCTTGAACAAATTATAGTGAAAACTTCTTGTAGTTTTGTGGATGCTAATATAAAACTAAAGAGGAGGGTACTGTAAATTTAGCCTATGAATAAGTCTATAATTCTTTATCTTAAAGTATCAAAGGATTGACTAAGAATCAGTGAACCTATGTCACAGAATGAATATCTTTTGTGTTTATTATGAACTTAAATGTAACTATGTAAGTATGCTATGGTGGTAGTAGATGTTTTTCTGTTAATTACCAATGCATTGTCAGGTCATATTCTTAAGAAAACACTTTAGGCAGATGTATCTATGATACATATTAGCTTTTTATTTGAGCTAGGTAGCTCTGTTAAGTTTTGTTGATCAAAATGGAACTCATGCTGACTGCTTTTTTGCAGGACCCTTTTAACATAGGTAAAAAGACTTTATTTTCAGAGTAAAAATGATTTTGTTTTGCATTTTACTGCCTTCTGGCTTCATGCTGTCATTTTTACTCCAAGAAAGAATAGCTGCTCTGTATTAGGTAAACTTAAATTTAAGTGCTACTATTTCACCTGCTGCAAAGGTTGTTTGATCCTCACAGCCAGTCTTTACGTAAGTAGGAGTGATCCTCATTTTATAGATGACCAGAGTAGTTCTGAGGGACTAAGTTGTTCTGCCTACTGTGGTCTCTGACTTAAATATTACACATTGTTCTCAAGGAGACACCTAGGTGACTTGGTTACACGACTGATTCTTGATTCAGTGCAGGTCTTGATCTTAAGAGTTGTGAGTTCAGGCCTGGAGTTGGGCTCAGTGCTGGACGTGAAGCCTACTTTAAAAAAATAAGTAAGGTCTCAAGCTCAGCGCTCACTGTGGAGCCTGCTTGGGATTCTGTCTCTGTGCCTCTCTCCCCCCACCTCGAGCACTCTTTCTCTCTAAATCAAGCAAACAAATAAACCAACAAATAAATAATTAATTAAATGTTTAAAAATATACATTATACATTGTTCTTAGGGATAGGTAATTTTTAATATTGAAATTCAAATCCTTTTAAAAAAGAGAAATCTTTCTGTGCAGGATTTATTAATTTACTTGTTTTTTGTGCCCAGTTTTGTTTCTATTTTTTTGTTTTTGAGAGAGCACAAGCTGGGGAGAGGAGCAGAGGGAGAGAGAGAGAAGGAGAGGATCTGAAGCAGGCTCCACGGTCAGCACGGAGCCTAATGCAGGGCTCATTCCCACCAACCCTGGGATCATGACCTGAGCCAAAATCCAGAGTTGGATGTTCAAACAACTGAGCCAGCCAGGAATCCCTTCATGCCCAGTTTCTATGGCTATAGTAAAGTGTACTGTGATTATCTGACTAAAGAGGTCAGATAATCCGTGGCTCCAGAAAATTCCATAAAATAAATAATATGACTCATAAATAGCTGAATTCACTGAAGAAAAATAAAATAACATCTGCATACTTCCAAAGTGGTATATGTTTTAAAAAGCAAATAGAAAATGCCTTTAAAAAGTACTTTCTTTAGAATAAAAATGAAGATTGCCTCATGCATAGTTGTTCTTACAAGTGAGTATTTTTTCTAATGTTTATTTATTTTGAGAGAGTGAGTGTGAGTAGGGGAAGAGCAGACAGAGAAAGGGAGGGAGGGAGGGAGGGAGAGAGAGAGAGAGAGAGAGAGAGAGAATAAATCCCAAGCAGGCTTCTCGCTGTCACTGCAACCCCAATGTAGGCTTTGATCTTGCAACTGTGAGATCATGACCTGAGCCCAGATCAACAGTCAGACTCTCACCCAACTGAGCCCCACAGCACCCCCCCCCCNGACAATTTGAGCTCAATAATGTCTAAATTGGTGTGGGATGTTTATAAAAACAAATGTTTTTAGCAGTTTCAGGAAATATCTTCATTATAGATATAAAATGTAAGATATATGAATGTTTTACAAGAACCTACTGTGTCTATTGCTTTTAATAATATAGCATTTCAGTGTCCTCATGATTAACATCAATTATATGGTGATAAAAATATGTGGAAGCACATATTAAAAGATACCAATTTACTGGTAATAAAAATGTGCCATTATAATTGCTTTTCTTTATTTCTTTGTTCCGCAGGTGTTGGTGTCTGTTCAGTCCCTTATACTAGTAGCTGAGCCTTACTTTAATGAACCAGGATATGAACGGTCTAGAGGCACTCCCAGTGGCACACAGAGTTCTCGAGAATATGATGGAAACATTAGACAAGCAACGGTTAAATGGGCAATGCTAGAACAAATCAGAAACCCTTCACCATGCTTTAAAGAGGTATGTTCAATAAAATTAATGAAATATTTTATTAAAGACCTTATAAAATATAGTTAGTATTGTACTTGCCTTTATATTTAGACAATCTGTGGTATACTCAATATAGCTTTTGATCATAAAAGATGAGTAATAATATAACACAGATGAATCTTAAAACCACCTACTTCCTAAAAGACGTCTGACTATATTTTGGGACAATTTTTTAATTCTTTATTTTTAACAGTTACCATTCTACTAGCACATTGTCTATGTTATTAAAATAGACCTCATAAAAATATTCTTTTTTATTCGTGGTCAAGGTACTTTCTAAAGTTGTCTTGCAAATGAAAACTTTGCCCTTATGCTAATAGCTATGTGTGAGTGTTGAAGAGAACAGATTTTCTTCCCTTTTGGTGAAAGTTGGACTTAGTAGGTTTCTGAAATCTCTCTTGATATTCTCAAGTGCTTTTATTTCTCCACATCCTGAAACGTAACTCTTCCTCTGGTTAGTTTTCTCTCCATAATCTGCCTAACATATGATTGTTTTCTTCACCTGTGACACCACATTACTTTATCACATCGTAGTTGGACTATGTCGTGAAACATGGTTCTTTCTAAAAATTGGTTCTCTTGGTCATCAGTTTCTTAAATTGTGCTAGAAACTCAGCATTTTAGAGAAGATTGGCATTTTTACCTGACAGGAAATTGCCCTTTAGCCTAGCTAAGCAGTTATGTGTGGCTGCTTTGTAACGTCATACTCGAAGCCCTCCTTTTCACCAGAGAGCAGTGATGAATATACTTTGAAGAAATGTGACGAGAACATTTTTTCTTTTGTTTTTGTTGTTACTAAATGAATTCACACTTTGATAAAGTTGAGTATTTTATTTCTGCAAAGGCTTGCATTTTATTTTGCCTTGTAAGGCAATGGGAAATCACTTTTCCTGATATTACAGGAAATACAAACACTTACTTCTTTGTGCTCTTATGCATATTTCTATCTCTTTTCAAGTTTGGGTTACTGCTATTAAGTTAATTACTTTTGTACCCATATCAAATATCAACTGTTACCAGGCACTCCACTAAGGTGCTCAGAACTCAAGAATAAATTAAACTGAGCTCCTGCCCTTGAAAAACTTCTATTCCTCCTGTTATATCATTAATGAATTTCTTTAGTGCCCTTAAGACTCAAATATTGAATCCAGATACATAAACTACTTGCCAAGTCCACTAGATAGTACCAAGAGTCCCCTTAACACTATAAAACTGAACTCTGGATTCTTCCTCCACTCCCTGTCTCAGTACAAGCACCATTATCTAAGCCCCAAATCTTTACCGTCTGTGACTCGATTCATTTTCTTTAATTTTTTTTAATGTTTATGTATTTTTGAGAGACAGAGACAGTGAATGAGCAGAGGAGGGGCAGAGAGAGAGAGAGAGACACAGAATCGGAAGCAGGCTCCAGGCTCTGAGCTGTCAGCACAGAGCCTGACATGGGGCTTGAACCCAAGAACTGCGAGATCATAACCTGAGCTGAAGTCAGATGCTTAACCGACTGAGCCACCCAGGCGCTTTTCCTCACATACCACATTCAGTGTAATGATAAATCCTCTTGGCTCCACCCTTTGAAACATAATCAAAATCTAGTGGTTAAAACTATCTTTGCCGTGACCAGCCTGTTTCAAGCCATCGTTAATTACCTCTTGCTTGGGCAGTTGAAGTGGTTTCCTCACCATTTTTCCTGCTTCTGCTTTTGTCCCTCTGCAGTGCTTTTCTACACATAATCTCCAAATCCAACTCCAGTCCTTACCATGGCCTGCAAAGCCCTACATTGTCTGGGCCCTGTCCTCTCATTCTTCAGCATCTCTAGAAATTTAAAGGCTTTTCATACCAAGTGTTAGGGTGTGCAGCAACTGGAACCTTGATACCCTCTGATGGGAACATAAATCAGTAAAGTCTCTTTAGAAACCTCTTTGGCAGGACCTGATCAGCTCAATATATGCTGAAAGACTAGCAGTTCCGCTCCTTGGTATGTGCTTCACAGAAATTGGGTACATACTGGGTATAGAGAATATTCATTACATTATTCATAACTGCCAAAAATTAGAAACAGTTCATTTGTCTATCAACAGAATGGACAAATTAGGGAATATTCATAAAATGGAATACAGCAATGTGAACGAATGAACTGCTATGCAGGTTAACATGGACAAATGTCATGAATAAAATATAGGGCATAAGAAGCCAGAAAGAGATAGTACATTCCATATGTTTCCTTTTATAGAAAGTTCAGAAATGAGTAAAACTAACTTGAGCTTAAGGAAGTCAGGATAGCGTCTACCCTTGCATGAGGATTAGTGGCGAGAGGTAGCACAAAGGGGTTTGCTGCGTGCTTGCTAATGTCCTGCTTCTGGTCCGAGTAGAGATTACATTGGTGTACACTCTGGGAAGATGCATCCAATGGTATGTGTGATTTGTGTACTTTTCTCTTTGCTAAATTTAACTTTTAAAATGTATTGAAATAAGTGTGTAAGTATTTATATTCAGTTGATGCATAATTTGTTGGTTTATGCATAAACATATTTTTCTGGAAGAAAAACTGTTAACAAGGAATTCCGAGTTGGGGGATGACTTTTGCAAAAAGCAGATAAGTATAATTTGAAACAATAATCTTTCTCATCCTTTAGCATCTAGTTCACATTGAACGGGGCACCCTTCGTCCATGAATGCTTTCCTGATTTTTCCCATCAGATGTGCCTCTTTGACTTCCCTGAGAGTTTTTTGAGGTTTTTCTTCAATTTATTTCAGTTCAGTTCAGTTCAGTTCCATTATTGATAACATACAGTGTTATATTAGTTTCAGGTGTACAATATAGCAATTGAATAATTCCGCACGTTTTTGTTTTTTAAGTACCTTTGTCTGGTGCACTCACCTCCTGTCTGGCTCTATGGTTGTCATGGTTCATCATGTCAGGCAGGGTCTTCTGTGTCCTCATGTGTCGTCATGTCAGGCATCAACAGCAATAACTGTTAATTGTAATTGGATCTGATTGGTGTTTTACATCCATTCCCAAATTCCCCTAATAAAACCTTGTAGCTATTGTTGCCTTTTCTTTAGGGGACATAAGCTCATGGGAATATAGTGGCTCACCCAGCATTCAGAATAGTATTTTTTAATTGATTTAATAATATTTCCAATTTGATCTCTTTTCTAACTTACATTTATCAGAAGTCGACTCCTGCTTGTGCAGGGAGAAATTTTATTTAATTTTTCAGATAATTTTTTAATTCCAAATACAAACTACAATTATTATTATAAGGACAGTTAACTTTATAAAATACAGTTTTATCTAAAATTTATCCAGAAGATAAAATTGAGAAAGTAGTAATAGTGCTATTTTTTAGGACTCTATTCTGATTTTTGTGTGAATATCTTTGACATTTGAACGTCTTTAGTTATTTAGAGATTTGTAGAGTTCTCTTTTAAAGGTAGAAAATTTGACAATTTTTCTGTTGTCAGTACTTTCCTCATTATTTTCTCCTGGTTAGTTATTTATTTACACTTCTTACCTTGTGAATATACTGCATTATACACATCTTTATTTTCTCTGATAGGACTATTTGGGCATTATTTTCTATGTAGAGCTGGGCACCTCAGCACATGGCATCTGATGTCATAAGCATGATGTTTCCCTGTTAATACAGAATTCACTAAATTGAGTTGTATGGGGACAAAAACATTGTAATTGTCTTTTAAATTTTATTTCCTTGTGGGGCGCCAGGATGGCTCAGTCCGTTGAGTGTCCGACTTCAGCTCAGGTCACAATCTCAGTTTGTGAGTTGGAGCCCCACATCAGGCTCTGTGCTGACAGCACAGAGCCTGGAGCCTGCTTTTGATTGTGTCTGTCTGTCTGTCTCTCTCTCTCTCTCTCTCTCCCTCTCTCTCCCTCCCTCCCCCTCCTTCCCTCTCTCCCTCTCTTTCTCTGCCTCTTCTGATTGTGTGTCTCCCTCTCTTTCTCTGCCTCTCCCCTTCTCTCTCTCTCTCTCCCTCCCCCTCTCTCTCTCTCACAAAGAAACATTTAAAAAATTTATAAATTACATTTCTTTGTAATGCTACTTAGTCTGTCTTTTAAATTCTGACCTTAACAAATTTTGTTCCCTTGGTTTATTCTTAAGGTTATACACAAACATTTTTACTTGAAAAGAGTCGAGATCATGGCCCAGTGTGAGGAGTGGATCGCGGACATCCAGCAGTACAGCAGTGATAAGCGGGTAGGCAGGACTATGTCTCACCATGCGGCAGCTCTCAAGGTGAGTCAGCCTTCCTCACAGGAGCCCTGTTGTATATCCACCGACAGAGCCATGGCCACCAGATGGTAAAGGAATCAGGATTAAAATCATTGAATTTTTCCTTCTCCTTCCCTAATTGTTTTCTCCTGTTGTTCACAGTGGAAGGGAAATTGCGGTAGAGAACTTGTGAGTTACCAGCATGTTAATACATTTTAAAACCTTACAAATGGCTGCAAGTGTGTAGCTGTCTTATCTTGTTTATGTATCTTAGATCTCTGACCAAAATTTAGTCTCTCTGAGGTCAGAGATCATGTCTTCCTTATTCTCCTTCTTTTACATTGTCATTGCTGAACACAGTGCCTCCTACATAAAACTTGTACTGTAAATGTTGGTTTGTTAGTTTTCAAAGTCAGCTGATGACAACAACAGAATTTCAAACCCTGGTGTAATATTTGAGGTCATTCTCTCCCTCTAGAAAATTATAATCCACAACTTAATATTCGTAGACAACTACTCTCTGTTAACAAGTCTGCATCTTTCCCTAAATGGCAGTATGGTATCGTAGGAATTATATACTCCCTCTAGATCTTCTTTTTCATTTGCTTAAATTAGAAAAAAAAATTAGGTTGATAAAATTGTTTCTAAAGTTTTTTCTAGCCTTACGTGAGGTAATTAGCGTGAAACATTTTGCAAATATTCTACATCGACCTGGTGTGCCTAATGAATACTTGTTTTCATTAAGTAAAATAATGGTGGGTTTATTTTCATTTAAAGACTTTCTCTCAAAAATATTTAGCCAGAGGCAAGCTGTATGAAAAGGCGAGAGGTTGCTCTCTTTAATTTAAAAGAGTATATACTGCAAATGAATGGTATCCTATAAGTCATAAGTAATGCTCTTTCTGCTACAGGGATGGAGACCTGAGTAGGGTCTGTGGCCATGCTACTCGGGGCTTTTTAGCAACATCAGTTATTTTGAAGTTTGAGATTTTTGCCAGTTTTGTTCACTGCCTCTTACAATAACTAGCATAAGGAAGGTGTTCAGTAAGTATTTGTAAGCCTAATGCTTTGGGTTTTGTTTTAAACTCATTTCCTCTCTCAACTGATGTTATGTTGGAATCCCAGGGTTTACAATTCCAATATCATTTGTTTCCCCCGGTGTAGCGTCACACTGCTCAGCTCCGGGAAGAGCTGCTAAAACTTCCCTGTCCCGAGGGCCTGGACCCTGATGCTGATGATGCCTCGGAGATGTGCAGTGCCACAGCGGGTGCTGAGGGGACTCTAATGCATGATCAGGTCAAACCCAGCAGCAGTAAGGAACTCCCCAGTGACTTCAAATTATGAGCTGCATTGACATGGACTTCGTAGACACAGAGGCTTTGAAGCACAAGCCAAATATGTCAATATTTGTATGTAAGAAACTAATTATGTAATAGTTATTGAAACTGAAACTATACTATGCCCTTAAGGAGATCCAGTTTAATTCAAGGTGATCTTTTATTTACCTGTACAAGAGTGTAAACTTTTTTGTGCTTTTATTTTTCAATTGTGAGAACCACTGATTGGTATGTTCAACAAATTTGTGTATACAAAGAAATGGATAAATCACTGATCTATAAGGGAAACTACCTTAGGAAAGAATGTTTACTGAATGTTTATTTTATTTTTTTTTTTTACTGTAGAGTGAGGGGTTGTTAACAAAGAATATATATTGGTCATTCTTACAACTACTATTTAAAGTCAGCAACTTTTCACTGAATTTGATAGATTTTATGTTTGGCCATATCTTCATGCTCATATTTGATTTCTGAAGACCTCCTACATACATTTAAATAAAAGTTAAATGGACATACTCCCTCTTTTTTGATTTACTGGTACATTTTTTAAATGATAAATATGCCATAATATGCATTATAGCTGGAGACTTGCACTTGTATGGATGAATTTATTACATTCAACGTATTTAATTTTATGCCTTCTAATTCTACGATGCAGAAAAAATAAATGAACATGATTTTATTCTATGCCAACATTTGGGCCTGTGAATGTATCCGTTATTTGAATTTAAGTATATGAAAAGGAATGGTCAATTTAAAAAGTCACTCTAAACTGATTTTTTTCCTAAAGGGCTCCTTTTTTCCTGGACTCTGGTTTTAATACTAAAGTCACATGTATGTATTAAACATTGAGGCTCTGTAGAGCAGAGAGGATACCTCTCTGGTGCTGTTACAGTACATTCTGTACCTGCCATATAGGCTCATTTTCATGCAAATTCTTCCTAGAGCCAAATAAATAAAGACTTAGGTGTATTAGTATGTCTTCTTTCTAAATCAGTTTGCCATGGTGTGAAATGCTATTTCTACAAAGAATTGGACACTTCCAGGACCTAAGCCTGGGAAAGAAAGGATATTTTCAAAGAGCAATTATCACAAAGGAAAAGCTAAGTATATAAAATGATGTGGCCTGTGGGAACCTTGAATGTGGAGGTGACCAAGAGAAACTGTATTCTGAACAGTGAGCTGCTCTCTGAACCAGCAGGGGAACTAGAGAGCATGGCACTCTCTGTACCAAGGGGTAGTGCTCCTGGACAGGGGAGGGGACAGACTGTGACCAGAAAACACAAAGTTCTTAAACACACACTGTTCGATCTGGTGGGTGGTGAGCTACACCAAGAATGACAAAATAAAGTCCATTTATGAGGAAGAAGAGTCCATTAAGTGTCATCCACACACACGCTAGCTGCAATCTAGGTATAAAATGATGAGCAGTAAGAAGTAAAAGAACAGTCCTCAGTCCTCTAGGCATTTTGATTTTTGGGCTCTCAGGGTTCTGTCAGGGATAGATGATAAAAGCTACTCTATCAGGTGTACTATTTGCCCCCAAGTTGGGATTTTATTTTTAATCATTAAAATAAGGCTGGGTCATTTTCTCCAGTTCACACCACTAGCCTTCAGAAAGCTTTATAAAAGAAAAGTAACAATACCACTACAGTAAGGTCTGATTCATGTTTTTGAAAAACCAAAACCTAGAAGTCTGAATTTGAGACTGATTCCTTTCAAATGGTTCCATCTGAGATCCTCACTTTATGCCAGCAAACATTTGACCACTCACTTTGGTACTAGGTACAGGTTCCTGGACTTCAGGGCTGTATGACAGACATGGAACCTTAATGCCAGTACAATTGCTACGTTCTCTGATAGAGTTCTTTACAGGGCACCTTTGGGAACGCAGGGGAGGAACGCTTAGCTCAGGCAAAATGTTAATGGTCATTGAGGTCACATGGCCAGGAAAGGCTTC
This sequence comes from Crocuta crocuta, assembly GCF_008692635.1. Taxonomy (NCBI): domain Eukaryota; kingdom Metazoa; phylum Chordata; class Mammalia; order Carnivora; family Hyaenidae; genus Crocuta; species Crocuta crocuta. The sequence continues at coordinate 825,083 of NW_027531626.1, forward strand.
CTTAAGGAAGATATCCTGGGTCTTGAAGGATGAGGATAAAGACTTTAGGCAGAAGGAAGTTATTACAGACATAAGTGGGGCACCTGGGTGGCTTAGTTGGCTAAGCATCTGACTTCGGTTTGGGGCATGATCTCATGGTTCGTGAGTTCGAGTCCCGTGTCAGGCTCTGTGCTGACAACTTAGAGCCTGGAGCCTGCTTTGGATTTTGGATTCTGTGTCTCTCTCTCTGTCCCTCCCCTGCTCTCATTTTCTCTCTCTCTCTCTCCTCTCTCTCTCTCTCTCAAACATTAATTTTAAAAAAATACACAAGGGAACAAGAGGAGAGCTCGAGTTAATAACACATTGGATTGTAATAGTGTAGGATAGTCAAATGAAATGTAGGCTGCAGTATTAGATAGGAGGGCTTGGATCATGGAAGACGTTTCTTGTTAAGGAGCTGTAACTTCCTGTGGGTGATGGAGAGCTCCCAAGGAGCTTTAATTAGGGGAGCAACCTGGTCGTACTGTGTTTCAGGAAGATGATTCTACCAACTATGGGAAGGTAAGGAGAGAAGGGCCCACTAGCGTCCAAGTGGTAGGGCATAAACTAGGTCAAAGAAGTAGGAAGGAGGGGGGAATGCATATTTTTTTGGTATAAGAATGACCAGCATGTTTACAGGCTAAGGAGCCTGAGGGAGGTTTGAGTGGGTGGGGAAGGTAAGCATGAAGGCCTTGGAAAAGGATGGAACAAAACCCAGCAGGCATAGGATGGCCTAGATCCAAAAAAGCACGTGCAGAAAATGTGAAGAAATTTGGAAACCAATAAAGCCACTGATGTATTCTTAAAACTATTAGCTATGAAGATGTTATCTTAAAGTACAGAAATAAACCGCATAGATACCATTAAGACCAACATCTTCAAAGTCAGACAAATGGGAAAGCACTATAAATTTTTTTAAATGTCCTGTAATTTGGTTTATGTAGGAGAAGATGGATGAGGTGAGATGTTCTAGTTAATGTGTCTTGAAATGATAGAGTCCAGGTTTTTGGTTCCTTTCTGTTAGAGACCCATTCCACACTTTATAAGATGCCATAAAAAGGTCGCAGTTTGTCACATTGTTTCCTCTCACGGTCTGTACTTTGCCTATTGTGCACTGGAAGCAGTCTTGACCATGACTTGAGGTGCACTGTGCTCAACAACTCAAATGAGGCTTGGTCCCTAGCCAGGCAGTACCCTGTGGCCATTTATTCCTTAAACCAAAGCTGATTAAGTAGATGAATTTCTACGGTTGGCTTTTTTTTTTTTTTAACCAAACAATATATACACTTAAAGTTTATTCCGGTAGGACCTGTGTAGGAGCTAGAATAGTATTTTGCTGAAACAAGCTTCACATCTTGTGAGCTAATGACACTAGTTAGAACAAAAGATTCCAAGGTGCAAACAGACATGTCCACTGGGTCAACCTAGACATGGGAACAAGAGATCCAGTTGCAGACCTGGGGCGAGCCAGCCAGACTCAGCCAGGGAGGCAGCCAGGGCGGCTGGGGACCGGCCAGCAGCCTGGCCCGGGCTGCCGCGCTGATGCTCCAGTCTTGGGCAAGGAAGTCAGGGCATGGAAGCTCTTGGGTTCATCTGGCTTCATCATGCTGAGGGTTTTCATTATTATTATAGTTTAATGTACAGCTCACTATGGAAAATTGGAAAAATCCTGAAAAAAATACAAAATGTGAAATTAGTTTTCTGGTATCTTTCGCTCCAAATCTGTTTTCTATACTTCTCTTTTCTATGTAATTGTTAGATTGTATATACAATTCTATCAGCTTTTTAACAACATGTTAGGGACACTTTCTATCATTAAGGAAAATGGCTACATGAATATGGGTATACTTACCCAATCCCTTACTGTTGGACATTTAGTTTATTTCTGTCTTTCTAATTACAAATAATGCTCTGATTAACATGGTCAATACCCCTTTATTTCCTTATGATAAATCCTGGAAGTAAAGTAAAAGGTTTTGATATATATAATGATGAATTGCTTCCCAGAGAGGTTGTATTGATTCTTAATTACAATATCCCTTAACATTGCCATGCCCTGGCCAGCATTGGGGATTATAGTTTTTTAATCTAGCATTTTTACTTATCATCATCAAATATGATTTTATCTGCATTTCTTCAACATTGTTAGCCATTTGAATCTCTACTTTGTCAATGATGACTTCATGCCTCTTTCCCATTTTTTAATGTATTGTTTTAATGTTTTAATATATATGAGCTGCTTGTGTAGTAGGATGTTATTTTTTTTATCATTCTTGTTTGTAATTTTCCCAAATGGCCTTTTAGTTTTTCTCACAGAAGTTTTAAATCATCATGAAATAATCGATTGATCTTTTCCTTTGTGATTTTAATTGTTTCTTTATTATTTTAAAGGGTGTCCGTGTACAAAGACCAAAGAATCCTATATTTTCTTTTTTTATATAATGGTTTTTATTTATTTCTGAGAGAAGGAGAGACAGCGTGAGCAGGGGAGGGTCAGAGAGAGAGGGAGACACAGAATCTGAAGCAGGCTCCAGGCTCTGAGCAAGCTGTCAGCACAGAGCCCGATGCGGGTCTCGAACCCATGAATCATGAGATCATGACCTGAGCCTAAGTCGGCTGCCCAACCAACTGAGCCACCCAGGTGCCCCAGAATCCTATATTTTCTAACAGGGATTGATTTAGTACTGGTTGTAAGCCCGTCTGGAGCCCATTTGGAATAGGTTAAACCACTCTCTGGGTCTCATCTACCATTCCTATGCTCCCACTCAGCCTAGGATAGTGGTAAGAATGCAGAGGCCATGTGTTCAAGTTGGAAGGTGCCAGCCAGGTTAAAAGGAAGGTTGTTTTTTTTTTTTTTAAGTAGGCTTCAGACCCAGCAAGGAGCCCAGTGTGGGGCTTGAACTCAGAACCCTGAGATAGAGACCTAAGCTGAGATCAAGAGTCAGATGCTTAACCGACTGAGCCATCCAGGCACCCCAAAAGGAAGCCCTTTCTGGAGCACCTGGCTGGCTCATTAGGTACAAGCCCCACGTTGGGCATGGAGTCTACTTTAAAAAGAAAAAAAAAAAAGCTCTTTCCCTTTTTTCTCTTGAAAAGCTGCTCAATTTCCCACAGCTTTCTTTCAGCTTCTAATCGCCTGATGCTTCAGGCTACAGGAGCCGTCCTGAGTCCTCTGAGCCTGTCCATTTCCAAGATAAAAGAGGCATCCTCTGGCTTCCTCCCTTCAACCCTCCATGCGATCCTGTAGTGACCCCACGGGCTCCACCACATGACTGGTTTCCTGTGCTTCTTTACGTGCTCCTGCTCAGGCTGCACCAGCTATGTTTTCTCGCGCAGGAAGAAACTGCACTGGCCACTATTTTGCAGCTTTATACACTCTTTCCCCAGGGAGGAATCGCCTGGTCCAGCCGTGTCCAGGCTGCTGGGGGCATCGGATTACTGATCCTCCCCGCCTCCCTCGCCTCCTCTTTTCCGAGGGCTAGGTCAGAAGGGTAGACCTGGATCTGTTTCATCCCTCCCCCTGCTCCCATCCCGCACTTCTGCTCCTTGCTATCGCTTTTCCCTAACCTTCCTACAGGTTTCGTTCTTTGCTTTCTCCCTCTTTTCCGGGGCCACAGAGCCCCATCTCCCTAGAGCTGTTTTCATTATTTAGAGAGACTAGTTAGAGCTCTTTTAGCTGGTTTTAGCTGGTTGTGCCCTGAGAGTTAAATGACACAGATTTCTCATTGTTTACTTCCAAAAACTATCTGGAAATAGCTAGCTACACATTGGATATTTTTTAACCTGGCAATTACATGTATTTCTGATTGAATTCTGTAATTCATGCATGACCCCGTTTATAAAAGGGAGTGTTCGACTCCCTTTATCTCACGTTAGGTTTACTCTAGAATAGTGGCTGAATTTTTTGGTGTGCACTGGCTCTGGCCAGCCTTAGCACACCAGTGCTTTATCACACTCGAGAGCAAGGTCGTTGTTTCTCTTTGTGTTGCGTGCATGTCTCTTCCACTGCACTGCGAGTCTCCTGAGCGTGGGGACTGTTTACCTCTGGCACCTTAGCCGCCAACAGAGTGTCCAGCATATTAGAGGTATTTAATAAATATCTGTTGAATTATTTTTTTATTTTTTAATGTTTATTTCATTTTTGAGAGAGAGAACGAGAGAGAGACCGAGCACGAGCAAATGAGGGGCAGTTGGAGAGGGAGTCTTACAATCTGAAGCAGTCTCCAGGCTCTGAGCTGCCTGCACAGAGCCTGACATGGGGCTCAAACTTTTGAACAGTGAAATCAGGACCTCACCTTAACCAACTGAGCCACCCAGGGGCCCCTGAATTATTATTTTTTTAAAATGAATAGTGATTGAAACTTTCCTGAAGCCTTTTTTTTAAACCTTAATTTACTTAATGATTGATCTTTAGGTTTTAAGGTTAATCTAACCTTAACCGAAAGGCTTCTGAACTTGCCTTTTGTAGTGTATTTTTTATTATTTTTAAATTTTATGTAGAAGGTTTATTTAAATCTCTTTTTTTTTTACCCTGCTGTTGTTAAACATTTCTTTCCATCTAAGAGTTTCACAGGTAATTGAATTAATTGATACTATGCTGTAGTTTAAGATAGTAACCTACCTTAAATGTCTTATTCTTTTACTTCTCTTCCTGAACTTGATGACAATCCTTAATGACAGCCCTTTATTTGACTCTTGTCAATAGTTTTAATTTAACTTCCTATTTGTCTTCTATCCTTGCAGTTTTACAGTGTAATTGTCTTTTGTTCTTAGATTTCTTTTTCTAATTTTTTTAATAGTTTTTATTTTTGAAACAGAGAGAGATAGAGCATGAGCGAGGAGGGGCAGAGAGAGAGGGAGACACGGAATCTGAAACAGGCTCCAGGCTCTGAGCTACTTGCACAGAACCTGACACAGGGCTCAAACCCACAAACCGTGAGATCATGACCTGAGCCGAAGTCGGACGCTTAACTGACTGAGCCACCCACGCGCCCCTAGAATTCTTTAATTTTACACAAGTGGAAACTTAAAGTGAGGAAAAGAGATCATAATTAAAATGTCACAAACAAAATGCCAAAAATAACCTAACAATAATTGACATATACGTCATTTTTCCTTACATATTTTGGCTGCAGTCTTTTCACTGTTATTTTCTTGGCTGTAATCTTTTGATCACCTCTTCACAGGCCATAATATTCCTTATTTCTTCCAGTATGGTTGATTAATATTTCTTTTTTACTACTGATGGTAGGGATGCATAAAATGCACCTCACCCACGGACATATACACTGTTTATAGTATTCCAACAGGATTATGTCTCACCAACACATAAATTCTGTATTCCATAATTCTCATCAAAAAGGAAAAAAAATACTGGTTTTATAATTTATTTTTCATTCTTGTTGTCAATCAAGATATTTTAATCCTTTGGCTTATTTGAATTTTCTGTCTTAACAGTGGTTTAAGTTTTAACTACTTTTTATAAATGGACTCCTTTCCTGTCAGTTTAAAAATAAAATCAGGCAGGGACACCTGGGTGGCTCATCAGTTGAGTGGCCAACTCTTGATTTGGGCTTAGGTCATGATCCCAGGGTCGTGAGGTCCAGCCTCACCCCCTCCCTACCCCAGCCCCCCCTCCCCCCTGCCTTCAGTCTCTGCATTGAGGGTGGAGCCTGTTTAAGACTCTCTCTCCCTCTCCTTCTGCCCCCCTCCCCAACTTGTGTTCATTGTCTCAAAATAAAATAAAAATATACTAAAATACCAGGCAGAAAAGGCTCTAAGCATTCTGTTTCTATGGACACAGTGATGAGCAGATTGACATACTCCCTCTGCTCACGGTGGCCCAAGTCTGGATGGGAAGAGGAGCTCTGAGCACGTAATTCAGGATGATCAGTGCCCAAAAAAGAGCGGGGTCCCTTAACATCTGCTGCCTTTTCTCCCTATGGGAAGGCGGGTCCAGCATTCCATCAGTCTGACTCCTTTCCAGACCAGTTGTGATATCAGGGACATTGCTGAAATCACTGGTTGTATTCTTTTTAAAGTTATCCAGGAATTCCCCCAGAAGGGATTGGACAGCAGACTCTTCTGGTCCCTTGAGAACAGGTCACTGTGTGACCAGGAAGAACACAAGTTTCCTTTGTGTCCAGTGGCCACGCAATCACAGTGAGCCCAACACTCCTCTCAGAAAATAGGGACTCCGTCTGCTTAAGATCAAGATCAGACACAGCTTCCCTATTTAAGGTCATGACTTCATTGCCCTTCCTTAGCCCTTCACCATATGCCAAGCCCTCAGGGAGAATGTCACTTCTAAGTATTCAGCTGAGATGCTGATTCTTGTCCACCTGCATGATCACTACAAACCCAAAGTCAAACACTCCTCCGNCATACTCCTGACAGGAGTAGAGTTCCATTTTGGCCAGGCACTGACAAGGACTGAGTCTTCTCACAGTTTTAGATATCTGATTATTGGAAAATTTTTCTGTAGATCTCTAATCGCTCTGTACACTTTAAGCCTTGCTTCTCTTCCATCATCCACCTACCTCTGGTCCAGAGCACCAGAGGAATTACTCATTTATTTTGCCCTAACACCTTCAACCTGTATTTTTGTTCCATAAGAGATCAACACAGAAAGTTGCCTATAGGAGTATTCCTGGAAGCCATGTCTTAATTATCCATAGAAATGACTGTAAACTACATAAATCTATCTCGCTGAACCAACATCAAATATATTCCCAACTCCCTGGGCCTCTCAAATTACTACAGCCACTCAATGGTCATTTGATCGAAGGGGAAGTGTATCTGGAGATATACATGCCATATATTCAAATATTTAAGTTATTAAAGTAATTGGTTTTTTAATATTTACTTATTTTTGAGAGACAGAGCATGAGCAGGGGAGGGGCAGAGAGAGGAGACACAGGATCTAAAGCAGGCTCCAGGCTCTGAGCTGTCAGCACAGAGCCCAACATGGGGCTCAAACTTACAAGCTATGAGATCACAACCTGAGCTAAAGTCAAACGCTTAACTGACAGAGCCACCCAGGTGCCCCTTAAACTAATAATTCTATGTGAAATATATCCTATCATCCTACTTGGACAAATGTTATCTTCATAACCAAGAACATGTGTTAAACCATGTTTTTTAAGTGCCAGTCATCAAAATAATTAAAATAATTAAATTATTGGGCATGTTGAAGTATTCTTTTGATTGGCCAGTATTGTTTGCATAAGTAATGAAATATATACAAAATTGGCATATAATATTATATATTTATTCCATAGAATTTATTTATGTTGACTTTCTTTCGACGAAATCTTAATGATGGTTTAAAACTTGTGTCAGTTGCTAGGGCTGTTGTAAGAAATTACCAGCAATTGGGGGGCTTAAAACAACAGAGATTTAGTCACCCACATTTCTAGAGACCAAAAGTCTAAAATCAAGGTGTGGGAAGGACTGAAGACTCTAAGGGAGAATCCAGTCTTTTCCTTTTCTTTTTCTGGTCCTATTAACATCAATAAACTAAAGAATTAAAAATATATGATGTAATTTTATTCCAAGTATATAAAGTTTGAATGTATTTTCATCAAAAATGTAAATTTTTAAGAAAATGTTTCTGTTTTTCTTCTAAAACATCTAAAATTATTTACTAAAACTAAAAGCAAAATACAAACTATAATCAATGACTATCAAAACTTTCATGCTGGTTAAAGAAAGCTAAACTTTTAAAATATCTGAAACATTTAATCCAATCTTTTATAAAAACAAAACTCAACAGTTCTAGTGTTTGATCTCATCCACTGGCTAATGTGAAGAATTGGTGACATATTACATCTCATTTGAATGGTACATCTGAGTTGTTTAAACTGTGAAATGTTTTCTAGCTACTGTCTCTATCTGTTGTAAATAAAATTCTATTTCATGACTAGTTCCAGAGCCAAAAATAGAACGCAAAGAGTAGCAAACAAAGGAATGAGCATCACTCACTGTGAAGAAAAGACGGTTACTTAATTACGCAAGAATCTGTTACATTCATGGCAAGAGAGAGATTTTAACAAGTTTTAATTGTCCTTTCTCTTACCTATTACCTTCTGCAACTCAAACCCTCCCTGTATTTTTAACTCATCAGGACATAGATACTATATAGAAATGCCTTTCTCTGGAGTCTAAACAGTCTAAACCAAGAGGGCAGCTGTTCAAGGTCACCTTGTGTCCTTGGATCTTGAGTGACAGGAACCCTCACTCATGTATTCTTTGAGTTAGTGTGTTTGTGATATATGGGTCCCTTTAGAGCTTCCCACCCAAGGGAGGAGGCCCTGTTATGTGATTCTAAGCATGTCTAAGAGTTCTTAAGTCGAGGGAGGGGTGGCACTCTCTAAATAGAGCTGGTTGGATCAAGCCTGGACTATTTGAGACAGAGTGGCATTGTTCCGGTATCTATTTATGTCTTCCTTGTACCCATATTGCATCTAGTGAAGTCTTGTTGAAAGCCTTATGCTGTTTTCACCTGAATGAAGACCGATGGAGGGAAGGGTCTTATTTAGCTTGCTATGTGTATAGAGTCAAATTCTAGGAGCCCCTAGGACAAAGCAGAACCTGAGAGGACATCACTGGGCTGCCTGGCTTCAGCCCCTACTAACCAGGGCAGTTTCCGAGGAAGGAAACTTATGGGATCTGCTTGCTTTTCATTAAGGAGGGGAGCTGCCTTGTTCTGTCCCATTTGGCTTCTCTTCCTACAAACATTCTCACCTCACCCGCATTCTTTCTGCTGCTTCTCCAATCTTTGCCTTTAGGGATTTTTTAGCACCTGTACTGCCCTAGGCTCTAGAGCTGTTTCTAGTATGTTTGCTAGGGAAGCTATTTTACTTATTTACCTACTTGCTCTGTCCTGCAGACCAGTCACACACTTGTCATCCACCGTTGTCCACCAGATGTGGAGAGCATGGAGCTTTGGGGGTCAGACTAGATTCAAATCGCAGTGTCATCTTGAGCAAGGTACTTACCTCTCAGTTTCCTTATTTGAAAAACTGGCTTAAGAATACTTGCTGTGAAGAGTTATCATAAGAGTTAAATGAGATATCCATTTAACTGTGTTTAACACCACGTCTGCTTTGTATTATAAGTCCAGTCCATGTTAATTTCTTCGTCACAGGGCACGGGCCCAGCTAGGTCTCTCTGAGGGTTCCTGGTCATTGTAGGGTTTTGTTCTGAAAGATACAACGCTTGGAAGGAGCGGAGGACCAGCAGGGGATGAGAAGAAAGAATTGCGTGTCAGGTGAAGGCTTTTGAATACTATTCTTGGGAGATAAGATTTTATGTTTTATACAATGGACGCTTTTTAAAAAAACAGTGTTGAGGTATGACTGGGTGTAACTGACATAGAAAAAGGTGCACATGTCTTAACTGAACAGTTTGTTTTTCCATATGTATATTCCCATGAAAACATTAGCACAATCAGATAGTGAATGTATCTGTTACTCCCCAATGTCCTTGCTCTGCTCAATAATCTCTCCGGGCTTCCTTCTCCATTTCCCCATCCCAGCAAACACTGGTTGGCCTTCTGTCACAGAGTACTTTGCACCTTCTAGATTTATACAAATGGGATCATATCATATATTATTTTTCCTGGCTTATTTTACTCAGCACAATTTGGCATTTGTGTATATTGTATGTATCTATAGTTTATTCATTTTTATAGCTGAACACAAGTCCAGTATAGCAACATAGCACACTTTGTTTATTCACTCATCTGTGCTTGGACATTTGGGTTGTATCCTGTTTTGGGCTATTACTAAAAATGCTGCCACACACATTCAGGAATTATTATTATTAAACATGAGATTTGTTAATGAATATGAAAAAGGATTGAAGGGTCATGAAATGCTGGTTACAATCCTGTCTCCTTTTTACTACTTAGATATGAGATAGGATTAGTTAAAACACGTAAGTGTAACAGTTTTGAAGCTACTTGGAGAAAGTTTCACTTACAACACAATTTAAGGTTCTAGGGTAAATATGGCATATTGAACATATGCTGTCTCTTCTTCAAACCCACTACATCTACAGTGAAGGAAACAATTAAGACATAACCCCCAGGGAAAGAGACCATGAGGCTAGGTGCCCCTATCTGGGAGTTAGTAACTGATGTAGCTGAGCAGAGAAAGCACGATCCTAAACATGCAATGGGAAAAACTAAGGCAAAGTTGCATCCAGTCTGAAGAATCCTCAAAAGCCTCAGCAACTGGGAGCACTATATACCGCTGGGACTCAAGATCATGGGGTGGGAAGAGGAGAGGCTAAAATGAGGAGGACTTGGGCAAAGTTGAGTCATTCATTTGGAACCCCGACCCACTCCTTCCCATTCACCCCGATTTTAGTGGTCTTTAGAGGGTCCGATATTCAGACTGGGTCTTGAATGCTGAGCCTCCTGGCTTTCTTGCTCTACTTGGCTCTGGAACTCTGGCAACCAGACCCTCACTTTCTAGGGAGGAGATTTATTTTTTAATTAATTAATTAATTAATTTTTAAAAGTGCTTTTATTTTTGAGAGAGACAGACAGAGTGCAAGCAGGGGAGGGTCAGAGAGAGGGAGACACAGAATCCGAAGCAGGCTCCAGGCTCTGAGCTGTCAGCATAGAGCCTGATAGAACTCGTGAACCATGAGATCGTGACCTGAACCAGAGTTGGACACTTAACCGACTGAGCCACTCAGGCACCCGTAAAACACATTTTTTAAAAACATAGATAGTTCTTATTTTCCTAAGTGAAATTCAGAGAAATGTGTTGACTTGCAAAAAGCTTGAGGTCTGAGGATTCCACTTCTCTTCTGGTCTTCCATGCCACATATTTAGGATGCTTAAGCAAACCTGAGGAAGAAGGGAAGAACTCAGAAACCATGAGATTGTGACCTGAGCCGAAGTCAGGTGCTTAACTGACTGAGCCACCCAGATGCCCTTCAAAGGGGGAGATTTAAAGAGTCTCCGAGAGGGGCACCTGGGTGGCTTATTCAGATAAGCAATGAGCAACCGATTTGGGCTCAGGTCATGATCTGTCTGTTGGAGGGATGGAGCTCTGCCTCCAGCTCTGTGCTGACAACATGGAGCCTGCTTGAGATTCTCTCTCTCTGCCCCCCTTCCCAACCCTTCTCTCTAAATAAATAAACAAATAAACTAAAAAAAAAAAGGGTCTCTGAGAAATCGGACCAGCTCAAGAAAAAGAACTTAATAGATGGTGACATCAGGGTTCCCAGCAGCCCGCCCAGGCAAGGCATGCCACTGATGCCAAAGTGGACCTACCCTACCCATTAGCTCAGTATCTACTCCATATATATTTTTTTCCAACTGAGACCATATTTTTTTTTCTTCCACATTTTTATTCCTGGAGTCATTTTGCTTAAAGAGAGATTAATATAGTTAATTACTGGGGCGCCTGGGTGGCTTAGTCGGTTAAGCGTCCGACTTGCGCTTAGGTCATGATCTCGCGGTTCGAGCCCCGCGTCGGGCTCTGTGCTGACTACCAGCTCGGAGCCTGGAGCCAATTTCGGAGTCTGTGTCTCCCTCTCTCTCTGACCCTCCCCTGCTGTCTCTCTCTTTCTCCTAGAAATAAAAAAAAATGTTAAAAAAATATAGTTAATTACTATCATTGTCAAGCATATCTCATTTAAGGATTTCTAAAAAAGTTTATTTTGAGAGAAACAGAGACAGGGTGAGTGGGGGAGGGGGAGAGAGAGAGAGAGGAGAGAGAGACAGAGAGAGAGAGAGACAGAGAATTCCAAGCAGGCTCCACATGCTCAGTGCAGAGCCTGCCATGGGGCCAGAACCCATGAAACCTTGAGATCATGATCTGAGCNCCTTGAATTCTAAAGAACGCACCAAGTTCACTGTGTGCGACAATGGGCTCTGCAGGCACATACGGCGCTTGGTGTAGTGGTATTTCCACTGTCGAACGGTTTAGACAGTGCTGGATTTTGTGCTTAACAAACAAACAAAACAGGTTTGGTCACACTGATTAAACATTTCCCGCACAAAGAACTTTTAATTGCTTCTCAAGGAGAAGACCTAGGGCTTAGCTTCCTTTGGCTTCTTGCAGCAGCTGAGCACCACTCTCTCCACGAGCAGCTCTTTCAGAGATCTCTTGCAGCTTTATCCCTGACTTCTTGGCTGCAGGGTCAGGACTGCCCTAGATCGTGCAAGGCATTCTCAGAGGGCAGGCGTCAGGCCCGCTGGGGAAGCGTCCCGCCCCGCTGACGCCTGGCTCTTTGAGCCTCCGTTTCGGCCCAGGACGGCGGCTACGAAGGAGGAAGGACAAGAAAGGACTTGCGAGTGGGGCGCCAGCTCCGTGCTCAGCGGCAGGCACTCAGGGGCGACAGGTTTTGGGCGTCAGTCTTTCCTCCACGAACTTCCCTTGCACCAGCCGCCGGACCACATGCCCCGCTGGGTCATGATTTAGTGGCAGCCTCAAAACCAGATACTTTCCTTGCACCTTATTAAGTTTGTTGTATTTGTTTGGGTATATATGTATTTATGTGTGTAATCTCTACACCGGATATGGGGCTTGAACTCACGTCACGACCCCTAGATCGAGGGGCAGCCTCCTCGGACTCAACCAGCCAGGCGCCCGGATACTTTCCTCCACGTTCATTCATTCTTTTTTTAATTTTTTTTTAATTTTTTAAAATTTTTTATTTTTTTAAATCTTTTTATTTCTAGGAGAGAGAGAGAGAGACAGCATGAGCAGGGGAGGGTCAGAGAGAGAGGGAGTCACAGACTGAAACAGGCTCCAGGCTCCGTGGCAGTCAGCACAGAGCCCGACACGGGGCTCGAACCCACGAACCGCGAGATCATGACCTAAGCGAAAGTCGGACGCTTAGCCGACTAAGCCACCCAGGCGCCCCCACTTTCATTCATTCTAAGAATAAAGACCTAGTCTCTGCGGACGAGGTTCTTAACTCGGGGTTCGCGGACTCCACTTCAGAGGATCTCTAATTTACCGAATGGTGCCCAAATGCTGACAGCAAGGGCCCGCGTGCATTTTGCCGGAAGGACCTGCGTCAGGTGGTCAGGAGGGTTCCGATCCCAAAAGGTTTAGGAATCAAGCCTTAGACGTTTCCTCTCCGCAGACCAAGACCGCAGCTTCAAGCCTCATTTCAATCCCAGTCCTGGGTGGCCGGTGCAAGAGGACTCCACGCC
>NW_027531626.1:838338-864019 GCF_008692635.1 Crocuta crocuta
CTCTCAGAGCGGGGCGTCTCTACTGCTCATGCTCAGTACTAAGAACCTGGTTGGTCTCTTTGGCGGAAGCGGGGGTGGAGCGTGCGTGTTTTTCCCAGGGTGTCCCGCGCTGCTGTCATGGCCGCGTCCGTGTGCTTCTGTCTGCACATGGAGTTCTAAGGCTGCGGGTGTATTCACAGGAACTGTCACCACTGGATTTCGGCGTCTTTGTACCTTCCTTCTTTCACCTTCTTCAGTTGACTCCTGTGTGACCCTAGTAGGAACCTGTTTGCGCTGCAGGGGCGTCCAGGGACATGTGGGTACCGGAGCTGGCAGTGTTGAGGGGCTTCTCCACCGAGGCTGAGCGGCAGCAATGGAAGCAGGAGGGAGTAGCCGAATCAGGTGAGAAAGGCGAACCTGCCAGGAACTTCGGGCAGCGTGTGGACTGTGAGGAGAAAGAGTGGCGGCGGCTGGGTTCTCAGTCTTCCTTGTTTGTTATGTTTTGTTTTTTTGCCCAAATCTAGTTGATTTCTGAAGGCTTTGGATTGTGGCATCCTTGATGTAGTGGGTGGGGTCCTTGGGCTCTGTGCTTGTCTTTACCCTGCACTTCTCACTGCCTAGGTTCAGTGATGACAACGATGGCGATGTCAGCTACTTTTTTTTTATGTTTTATTTATTTTTGAGAGAGAGAGAGAGACAGACAGACAGACACACACACACACACACAATATGCAAGCGGGGGAGGGTCAGAGAGAGAGACACACACAGAATCCGAAGAGAGAGGTTCCAGGCTCTGAGCTAGCTGTCAGCACAGAGCCTGATGCGGGGCTTGAACCCACAAACTGCAAGATCATGACCTGAGCTGAAGCCGGACGCTTAACCGACTGAGCCACCCAGGTGCCCCTGTCAGCTACTTTTCTAAGTCCTTAACTTTCATTCAGTCATTTAATCCTTGTACTAGACATGTAATGTAGATACTACGTTTAAAAGCTTTTGCTGTTTAAATAATTTATTCAGGGTTCCACTTCTGAGAAACAAAAGCTGAAACGAGGCAGCAAAGATGTAATTCTTGTGAACGGTGCACATTTACCGGAGAGGTAGGGTTAAAAGGCATATTTACTAGTGATAGATGTAGGATATAGGCACATCTGCTTGTGGGATTTAGGGTGGATCCAGAAGAGAAATAACAATTTAGGACAGTATATAAGTGGTGTGTACGCAATAGGCACTTCAGGAGAAAGGTAGTTTTTGAAGTCTGGTGACCTGGAAAGTTTCAGGGAAGAAGTCAGGCTTGAGCTGAATTTTGATTGAAGGATAAGACAGGTGGAGAAGAGCTTAGCAGGAGAAATCACAGGGATGTTTATGGGATGTTAGGGGAATAACGAGTGAACCAGCTGTTCCTCATGGAGTATAGTGTGGGTAGGAGGAGCCAGGTTATGAAAGGTTAGACCCCTGTTTATGGAAACTTTTCTCTTGTGAGTAGGAATCTTTTTGAATTCCCAACAGAAGGGTGATAATACAGTAAAACCTTGGATTGCAAGTAACTAGTTCTGCGAGTGTTCCCGCAAGATGAGTAAACATTTCTAATCCATTTTAACTTGATGAATGAACGATGTCATTGTGTCACCGAATGCCACGTGATCACAACTGAGCCAATGGTTCTTGACATTTGCTTTGATATACAAGTGCTTTGGATTACAGGCATGTTTCCAGAACGAATTATGCTCCCAAACCAAGGTTTTACTGTACTTACTAATGAGGACTACTATTCCTGGGTCCAGCTTCTACCTTGCTTCTCATCGTACGGATGAACTGCAAATTGTAGAAGAGGTGATGTTTGCAGAATGATGGCAATTTGTTCAGTGCTTTGTGATCAAAGTATAGTAAGCATTCTAAGGTTATCCTTTTTTTTTTTTTGCGTATTAAAATGGTAGATTTACCTAATGGTGTCATCATTTACAATTTGAAAAAAATGGTTCTTTTGGACTATTGGACCAATTTTTTATATTGCAGAGAGTGGATCTTTCCTACAATTGCTGCTAGAAGGGAATTATGAGGCCATATTCTTAAATTCGTTGACTCAGAATATTTTTAACTCAACCACGATGACTGAAGAAAAGATTGACAACTACCTTGAGAAGCAGATAGTAACGTTCCTGGATTACTCAACAGATTTGGACACAGCTGAAAGGTAGAATTTTATTTGAAATTTTCATAGAGAAACAGACTGAGTACATTTAGTAGGGTCTTGACAGTGTAAGACATTGATTTTACTAGTTGTTGGAAAACCTGTGCTGTCCAGTATGGCAGTCTGCTAGTCACATGCGATTGTTTAGTACTTGACATAGGGAGCGCAACTGAGGGACAGAGTTTTAAATTTCATTTAATTGTAATTAATTTAAGTTTAAAAGAGCCTTATGTAGGCACCAAGACATTGAGGCATAACTTGTTCAGGCTTCAGAAATTTTGTTTTGTAATGCTTGGATTATCTCATTAAGTGTTGGTTAATATTTTACATTTTTCTTAAGAAAACTGAAATGGAATTGGTTGTGGTTACACAGCAGTTCATATTTGTTTCTTTATTCCTCCATGCAGACAACAACTGATATTTCTCATCGGTGTAAGCAGTTTGCAACTTTTTGTTCAGAGTAACTGGACAGGGCCTCTCGTTGATATACAACCTCAGGATTTTTTGCCATCCACTTTGTTCCAGCAATTCAGTGAGGTAGGCTTCTTGGAGATGTCATATGTAGTTACTATTGTGGTATTTTGTTTCTTTAGGAACTAGTCTTTATAACCTGGACTTAATAGCAGGTAGGAAAAGACATGACTGTGTAGCTTGTACAAAGCCTGCTAAGAATGCTTGTACACTGGTCAGATTTTTAGGTATTTCCAGAAGTTCCATCGTCAGTCTCAGACTCCTTGTGGAATTCTCCCCATTTATAGAGCACTCTTAGTTGCTCTTTTTATTAAAGCCCAGGCACCAGCGCTAGTCGCCCAGGTGCAGATATTACCACAGTTACATAAGGATCTTTTTGGCAAAGCAGCAAAACTGGAAATCTGTGTAATTTTGTTGCAGGTAAGTTGTGCTGCTGTGCTTATGAATGGATCCCACGAATGGTTTCCTTTATATTACAGATACTTTTTAATTTTTATTTATTTTTTAATTTTTTTAATTTTTTTTTTTTTTATTTTTGAGAGAGAGACAGACAGAACATGAGCGGGGGAGGAGCAGAGAGAGAGGGAGACAGAATCTGAAGCAGGCTCCAGGCTCTGTGCTGACGTGGGGCTCAAACTCACGAACTGTGAGATCATGATCTGAGCTGAAGTCAGACGCTTAACCAACTGAGCCACCCAGGCACCCCTACAGATACTTTTTTAAAGCGCGTGGCACAGAGGTGCTCCATGGTGATAACAATTATTATCCATATATAAAGACAATATTACTGATTGGCATCAGCATGTTATCAGTAGAACATGCAGTTCAAATTCCACAGCAATTTTTCAGCACATATGCATGGAGCTTAGTGAGTATGACATGCTCTCTAAGTGAAGTGTGGTGACTGTGATTTATCTAGCCACCTCAAGATCTAGAAAAAGGGCTCCTTAGCATCCAGAACCTATGCAGCAAAAGTGACCTATTTTCTGTTAGCTAGTTTCTCAGAATTAGAAGTAGCAAATGAAAAGGGAATGGAGTTATTAGAGATAAGTGTTAATAACCTGATAGTAGAGGGGCACCTGGCTGGCTCAGTTAGTGGAGTGTGTGACTCTTGATCTCGGGGTCATGAGTTTGAACCCCCTGTTGGGCATAGAGCTTACTTAAAAAAATAAATAAACTATATTAAAACAAATCTGATGGTGGTGTGGAAAGAGAAGTACAAAAGTGGCCACAATCTGACAGCCACGGTAATTAGCGCTGTACGTGTGAGTGTAGTGAGTCACTATATTAGGTTGCAGTAGAGTAATTGAAATTCATAATCCTGGTCTTAAATCATTACTGAAAGGTTAAAGGATCTGCTGTATCTTATATCTAAGGAGGGAATTTTTTTTTAAGTAGGCTCCATGTTCAATATGGGGCTTGAACTCATGACCCTGAGATCCAGAGTCAGATGCTCTAAACTGACTTACCCAGGCAACTCTCTAAGAAGGGAATTTAATCTTCACTTTTCAAAGGTTTTCATCCAAAGTGATTAAACTAAAATCCCAAAGATTATGTGACTTTAAGAGATCTGCTTCACTTTTCTAGAACTTGGCTATTTATTTAAGAAAAAAGATTTTTTAATGTTTTTATTTATTTCTGAGAGAGAGACTGCATGAGCAGGGGAGGGTCAGAGAGAGAGGCAGATAGAGAGAGAAAGGGAGATGCAGAATCTGAAACAGGCTCCAGGCTCTGAGCTAGCTGTCAGCACAGAGCCTTACGCGGCGCTCGAACCCACGAACAGTGAGATCATGACCTGAGCCGAAGTTGGATGCTCAACCGACAGCCATCCAGGCGCCCCAGAACTTTGCTATTTATATGGAACAACTCCCTCCCTCCCTTACTATGTATGAAATAGTTTCTGCCTCTTCACTCCTGTGGTGTAGGTTAAAAATTCACCATAGTCCTAAGTGTTGGCTGAGCATGGCTATGTGGGGTGAGTGGGGCTTAATTCACATGTGTTCTATCAGTGTGAGGTATTCTAGAGATAAGATGGAGGCTCCCGGTGGTGAAGGAAACTTGTCAGAGGTCTTATAGCTGGGCAGTTGGAAGCCACATTTTCTGGGTCCAAATCCAGTTCTCTTTCTGCTCTACCTGTGTAGGAGCACCTGTAAAGTCAGGTAACAGCTCAAGGCAGTACAGACGTGGGTTACATGAGAGGCTTGGACTGTAAGAATATTGAAATTAACCAAAGCAACCAGTATTGGAAGTGGATGTGGCAGACAGTTTAGCTGGGAGTGGAGCGTGAGTTGAACCTGAAGGGTGACGAGGACGTGGACAGGTGGAGAAGAGGAGGGAATGCCGTCTGGGTGTGGCCATGTGAGCAGGTCAGAGGGGAGGAGAGCACGGTGTTTGTGGGGACAGGATGCTTTGAGCCTCTGATGAGACTCATGGGATTCAGGCCAGACTGTAGGAAACCTTGAGACTTTGACTTTAGTTTTTTTTTTTTTTGGTGGAGCTACCTCATACATTCAAGAAAGCATATAAAGTGTATGCACTCTGTTCCCAGCACCCAGCCAGAGAAACATTAGCAGCATTGTAGAACAGAGTTTCCCTTCCTGACTGCTGTTTCCCGGATGTTGAGCCCCTGTACTATTGCAGTGTCTGTATGCAGGGGCCTGGGCTGGGTTGGGGGGGTGACTTTGAACTGGTCTCCTCTTGTTAGCAGTGTTTGCCAGGGCCCTGCTGTGCTCTGCTAATAATAGCATCTTCTGTATATGCTGCGCCTTTGAAAAGGTAGGAAAGTGGGGCGCCTGGGTGGCTCAGTTGGTTAAGTGACCGACTTCGGCTCAGGTCATGATCTCANTACTGACCCCCCTTCTGATTTTGTGTTAATCAGTCAATTGCTTTTCTTCATAGTTTTAGCACCTATGTAACTCTAGGAAACATACCGTTTAATTTTGCCAGTGTTTGAACTTTTATAAATGACACAAACCGTATGTCTTCTGTGACTTTTTTGGCTCAGTGATATATTTTTGAAATTATACCATTATTCACTTTTACTGTTGTATAGTATTCCAGTTGCATGACTAGACCAGGATTTATATGTCTGTTCTACTCTTGGACATAAGTTATGTTTCCTTCCCCCCGCCCTCCCCAACTATATTACATACACTGCTATTAGGAACATATCTTCTGGTAATGATTTGCAAGAATTTCAAAGCACAGCATACTGAAGAAATGACAGTGTTTGTTTGATGCAGTGTGTTAAATGGAGGAGGCCCTTGGGCTTTATTTAGGCACCCTGAGGGCTGAGGAGATGATCTTTAACACACCTGTAAACTCATCCCAGCAGGGAGTTGGGAAGCCTCTCTGTGGTATATATTTCCGTGGGTGGAATCGCTATGCCCTAGAGTATACACATGTTCAACTCTTGGTAATGTCAGATTGTTTTTGTTTGTTTATTTGTTTGTATCAGGTAGTTTTTAAAGGAATATTCGAGGGGCCCCCTGGGTAGCTCAGTCTTTTGAACATCTGACTCTTGGTCTTGGTTTAGGTCATGATCTCATGGTTTGGGAGTTCGAGCCCTGCATCCGGCTCTCCGTTGACAGTTGGGACCTGCTTGGGATTCTCTCTCTCTTTCCCTTTCTCTCTTTCTCTCTCCCTCTCGTGCTCTCTCTCTGCCCCTCCTGCACGTGCTGTCTCTCAAAATAAGTAAACTTAAAAAATATAAAAGAAATACTCAGTTTATACTGTTTACTAGCAATCTGAGAATTTGGAAGGTAGGGGAGTTGAAGTTTTTAAACACATGAATATTGCCATTTTCCTGTGCTGATTCATGATTTTTGGCTCTTGTGAAGCACTGATGTTTGTGAATATACTTTATGGTCATAGAATGTAGTGACCAAAGCTTAATTCATTTTTCTTGCCCACAGATCTCTTCCTGTCCCTCAGCAAGGTTCAGGGCTATGCTAAGCATTAGCAAGGCTGCAAATACAGGGTCAGGATCCCTTCTAGCCTTCAGACTGGGACCACTACCTTATGGTGGCATGGCCTTGTCATTTTTAACACTGTTTTCTGACCTCTGATGCTAACCAGTCTCTAGAATAGCACTCCATGTTGGAGCAGTGTGTGAGCTGTGCTGATAGCAGAGAGCCTGATGTGGGGCTCAAACTCACAAACTGTGAGATCATGACCTGAGCTGAAGTTGGATGCTTAACTGACTGAGCCACCCAGGTGCCCCTAAACAAGCCTATTTCAAAGTGGCCCATTTCCCGAAACTTCTGGAAACACATTGAGAACTCAGTTGTAATATCACTGTCATATCTCAGGTGTAGGCAGAGGCTGATTTACTTAAGCAGAAGATAGGAAAACATTTCATTTCTCTCATGATGATGCAGGGTAGTGCTGGGAATAAAAATGTATTTATTTATACATTTACTCATTTATTTATTTTTTGCCTTGTTACTACCATCTCCTGAGAGTTTTGAATTGAAGAGTAGGAGATTTAGTAACCCATCCCTGCCTTTGAGTATCAGAGGTAATCATACCCAGGTGGTATTTCATGGGCTCTCTCTACCTCTTAGTATAATTTTACATTTGTTACCCTACTGAATTACTCCTTTGCTGCTTCTCTTTAGGGATTTCATCTGCAAGAGAATGATCTAAATTTCTGTTAGAATGGTTAGATGTGTTTCTCATTTCAAAGTGATTAGAATACAGGTTATTTTTCTGTTTTTAAATGTCTACATATTTTTGAGAGTGAGCCAGCGAGAGTGGGGGAGAACGGGAGAGGGGCAGAGACAGGGAGGCGGAGGGTCTGAAGTGGGCTCTGCGCTGTCAGCGCAGAGCCTGATGCAGGGCTCGAACTCACGAACTGTGAGATTACGACCTGAGCTGAAGTGGGATGTTTAACTGATGGAAGCACCCAGGTGCCCCGCATATTCTTTTCCTTAAAGGCATGTCATATCTTCTTGTACTGTACCAGTTTGGTGAGGACTTTGGGAAGTAAGGGTGCTTGTGTCTTTATTTTGAAGTCTTTGTAGGACAGAGAACTCGATGAGGCTGCAGCTCCAATCTCGGCCCATTAGGCAGGTTCTCCTCCCAAGTTCTGAAGTGAGTGTATCTGCTGCTGTATTCGGCCCCTCCACGTGGGGGTCTCACAAGACACCTTGCACTCACGGGTCTCTGCCTGAACTCATGGTGAGGGTCTCCCCACATCCGGCCCCCTTCCAGAGTCTGTATCTCAGTAGCGACGCCACTATTAGGTAGTGGTCCCAGTGCAAAGGCTAGAGGCGGTCCTGGCCCTGTGCTGGCATTCTTCCTAAGGCTTTGCAGAGCCCTGGACCTTGCCCAGGGGCAGGAAGAGGTCTGTGGGGAAGGCAGCATGGGGTGCTCCAGAGAACACTGATTTGGGACTTGGAAAACAGGCTGGAATCCCTCTGTTCAGACACTGACTCCTGTGTGATTTTTGACTGCACTCAACATCTGTATCTGCTTCCTTCTTTTTTTTTTTTTAATTTTTAAAAATGTTTTGTTTATTTCTGAGAGAGAGAGAGAGAGAGACAGCATGAGGAGGAGAGGGTCAGAGAGAGAGGGAGACACAGACTCGGAAACAGGCTCTAGGCTCTGAGCTAGCTGTCAGCACAGAGCCAGATGCGGGGCTCGAATCCACGAACCGTGAGATCATGACCTGAGCCGAAGTCGGACACTTAACCGACTGAGCCACCCAGGTCCCCCTGTATCTGCTTCCTTCTAAAATTGAGGTAGTTGTAATAACTTCAAAATAGTTTTTTGCCGACGAAGAAGGGAGGACAGCGGATGAACCCACAGCTATTTCTTTCTTGCCAGTATCGAATGCTTCAGCAATATATTGAGCCAGGCACTGGCAATATTTGGATTATTTAATTTAATCCTGACAAGAACTCTATAAGGTGTGGGTTCTGTGATTTCATATTGTAGTTAATGATGTTTCAGTTAAAAAAAAAATCTAGGGGCGCCTGGGTGGCTCAGTCAGTTAAGCGGTTGAGCTACTGACTTCGGCTCAGGTCATGATCTCGCGGTTTGTGAGTTCAGGCCCCACGTCAGGCTCTGTGCAGATAGCTCAGAGCCTGGAGCCTGTTTCAGATTCTGTGTCTCCCTCTCTCTATCTCTCCCCTGCTCATTCTCTCTCTCTCTCTCTCTCAAAAAAAAAAAAAAAAACTATACCCACAAACTAACAAGAGGCAGAAAAAGGACACTGTCCTGTGTCTGTGACCTTGGAGCTCGTGTTTCTAATGGGGAAGCAGTCTGCTGCCTGTTTTGTGACAGTCGTCAAAACTATACAGCACATGTTTTAGCAAACGCAGGCACCTTGACCAGTACAGAAAATCAGGAGTGGATTTTTCAGATGCATCTCTTTTTTTGCAGCCTTTTGTTCCCACTGGCCCATGGTTTTAGGCCCTTTCAGCATTTGGTATGTAAGACCTAGCTGGCCATTTTGCTTAGGAATTATGGGGCAGACATGCTTTGTAATGACTTTTGCCAGCTAATGCAGCATATGTGAAACGTGTTAATATAAGTACTTAACGTAGGGGTGCTTTTTGCTGAGATGATATTTTGTTGTAAGTAAATCCATAAAGTCATGAAACCTCTTCAGTACTAGCACTTTCTTGACTTCCCCATTCCTCTGAAGTGCCGGCACATAGGTGGCCATCTGTCAGGGCAGCCTGGGTTTATAGGTCTCTGGGGCGTCTGTAATGTTATGATTCTGTCCATTGCCAATTGCTGTGTAATAGTTTAATGCCTTTGTTTCAGAGTTGAATTAACTGGAAAATATGTGTTATTGTAAGACCTATAAAGATTAATATTTTGTTAAATTATGTCATCTTGGCTTACGTATTTTTTTTTCAGGTCAAAGGACTGGATGCGGTTGTTCTGAATCTGCTTATTCTAGATGGAGAATCAGTCTACAGCCTGACCTCAAAGCCCATACTGCTCTTATTAGCACGAGTTATTCTAGTGAATGTAAGACATAAACTGACAGCCATTCAGGTAAGGGAAGAAAAGACGGCAGGTGGTTCATACCCAGGGTTGGCAGTGTTTTCGTGTGTTTTCTAAGTCTTTTTTAGGTGTATCATTTATTTATTTATTTATTTATTTATTTATTTATTTATTTATTTATTTATTTATTTTTAACAGCTCATTGTCAAGTTGGTTTCCATATAACACCCAGTGCTCATCCCCACAAGTGCCGCCCTCCTCCATGCCCATCACCCCCCTTCTCCTCCTCCCCACCCCCATCAGCCCTCAGTTGTTTCTCATTGCCATGTAGTATTTCATTGTATAGATAAACCACATCCTCTTGACCCATTCGTCAGTTGATGGACACTTAGGCTCTTTCCATGTTTTGGCTATTGTTGAGAGTGCTGCTGTGAACATTGGGGTCCATGTGCCCCTATGCATCAGCATTTCTGTATCCCTTGGGTAAATTCCTAGCAGTGCTATTGCTGGGTCCTAGGGGAGTTCTATTGTTAAATTTTTAGGTGTATCATTTTAAAATCTAATGAAAACAGGGGCGCCTGGGTGGTTTAGTCAGTTGAGCGTCTGACTTTGGCTCTGGTCATAATCTCATGCTGTGTGAGCTTGAGCCCTGCAAAGGGCTCTGTGCTGACAGCTCAGAGCCTGGAGACTGCTTGGATTCTCTGTCTCCCTCTCTCTCTGCCCACCCCTTTCCACCGCACCCCCTCCCACTTGTGTGCTCTCTCTCTCTCAAAAATAAATAAATGAACTTAAAAACATCTGAAGATTAAAATCGAATGAAAATAAAAAAACTTTCTCCTTTTGTGAGATTTATCTAATATAGAATGAGAGTATATTTAAATTATTATATAATCCCTTTAAAAGGATTGTATAGATGTATGGTGCATATATAAATGTTGATTCTCTCAATCTTCAAGGTTTGAAAACATCCTTCATGGTCTTTCATGAATTTCCTGTAGGGATAATGAGCAGTAGGCAGGACTTTAGTACTCTTGCAGTCGATCCTAATTACTGTTTCCTGGCTCACATCCTACCTTGGTTCATTATTGCCGTTGGATTTAGTAGAGCAATTATTGAGTGTCTTTTGTGTTGTTTCTTTAGGTCACATATACATTAGTGAGAAGACCTGCTCATACTCACAGAAAGCCACGATGCTGTAGGAGTGACAAGAGAGTGAATCCAGGGTATTTCTTACAGGGTAGTTTGTGCAAAACATACTGCTCTGAGAAGGATCTAGACATGGGCAGGACGCGATTTCTTACCTTATTGAGTAGATGGTGGGCAGCATTAAGCTAGGGATGACCTACGTGAATTCAGTGGACTGTGTTTGCAAAGGAGGTGATACAAAGATTATGCTGGAAGTTCAGAGCAGGGAAAACACTACTGCCCCCCTACACCCACCGCACCCCCTGCCTCTGGGAGGTTCTTGCTGGAGTTCTCCCAGCTGAGCTGCTGCCTGGAGTGACAAGAGAGATACAGATGAGTCTTTGGAGGGTTAGTGAAGGTCACCGCATGTCCGGAGTGCCTTGTAGCTCCTCAGGCTGCGCTGTGCTCTGAAAGCAGCTGTGGACAGTTTGTAAATGGATGGGTATGTCTGAACCAATCAAGCTTTATTTATGGACACTGAAATTGAAATTTTATATACTTTTCATATGTTGCAAAATATTCTTTTTTTTTTTTTTCCAGTGTTTTAAAAATGTTAAAAGTGTACTTAGTTCTTAGGCTGTACAAAAACAGGAGTGGGGTGGATTTGGCCTGCAGACTGTATGTTTGCTGACTCCCGTCCTAATTGTGGCAACTTGAGGATGTGGACTCATGTCACCAGAAATGATAGATCTAAATTTTATGTGAAACCTCCCCGATTTCTAAGTGTTGGCTGAAGATTTTTAAGAGACACAGTATTTCAGTGGGCAAAATGTAGACTTGGGCTGTACTGTTTAAGGGCTTATTTTCCCAGGTATTTCATTTTAGGCAAAGAAGAGGTAAGAAGGCAAGTTTTGCCTCTTTCAGTGACTGTCATGAAAGCCAGAGGGATTGGAATCCCTATACTGGAAGGGGTTTTACTAGATGGATTTTAACATGTTAGAGTAGATATAAGGCCTGTCTTTGTTTAGCCGTGTTAGCTCGAGTAAAAGAATTGTTCTAGAGTTGATCTGAGTGAAATGCTGTCTTGTAGAATGACTAGTATTTGGCTCTGAGGAACGTATCACTGAGTCACGGGGCTGCCAGATGGCATTACTTTCCTTGTAGTGAGACTAGAGTTGTAAATGAGTGAGACAGTTTTAAATTTTGTTGGTGGAAAACTTTCCTCAGCATGTATGTTCAGCATCTTTAAAAAAAAAAAGATATGTGTACTGTCAACTTAGGAGAACAAGTAAATATGTGAACACTGGTTGCAGATGTCATACTTTGTGGGGTTGGAGAGATAAGTTTTCTGAATTTCTTGGCAGGCACAAACAGCTTTTGACTTGGGCTTACGACCCTGTTTTCTTGTTATGCATCACCGTGCGACGATCCCTCTGCGCTGAAAACATGAGTGTTTTTTTCTCGTTGGGTCTTTCATGTCATTTTTCTAAATGATGATATAAAAAGGACTTCTTTGATAAATAAAGATAAAATAGTAAAGAAGTGTCCCCGTACTTATACAAGTTAATTTTAACCTTTTCAAGTTAGCTTTGAATAGGCTTACTCATAAAGAATGTATCAAGTTGTTTATAATGATATTTTTGTGGGACTCTAAGAGAAGGTGGTTTTCCCTGAACCTCAACCTGTGAAGTATATAGACTAGCATTAGTAATATGTAAATGTTGAGGAAAAACAGTCTTGGCTTTGAAGTCAGACTAGAGTTTGTCTGGCTCAGCTGCTTAACAGCCGCGTGACGTTTCGCTAGTTAATTTCTCTGGAATATCAGTTTTCCCTTATTTATAGTTATTTTGAAAATGGACCAAGCTGGCAAGGATTTATTGGGTGACTTTTGAGTACACTTATGCTTCCTGCCTTCTAGAAGGTTATTGACTAGTGTGACTTCCCAATTAGAACATTCTGTAGTAAGCGCTAAAATCAGACAGGATCTAGAAACTAGAGCAAGGCTTCAAGTTTCTTTTTTTATTAATGCCTCAGATTTTCTGTTAAGCAACTCTTGGCAAACAGAAAAGGGCACTTTTATTTTCTAGTAGAAAAACAGGTTATGCTTTCATTATTTTTTTCGCACTCCCTCTCACCCCAAATAAAGATTTCGGGTTAAGAGTTAATTTATAGATCTGATTTTTATTTTTAAATAGTCGTTTTTAAAAAAATTATTTATTTATTTATTTTTAGTGTTTATTAATTTTTTGAGAGAGAGAGGGAGATAGAATCTGAAGCAGGCTCCATGCTCCAAGCTATCAGCACAGAGCCTGACGCAGGGTTCGAAACTGTGAGATCATGACCTGAGCTGAAGTCGGCTACCCAATGGACTAAGCCACCCAGGCGCCCCTAGATCTGATTCTTAAAGGTTCAGCATCTGATGTCATAGGTTTTTTTTAAAAGGGCAGTCAGTCTCTTTGACTGGCCATGTCCAAAGAGAGAATCCTAAGCAGGCTCCATCCTTTGTCAGCACAGAACCCGCACCCATGCAGGGCTGGATCCCACAAACTGTGAGGTCATGACCTGGGCCAACATCAGAAGTAGGATGCTTAACCGACTGAGCCACCCAGGTGCCCCAGTAGGTATTGCTTAAAAAAAAAAAAAAAGGAAAAATTAATTTTTTATACTTTCATGCAGTATATTCAAAGTGGCATAGTTATTATACTTTAGATGATTCAATGCATGATCATACTTGATATTTTAATGAACCTATCAAAAATATCTAATACTTCTGACTTGCACACTCACCCATACACTCTTCACACATGCACACATATACTCATGTGTGCATAGTGGAAGATCCAGAAGATTATAAACCTTTGTCATGGATCTTTCCAGGGGAGGAGAATGGCACTGAAGCAGCAGAAGAGAGACTTTCACTCTTCATGCTTCTGTATTGGCTTTTTGTTGTTTGTTGTTTTCTGTTCGTTTTTTAAAATAAGGATCAAAGTATTTTTATTTTTATTATTTTTTTAATGTTTCTTTTGAGAGAGACACCGAGAGCATGAGTGGGGGAGGGGTAGAGAGAGAGGGAGAGACAGAATTCCACGTGGGCACTGTGGTGTCAGTGCAGAGCCTGACGTGGGGTTCCAGCTCACAAACCATGAGATCATGACCTGAGCCAAAGTCAAGAGTCAGATGCCCGATTGACTCAGTTCCCCAGGGGCCCCAGTGATGAAGTGTTTTTGAAATAGTGATCAAGTAAGAATAGCATTACACAATAGAGAAAAACCTGTGTTCTCAGCCATAGTCCAGACAATGTATGAAATGCAGTCTCTATCCTCAAGAATGTTTGGACCAGGTAGAGTTACACAAAACAAGAGCTGCCCAATGTGGTGCTAACTTTTAGGAACTGTGTAGAAGTTCAGAGAAGGGAGAGACCAACGTGTGCCACACTCGTGGGAGAAGGCTTGGTGGAAGGGTCTCACAGGGGGTGGAATTGTCTTAGTTTTGGGGAATGTTTGAATCCAGGGTATTTCTTACAGGGTAGTTTGTGCAAAATATATTGCTCTGAGGAGGCTCTAGACATGGGCAGGACGTGATTTCTTACCTTATTGAGTAGATGGTGGGCAGCGCTGAAAGCTAGGGATGACCTACGTGAATGCAGTGGACTGTGTTTGCGAAGGAGGTGGTACAAAGAATATGCTAGAAGTTCAGAGCGGGGAAAACACTACTGCCCCCCTACGCCCACCACACCCCCTGCCTCCAGGGGGTTCTTGCTGAAGTTCTCCCGGCTGAATTGCTGCCTGGTTTATGGCGTGGAGGGGGTGCCACGGAGGAGAAGGGTGCTGACAGCAGCAGGGATTTTAAAGGAGGAGATGGTAAGTTCCAAATGGCATCAGGGAGCCCAGCTGCCTTAAAATACAGGCTCTGAGGGAGTGGAGCTGAGGGCTTGTTCTTGCACAAGAGGGAGAAGCGGATTTGGGTATTCTTACCAATGACAGAGCAGTGGGCGGATGAGTTTGTTGAAGAATAAGTTTAATTTCACAAATGTTAAAAAAAAAATATTCTAAACACTGGTTTTAAGTAATGTAAAAATTGCTTTCCAGAGGGGCCTTTACTTGCAGCTTACCTGGACTTTCTTTCCCTAGAGCTTGCCCTGGTGGACGCTGAGATGTGTGAGTCTGCACCAGCAGTTGCTTGAGGAGCGCTCACCGCAGCTCTTTGCTCTTGCTGGAGACTGCATCCGGGAAGGTATGTAGCCGATTTTGTTTGATGCGGGCACGCAGCTCCCTGCCAAGTTCTCAGCTGACACGTTCCTTTTCTGTTTAGATTTTTAGAGGTAACAGTAACTTCTTGATTGATGAGGGTTTTTTTTCTCCCATTTATTTCTGGATGTGGAATATCACAAATTATTAGGGTGTCAGGTTATGGAATTTCTTTTCACCTTTCAATTTTAAAAGAAGTCATCACCGTAATTTATATTACCTATTTAGAAAGTGATTCATTTTATGTAGGTCACCATGATTATATCACAAATTGCTTACAAGTATTTTAATTTTTTTCCTGTGCTTTAATGAGAAGCCTCTTTGTAAAACTTTCTTTTAGAAAATTCCTTAACTAATGGAGTAAATTGTGCCAAATGACATGCAGAATAGAACATTCTTTATCCTCTGTCTTATCAAGTACATGAAGAAAGCCTTTGTTTTTTTTCCCATTTGGTAGAAAATACATTTTCCTGAGGATGACAATAGGTGGAGAGATGTTTTTACACTTTATATTACTTTTTATTATAATATGTTATATACACACACAAAAGTGCCAAAAGTATAAATGAAAGTAGAAAGCGCGCACCTCTGTCAGTGCCTCCCACAGCCTCTGCTCTAGAAGCCCTGCACGTTCCCTAGGGAAGCATTTTGAAAAGAGAAGCCTCTTGGGTACCTTGACACTTGGTTTCCCTGGGCTTTTGGAATCATTCTTCTTGGCGAAAGTTGCCAAACAAAGTAAAACAAAACCAGATTCTCTCGTAGTGAAGGAATACTTGAACACAGATGAACTTGGACTTGGTTACAGACTTCAGAGTTACAGAGAAGGGGTTCGACCTTAGGTGTGTCTGATTACAAAGCCCACAATCCTTTCACCACAGCAAGAGTGTGTATGGCGTGAGTACGTACGCACGTGCATATGTGTGTACAGTACTCCCCCTTCTCCACGGTCTCTACCTCCATGGTTTCGGTTACCTGCAGTCATCTGCGGCCTGGAAGCAGATCACCCTCCTTCTGACCTGCTGTTAGAAGGTTAGCAGAAGCCTTATGCTACATCACGATGCCTGCACCACGCACCTCACTTCCTCTCATCACGCGGGCATTTTATCATCTCACATCATCTCAGAGAAGGGTGAGCAAAGTAAGATATTTTGAGAGAGAGAAAAGGGTTCAGTACCACTGGATTTCACATATATACTGGGGTCCTGGGACCTGTCCCCATGGATAAGGAGGGCTGCATGGGGGAGGCGGTGGCTTCCATCACCTGGGTGGGTAAGCAGTGATCTGTACTTGGTGGAGTAGCACATTCATGAAGGCATACAGTGACCCTTGACATGCATTACAGGAAGCTCCTACGCCTTTCTGGAGTCCTTTTCCTTCAAGGGTACATCTGTGTAGTATAGTAGGGGCGCCTGGGTGGCTCACTTGGTTAAGCGTCCGACTTTGACTCAGGTCATGATCTCACGGTTTGTGGGTTCGATCCCCGCATTGGGCTCTGTGCTGACAGCTAGCTCAGAGCCTGGAGCCTGCTTCAGATTCTGTGTCTCCCTCTCTCTCTGACCCTCCCCTGCTCACACTGTCTCTCTCTCAGAAATAAATAAAACATTAAAAAAAATTAAAAAAACCAAAATAAACAAAAAAAGGATTTTAGGTAATGCACAGCTGTGCAACAAGCAAGGGCATGTTAGATCAAACTGTGTGTGTGTGTGTGTGTGTGTGTGTGTGTGTGTGTCTGTACAAAAAATATGTATATTTTTAAAATAAATAAATAGGTACACACACGCACACACATATATTCTGCTATGGGATGTAAACCTGACATATGATAGATTCGTTGTTTTATTACAGGTATGGAGTTTACTTTTTTTTAACATTTTATTTATTTCTGAGAGAGAGATAGAGACAGCGTGAAAAGGGGAGGGTCGAGAGAGAGGGAAACACAGTGGAGTTTACTTGTCTATACAGTGTTTTTTTTCTATACAATTTCTATACAATGTTTTTGTATATTTCTCTACAGTGTTTTTTCTATACTATACATATATATTTTACATTTGTTTATTTTGGGAGAGAGCGAGCGTGAGCAGGAGAGAGGCAGAGAGGAGGGGACAGAGGCTCCCAAGCCGGCTCTGTGCTATCAGCAGTGGGACTGACGTGGGGCTCGAATTCATGAACCATAAGATCGTGACCTGAACCAAAATCAGGTGCTCAACTGACTGAGCTTCCCAGGCGCCCCTATACCATAGTATTTTTTAAGTAACAGAACTGAAAAACAGACTCTCCCTTTTTTCTACCAATAGTTTTGATTTAATGCTTTTTTTTGGATTATAAAAGATTTTTATGAGCAGATTTAGCCTACTGAACCATCTTTATTTTCACTAAGACTGTAAATTCTATAGATTGGAGCTCCTAGATGCTGTTTTTTTTGTATGCTTGTTTTTTGTTTTTTTTTTTTTTTAAACTTCTTTCTGCTTGGCATAGTGGCTGGAAAATAATAAATATTTAGTACCTATGTTGAATACACAATAGCTAAGGTTTATTGAGGCCTTTCTACTGGAATTTTTTTTTTTTAAAGATAAGGCTTTTTTTTTTTTTAATGTTATATTTATTTCTGAGAGAGAGACAGTGTGAGCAGAGGAGGGTCAGAGAGAGATCGAGACACAGAATCCGAAACAGGCTCCAGGCTCTGAGCTGGCAGTCAGCACAGAGCCCGATGCGGGGTTCAAACCCACGAACCGCAAGATCATGACCTGAGCTGAAGTCGGATGCTTAACCAACTGAACCACCCAGGTGCCCCTCTACTTGTACTTTTAAGGAAGAAGTTTGAGAACTCCTCTTTTCTCCATCTCAGTAGCAACTTTTATCTGACTTAACTTCTGTACAAGAGTTTTTCACAAAGTGGAATATTATAGGGGCACCCTGGTAGCTCAGTCGGTTAAACATCTGATTCTTGAACCCATCTCAGGTCTTGATGGCAGGGTTGTGAATTCAAGCCCCATGTTGGGCTCCAAGTTGAGTATGGAGCCTACTTAAAAAAAAACAAAACTGGACTATTACAGCAGTTAGGAGAAAAATTGATCCTACCTAGATGCCATATGGACTCTGAATCTCTCCTAATAGCATTGCCTAAGGGTGGAGTTCTCTTCAGAATGAACTACAAAGTGAACTCTGGAGAAAATGAAGACCTGACGCCCCATTTAGCAGATGTGTTTTCCTCTGTATTCACTAAAATGGAAACTGTGTAGACTGAGTCTCCCCCATTCATGCCATTGCCTATTTTTAAAAAAATTTTTTAAGTGTTTTTTATTTATTTCTGAGAGAGAGAGAGAGAGACAGCATGAGCAGGGGAGGGTCAGAGAGAGAGGGAGTCACAGACTGAAACAGGCTCCAGGCTTTGAGCTGGCAGTCAGCACTGAGCCCGACGCGGGGCTCGAACCCACGAACCGTGAGATCATGACCTGAGCCGAAGTCGGACGCTCAACCGACTGAGCCACCCAGGTGGCTCAACCATTGCCTATTTTTGAAATGACGTGAGACATACTCCATAAATGAACGTAGTGCAAAGGAGGAAGGAGAGTGGGGATGAGCTTCTAACTTATGAAATTGGGTAAAGTTTTGAAAGGCAAGGATGACTTGAACATCATTGATAGTAATGGGGAGAAAAAGTTGCCTTTTCCAGAGGATAGTAAAAGCATTTGAAGTAAGATTGCATCAGGATTCAGCCCACTGTTTAATTTTGTAGAAAGGTAATTACATTATACTATTTAGGATATCATAAAGTTTCCTATGCTTCATTATACTTTTATGGAAAATTGGTAAGTGAACCAAAAAGATGTCACTGGGAGTTGTTTTTTCTTTTTATAGAAATCAAATTTGATGCACTTGTTATAGCAAAAGTCACATTTCTTCCCCTATTCCCATATTATATAAATTTGCATTTATGGCTACATTTTTTACCACAGCTCAGTGACTAATGTTTATAATTATTATTTCTTAAAAAAATTTTTTTAAATGTTTTATTTTATTTTTTGAGGGACAGAAAGAGACAGAGCACAAGCAGGGGAGGGGCAGAGATAGGGAGACACAGATTCCAAAGCAGGGTCCAGGATCTGAGCTGTCAGCACAGCACAGAGCCTGATGCAGGGCCCGAACCCATGGATGTGAGATCATGACTTGAGCCGAAGTGGGACACTCAACAAATTAAGCGACCTAGCTGTCCCTATAATTATTTATTATTAAGAAAAGAAAAAATAACATTCCTTAAGTGCCATTTTATTTTATTTTTATTTTTTTATTTGAGAGAGAGAGAGAGCAAGTGGGGGAGAGGATCAGAGGGAGAGATTGAGAATCTTAAGCAGGCTTCATGCTCAGTGTAGAGTCCGATGCAGGGCTTGATCCCACGACCCTGGGATCATGACCTGAGCTGAAATTGAGTTGAATGCTCAACCGACCGAGCCACCCAGGCCCCCTCCGCCCCCTTATGTGCCGTTTTAAAAAGGAAGGACCATATGGTATGTTTTAGAGAGAATTCTGTTCTATGGGGTAAAATTAAGTTTCCAGACAGAAAGGGTTAACTAAGATATGGAAAATATGACTTGTAAGTGACTCATTCCCCAAGGGGACTTGATTCCTTTCTGCAATATATTTCAGCATATCATTTACTTTGCCTTACAAGTTAGCATTTTTTGTGTTGCTGCTCTAGGCTGATCAACGACATTTTTCATTTTATCTAGTCATAAATTGGTCCATTTTGGCTATGTTTAAGTAGGTCTGCAGATAGTCTTAAACTGCAACATTTCATAAACAATTTTATTTAAAAAAATGTTTTGTTCTGGGATTTCACCCAAATGTTGACCAGGCAGTCGGTTAGAACTGAAATATTGCTCAGTGTCCAGAGAAGGATATTATATTTGAAATGTTGCCCTTGAAGGATCATCAGAAAGTTGGCAGGCTTTTTTTCAGTCCATGAAACATAAGTAAGGATTTCACGAATAATTGTGATCTTATATTTTTGTCCAGGAATGTGACATCAGCACAGTGTACTGGAATAGAGCCCATCACACGGTCCGCAGAACTTTGCTGGACTGATCACATCTATGAAATGAGTAAGAGTCTTGCAAAGTATGCCCTTCAGGGTGATCTAGGCACTCTTCATGATGTCACACCAGTGAAACCATGATTCTCTGAAAGATGGCTTAGATGCACACACAACCATTTATTGTGGGAGCTCATACCGGAAATGCATTCAGTATAGTGCATCAGATGTAATATTGTAATTTAGCTGTTTGAAAATGAGCTTATGAAGTTAGTGTCTAAGAGAAAACAGGTTGAAATGCTTTGTCCAAGAGTTCTGCTATAACATTTACAGGCAACTCTGTGACTCTAGGGTTAGATTGTTTCCTCATCAAAAGAGCTGATCAAGAGATTAGTCTCTTGGTCACCAAGAGTGCACTGATTTAACAAACAAATGATGCCTTGGAATGAGTGTTATTAAGTATACTAAACTTATTAATTATAATTATCCCTAGGAATTTCATTTTAACATAGCATTAAAATAATCTTATAAGAAGAGATTTTTGACTTTAGCATACCTTTTAAATGTATTGGTTGACGTTTGTATCCAGAAGGTCATGAATATTCATTTCCATGGAGAACCTATTGATTTATTAAAATAATAAATATATGTCTACTGAGTTGACATGTTCTTCTCTTTACTTAAACTTTGAGTCATCCAAAGCACAAAACTGTGTGTTCATAATTGACTCATTGTTTTCCATAATACTGTGGGTCTAGCCAGTTTTTAAATCTTATCAGTTCTTCCCCTAAGGATCCCATGTACATCCATTCCTACCACTCTTATCCTAGGCCATGTCTGAAATC
The DNA here is from genome assembly GCF_008692635.1 of Crocuta crocuta. Classification (NCBI taxonomy): domain Eukaryota; kingdom Metazoa; phylum Chordata; class Mammalia; order Carnivora; family Hyaenidae; genus Crocuta; species Crocuta crocuta. The sequence goes on from NW_027531626.1 coordinate 859,183, forward strand.
TTTAGTTTGGAAAGGACCTTTAGAGATTATTTTGGTGAGCTAACTAACTCATTTGACAAAGTTTGACTTGTGACTCACATTGCGCAATAGCCAGACCTATGATGTAGAGTTTGTAACTCCAAGTCCCATCCACTCTTCTTTCCATTACATTTCTGCACCTGGTCAGTAGGGCAGAATTCTAGTATCTAATAATGCTAATGCAGCTAACATTTCTACAGTGCTAGCACTGTTCTGAGTCTTTAAGTATATGCACTAGTTTATTCCTCACAACAACTGTATGAAATAGAACTGAAGACTGAAGAGTTGACAGAGGATGGTAGGGCAGTGGATATGGTGTGCTTTTTTTTCTTAAATAGCTTTTTTGAAGTATAATTAACTTCCAGTATTTACTCGTTTTAAAGTGTGTGATGACATTTTATATATGTGTACACCTGTGAAATTATCACAATCAAGACAATTAACAGAACATGCTGTTTTAAGATCTGGCTTTTAGATTCTCCTCTGTCACTTAGACAACTCATCTGACTTCCGAACCAAGAATTCTTTCCATGTAAACTGCTCTTTGAATCCTTCCCAGGTGTAAAATAATGTGATTCTTCTTAGGCCAGCTTTCCGCTCATCCTGATGCTGGAATCCATTGGAAGGTTGTAGCCGAAAGAGTTATTTCCTCTTTCCTCGGGCACTTTGCGAAATTACTTTGAGAGAGAATGCATTCCGTTGTTAGGATCCATAATTGCTGCAAAGTGCATCCTTTTACTAATTAAAAGCATCTGTGATTTTGTCACTTGTAACTGCTGGCCAGAGCTGTGCTATCTGATACAGCAGCCACCAGCTATTTGTGACTATTTAAATTTAAATAAGTAAATGAAATGACATAAAAAATTCAGTTCTTCAGTTTCACTAGCCACATTGGGAGTGCTCAGAAGCCACATGTAGCTCCTGTTTTGGACACTGCTGCTGAGAATATTTACATTGTCAGGGAAAGTTTTGGACAGGACTGCTATTGAGCAACAGACAATGACAGGATAGGTCTGTCCTTTCTATATGATCAGCCCCCAGTTACTTAAGTCTCCTGTCACTATCATTTCACATTTGAAGGGTTACCCCTGACTTGTAGGCTCTTTCTTGGCCTTCTACATTAGTACCAGATTGGTTTTCCTAAATACCATGTACATCATGTCACTTGTTTTTGACTAGAAAAGTCTTTAAATATTCCAGGTTTTATCTTTGATTTTGTATTTTCTACTGAGTGTGATATTTCATACCAGTTGGTTTTAAAATGCTTGCTGTGTGTCAGTCACTGTGCTGGGTGCTAGGGATATTGATTAACTTAGTGGGGCAGGGGCAAAAATATGAGTAGGAAAAAAGGCATAAAGGTGGAGGAGTAAAGGAAGGAATGTGGTTAATCTAAACCTGAGATCAGAGAAGACTTCACAAAGTGCCTTATGCTTGAACCGATTCTTGAAGAATTGAGTAAGACTTTATTAGGGGAAGTTGGAAAGAGCATATAACATGTACCAAGAGAACTACAGGGACTTGAAACATCCTTGTGGATTTGGGAATTCCAGTAGTTCGGAATGGCTGGAGCAGAGTGTGAGGGTGGCTTGTGTGTCAGGTGATGAGGTTGAACAGGTAGGCAGGAGCTAGGTCCCTAGGATATTGGATTCCATCTTGTTGGCAGCCACCAAAGGGTTTTTAAATATTTGTGCACTCCTAAGATACTTACTAAGCGCCGTCTATGATAGGTGGTACGTAGAGCAGTGAACAAGACCCACGTGGACCCCTCTTTTGAGAGCCTTTCGGTCTAGAAGTGAATTGTAGCGAAATTTCTACCTGTCTTTCCAGCCCCGCCCTTCTGAAAAGTTTTGTTCAACTATCCCAGTCTTAGTGATGTGCCCTCTTGGGTATTTATGATCAGTACCACTCAATTCCACTTCACAGTAACTGGAAATATTAAATAATTGTTACGTGTCTTCTCTTCCTAGTTCTCCTTTCCCTCATCTCTTGTTAGGGAAGGTCAGGGCTTAAACCTTGCTGTAGGACCTAGTGTACTTCTAAGCATATATAATAGTTTGGTAGATGTTTATTAACAGTCATAGGATGAAAGAGAGGGAGATTGTTGGGGACGGGAGAGAGGCAGGAGAAGGATGGGACACTGGAGGAGCAGCAGTAGGAAGTAAGCTTGAGAAATATAGAGATCAGGGAGAAAAGGATTTTTTTAGAGGAAATGAGTTGGAGTTGGCTAGTGCTTTCCTGTTCAGACATGATGTCACAAATGTGTAAAGGCTGGCTTACAGTTATAAATTCTTCGGATAAATTTTTTTTCCCTTGTCCCAGTGCCATTTTTCTTTTTAAAAATTTTTTAATGTTTTGTTTATTTCTGAAAGAGAGAGAGAGAGAGAGAGACAGCGTGAGCAGGGGAGGCTCAGAGAGAGACGGAGACACAGAATCTGAAACAGTCTCCAGGCTCTGAGCTCGCTATCAACACAGAGCCCAAAACGGGGCTCGAACCCATGAACTGTGAGATCATGACCTGAGCCAAAGTCAGACACTTAACTGACTGAGCCACCCAGGCGGTTTCCAGTGCCATTTTTCTTGCCAACCTCTTCTGTATGACAGACTTACCTCCTTTACTAACCTTTCAAGTGAAGACACAGTTCTTTGGGTCTCAACTTTGAATGGAGTCTCCTGCTGGGTCAACTACTTTGGGTGGGTCCAGGCCTCATCTTTTGTCTTCCGTGTTCCTTGCAGCCATAAAAATGGAATTCTAGGATCCCAAGGTTTGGTAGTTAGCTTCAGGTCAGAATACGGCTCCAGGGTTTGCTTAATTCCTGAAGTTCAGTTTTCATCCACTTTTTGTTCTTTTGAGGATTCCTTACTTTGTTCTCAGCACAACTGTCTCAGACATCTTGCTTATTTATTTTTGTTTGTTTGTTTATTTGTTTATTTATTTACTCTGACACATTATTCACTTGATTGAAAGCTTTATGGTACATAGTGTGTTTACTATAGTTGACCTTGCCTTTGTTCACACTGACCCCAGTGAGCGATATTTGGGCTTTCTGTGCTTGAGACTTTGCTCAGTCACTGCTGTTGCCATTGGTTTGTTTTCTCTCAGGACCAAGGTGGGTAACTTTTTATAACATCTTATTTTTAATTCCTTCTCTGGCAGTTCTCTCCTGGGTTTTTAGCTTGTGTAGTTATACCTATGATAGAACCAGCATCCTAAAGTCACCAAGATAAATCCTCCTACACCAACATCACATGATCTTCTAAATTTACTAGTTAACAAAAGATGTCCAAGGCCAGCCACAACAGATCCTCATGAGCCATCCATATAATATTGAGTCCCACGCCTAGGGATTGTTTTCGGCATCTAAAATTCCTCAGATCTTGAAGAGCTTCCCTGTGGCGGGTTCGCTGGGCTCTGGACATATAGCTATGAGTTCTGGTGTATGACTGTGGCCCTGCCTGGCCCACACTGTATATTAAACTTTTTAAGTTTAGACTTTACATCCAGCTTTTTAATGGTGTTTTTATTGGGAAAGTAATTGGTCGTGCTGTTGGAATTTAAAGATTAAACTAATTCTTAAAAAACAAACAAAACAAACAAAAAAAACCCCATGGCTTATCTTCCGATTTTTATTTGTCTTTGACCCCTGAACATATGAGATACAGAAGAAGTAGAAGATGAAAGCCAATTACACTAATATCCACATGAATACATACAAGTAGGTAGGTAGGTAGGAGGGGAGACAGATACAGACAACCAGCTTTGGGCATTTACATGACTTAATTCTGTGTTATTAGGACAGTTTAAATTTGACAGCCTTCCCTAGACTTATAAGGGCTATCACAACGTCAGAAGTCTACTTATATGCAGAAATGGCCTTTCTGTAGTTACTGAGAGGTTTTTAAAAAGCTTGGCCAAGTTTTACATCCCTTGATATGTTTGCATCCAGAACTTTCAGGGAAAATTACTTTACTGTTGAGAACTAAGGAAAATTGTGTCACTTGTGAACTGTGCAAAGATAATAGGTTATTGTATTTCTGAGAAGAATGACTAGACAGGAATAGTGGGTAGATAAAAGGAAAAGAAAGTTAATAAAAAGCACTAAGAGCATTGAATAACATCAGTTCCAGCTTTCCTTGAGTTTGGATTGTGTGGAAGAAATCTACCGATGGAGTTTCGTTGTGAGAAGTTCATGTTTGGATGACTGTCTTTTAAAGTAAGACATGTTGGGGCGCCTGGGTGGCTCAGTCGGTTAAGCGTCCGACTTCGGCTCAGGTCATGATCTCACGGTTTGTGGGTTTGAGTCCTGCGTTGGGCTCTGTGCTGACAGCCAGCTTGGAGTCTAGAGCCTGTCTTCAGATTCCATGTCTCCCTCTCTCTGACCCTCCTCTGCTCACGCTGTCTCTCTCTCTCTCTCAAAAAAAAAATTAAAAAAATTATTTAAAGTAAGACATGTACATCTCGGCTTACTCTGAGTCCAGAGAATCTCTTTAAAAAGGGCTGACAGTATATAGAATAAAACACTTTCTTTTTCAGACTCATTTTATTTTGGTTCAGAGTAAAATAAAGGATATCTATTCTTAGCTGTAAGTGCTTCAGATAAGCACTAGTCAGATAACTAGGTGATGAAGGAGATTGGGTCATGCAGCATCACCTCTACATCCCTATTCTGCCAACTCCCCCCTCACTCCCATTTTTCCAGTAAGTGTGGATTCACATTCTGGCTTTGCCACTTAACAACTGAGGTGACTAGTGAGTAAGCTGTCTGAGTTCAGTTTCTTCCTTCCTTCCTTCCTTCCTTCCTTCCTTCCTTCCTTCCTTCCT